>NC_054387.1:102605988-102915207 GCF_017654675.1 Xenopus laevis
CCAGCACTGTTCTTGCTTATTTTCTTTAAATAGCCTTGTGTCAGCACAGGGCCAGCTAGAGAGATAAGCATGAGTATTAGAATGATTTCTTACCATGAATTGTTCAAGCTTTACAGATTCTGTTCTCAACTCAATATTTAGTTGTCTAAATGCCAGTCACACATATGCAGGCTACCCCCACCAGAAGGTTCTGAAGTGCTGGGAGCAATGAGAAGATTATAAATGTATGGATTAATTATATTTAGAGTTTGTACTGAAAGTTTTTTTTCCCACTCACCCTTCTGCAGTTGCCGCAAAAGGTTTTTACAAATGACATTTTGTAAAACTATGTGTACAATGATGATGACGTTATGTTCTAGTCTTGTCAGGGTCAGTACTTTAAAAATATTATAAAAAATGTTCTAGTGTTACTTCCTTCCTAGCAAAACTTTGTTAACAGTTATTTAAATTCAGTGGATATATAAAGGTCATATGTATGTATTTGATAGTGATGTTGGTGAAATTGCTGGAAGTGGCCACTTTTTACTAAAAATGTCCAAGGAAGCAAAATGAAGACAGAGATCCTTTATTGTCCGATCTAGGCCATGAGCCGACCCTAAAACAAAAGTGGCATGAGCTTCAAAAAAAAAGTGTAAGTAACATATTTTTAACAGTTACAACTTGTAAACATTGTCCCACTTTCAATATGAAAAAACTGCCAGTGTTTTGACTTTTGCTTATGACTTTTTTGCAATACAGGATATAATGTCACTGACATAATAATGTTGAGCATGTAGCTTCATTGTATTAATTCACTCGTCAGAACTTGACAAAATAGAGTTTGCTGAAAAGGGTATGTTGAAGTTTTTACACTTTGATAAATTAGCAGATTTATGAGAAATGCAGAGAAAATTTGCAGCGAAGGTTATTCGCGAGATAAGTGTGTTGCTTGTCTTTTAGTAAATAAGCAATGTCATTGCGAATTACCTTTTTAGCGAAAAGTCATCAGAAAAACACAATTTGCTCTTTAGTACATGTGCCCCATAGATGTTTTGTCTGGAGCTGACAGTGACACTGTTTGATTGCTGTCTACCTATGGTTTGCTTGCCAGCAACAAGTGAAATTGCTGTACAGAATCATGTCAGAGTACACAGCATGCAATACAAGATGGAAAAAAATAACTAAAATTCAAACCTAATGTTGTGCGGCTAGAGAGGCAAAAATAAACCCAAAGTCATTTTTTGTAAATAACTAAGAAAACCCACAAGGAAAAATCAAATGGACCACTTAAAAGTTGAGCAACCATGAGGTCAGGAAAAAACAATCAATTGATGAAATTCTTCCTTTTTCCCAAGGGAAGATCCGTTGACAGATTATTTACAATTACAGCAATAAATAATTCAGAAACACCTGAAATTAATTCGTCTCTTGCGCTGGGAGAAGTAAATAAATGATTAGGGATGATGAAAATAAATCCAATTCCCAGATGGTTTTCAGCTTTAGCCACACACCTTTTTATGCTTTTATGGACTCAATGGGGGGAATTCAAAAAAGTGATGATATTGAGACAAAATAAAATTGGAGATAAATTTGCTGGATTTCACACCATATTCGCAAACCTCTATCTCCATTTCTACGACTGCCTTTTAAACAGACTGTTTACAGATTTAGTATTTGCAAGACATTTTAAACATTAACAACATTTTTCTGATTTTTTTTTTTATATATAAAAGTAGTTAATTGCCAACATAAAAAAGGTGACAAAAACATGTATTTAGTACAGGTATAGGATCCATTATCTGGAAACCCATTATCCAGAAAGTTCTGAATTACGGAATGGTCGTCTCCCATAGACTCCATTCTATCAAAATAATCCAAATTTTAAAAAATCATTCCCTTTTTCTCTTTTATAATAAAACAATACCTTGTACTTGATCCAAACTAAGATTTAATTAATCCTTATTGGAAGCAAAACCAGCCTATTGGGTTTATTTAATGTTTAAATGATTTTCTAGTAGACTTATAATATGAAGATCCAAATTATGGAAAGATCCGTTATCCATAAAAAGACATTTTCGCACGAAACTCGCGAAACGGCGCCGGCGTCTCGTTTTTGACGCCGGCGAATTTTTGCTGCGAATTTTCGCGGGCGTTTCGCAAATTTTTACGCTGGCGGTGAATCGCGCAAATTCGCCGCGAATTTGCGCCTGCTGAATAAATTTGCCCATCACTAGTCTTGGCCAACCGTATATGTACCTAGTTGAGATAAATGATGGGAAGTCAACATGGCCAAAGATGGTGTGGCTCTGCAGTTCAGGATGAGCCAGAACTGATGAACCTGGGGATGGGGGGGAGGATCTGTGCACTGGTGCTTAAACTAAAAATTTGCCAGGAGGTTTTACTTCCCCTTTAACAGGTGACATCACCTAATGGAGATAGATCATGTAGTGCTGCATTCAAGAGAAAATTAGCAGAAAGTTTAGGTGATGAAGCATTTGTTCCCCAACTTGCAGAGCTGTCAGCTTAGTAATGAAGGCTATTGGTGGACATGCAGCATGTGTAAGGGCGCCCCGAACATGTTTTTGGTCTGGAAGTGATGTCAGTGGAATTAACATTACTGAGTACAATGCTCTGTTGATGTCACTGAAATGTTCTGAGCATGCAACATTGTATTTATGCCCGCTAAATGCTTAACAGTGACGGGAAACTGGGGGCAGAGGACAAAATCGTCCCTGGCTGGCATCTCTGAAAGTGATATGTGTGCCACTGGCCATAGTACGACAGCCCAGGAGATTGCCCCATAAATATGCCAGCCTTTCACAGTCCAATATATAAAATATAGACCCCCCCCCCCGAGAGCACTAATAGGCAATCATAAAATCCATGGGGGGCCACAGTGTCATTAAATACTTAGGGACCTCACAGTGTTATGAAATGCATAGGGGTCACAATATGTCATGTAAAACTGCATGTTTTTTTTATCAGGCTTGGTATTTTGGGGGTGTGATGATGAAAAAGACAGCAGGTTAGAAAATGGCCTCTCTACTTCTGTGAGAGAAAATAAATCTGCCTGTTTTGTGGGTGTATTACATTTTCTGCAGAACTGTCCCGATTTTGACCGCTCAGCTGGCAGTCCTGGGTTTCGTACTGAAATGTCCCGACTTTCTCTTTGATCTCCTGCATTGAGGCCAGAAAAAGACACAACGTTTCTGAAACTTAATTCAAATAAGAGGCTTGTTGGTAGAGAGTCCAGCAGCTGCACTTGAATACTTTTGTAACAATTTAAGATAAGCAAAGATACAATTGTAACTATTTAAGATGAGCAGGTCTGTTGGGAGAACTGAGACTAGCAGCTTAAACGGCAATTTGCTTTCATTAGCAGAGCTGTTATAACACATAAAACATTGCACTAAAACTCCCAGAAATGTGTTCAAACTTTCATAGCCTACCAAATTTTGTAAAATCAGGGTCGGACTGGGAGGCATGGGGCCCACCGGGGCTACTGCCCCAGGGCCCCCTCCAGCCGCCACTGCCGCTCCGGAGTGCTGCAGGGGGGCTAGTGCGCATGCGCGGGGCCGCGTTTGTGCGCATGCGCGCGGCGCCGCGTTTGTGCGCATGCGCAGCCATTGTATTCTACCGCGACCCCAAACAAAGTGGGGTCGCGCCGCCCCACTAAGTAGCGGATCTGGGCCGGCGGGGCCCACAAGAGCCCGGGGCCCACCGGGGTTTTTCCCGGTGTCCCGCCGGCCCAGTCCGACACTGTGTAAAATGGACGTGGTAATTAGGGGATATGGAAATAAAATGGATGGAATCAAAAAACTTGTGCCGCGCTGCACAACTTTTTCTCAATCTTTCCATTGTTTGAATGTTGGGAGGTATGGATAAAATGAATATTAAGCAACAGATAGTTTATAGCAAATAAAGTGGCATATTTAAGAATTTTACCAAACTAGTATAGATATTTAAGTAAATATTGTCCTTTTACATCTCTTGCCTTGAGCCACCATTTCATGATGGTCTCTGTGCTGCCTCAGAGATCACCTGACCAGAAATACTACAACTCTAACTGTAACAGGAAGACGTGTGGGAAGCAAAATACAGAACTCTGTCTGTTAATTGGTTCATGTGACCTAATAGATATGGTTTGTTTGGTTTGTTTGTGTGCATCATGAATCCTATGATCCCAGGGGGCGGCCCTTGTTTTTTAAAATGGCAATTTTCTATTTAGGATTACCCAATGGCACATACTTCTAAAAAATATATTATTATTAAAATGGTTTATTTACATGAAGCAGGGTTTTACGTATGAACTGTTTTATTCAATATATTTTTATACAGACCTATATTGTTTGGTGGGTATAGTTTTCCTTTAATGAAGTTTCCTCTTTGGCTCCTAGAGAAGAATCCCAAAAAGCACTTGGGCACAATAGGAGACATAAGGCAGCACCCTTTCTATTGATCTGTTGACTGGACAGCATTGGAAAGTATGAGGATATCACCCCGTGTCCAGCCAATATCAGTAAGTACCTCATTACAGTAGCTCCAGATTTATCCCCCAAACTGCCTTTATTCCCCATACATATCACTGATGACCACTAGGTGTACTTGTAGTTTAGTGTCACCTCAGGGCAGTGTTGTCCAACTTCACAGAGTATTTATGTTTAAAAAATGACCAAAAAAGTTTCTCCTTTTAAAATTCTTTTTTTCTAATCTTCGCATTCTTCCCCCACACCCAGCTATTTATTATATCAGTACTCTGTATACCAGCGCTCTGTATACCTTAAAGAAGTGAGAACTGTACAGAAAACAGTAGATGTACACCTTCTATAATTAATGGTTATCCTTTGTGAGTATAGGGTGGGATGGTTATTATGACCTTACTCATAGTTTATTTCCATTGGTTATAATGAGTGACCAGATCAAGGTACACATACTGGGAGAGTCTTCATTGAACGTATGTATCTTTTAACTTTATTGTTCAGATGTAGCAAACTTGTAGGGTTTGCAGTGTGGAACTTTCTGCACTTTATTTTAGTCAACTCTGCCATTAAAGGAACAGTTCAGTATAAAAATAAAAACTGGGTAAATAGATAGGCTGTGCAAAATAAAAAAATTAGTTAGCCAAAAATGTAATCTTTAAAGGCTGGAGAGATTGGATGTCTAACATAATAGCCAGAACACTACTTCCTGCTTTTCAGCTCTCTTGGTTTCCACTGATTGGTTACCAGGCAGTAACCAATCAGTGACTTGAGGGGGGCCACATGGGTCATAAATGTTGATTTTGAATCTGAGCTGAATGCTAAGGATCAATTGAAAACTCACTGAACAGTTATGTCCCATGTGGCTCCCCTTAAAGTTGCTGACTAACTCAGAGTTAGAGAGCTGCAAAGCAGGAAGTAGTGTTCTGTTATGTTAGACATCCAGTCACTCCAGTCTTTATAGATCACATTTTTGGCTAACTAACTATATTGGAAACATTTTTTTATTTTGCACTGGCTATTTACCCAGTTTTTTTTACACTGAACTGTTCCTTTAAACTGGATTACAGCTGCAGATTTTGTCCTTAAAATGTGCATATGATTGTTTTCAAGATGAAACCCACAGTCATCACTGGTAACAGGCTGTCCCCATTCAAGTCCACTGCCAGAGTTGTACTGGCAGAGAGACACCTGGTATACCATGGGTATAAGCCATTCAAGCCTTCAAATGATTAGTCAGATTTAAGGCAAATAATCTATAGCGGTGCATTGCTAAAAGCTGTATTTGCAGGCTGAATCTTAAGTTTTGTATTTTTGTAAAGTACAAATGAATGAGATAAAACAAATTAATGTATAATTTCTTTCTTGCAGATACTGTGGACATCAGTGTAGTTCATAATGAGCCACTGTCATTCTTAGAAGACATGGAATGCATCAGCACTTCAAGTGGCTCAACAATGCATTCCTGAGTCCCAGCTGGGAAAGATAACCTGTTCCAGTCATCCAGGAACCTGCCTCCAGGCCCTTAGCATTGACCATTGTTCCCATGCCCTTACCATCGGCACTTGCCCCTTGTCCCTTACGATCGGCCCCTGCTTCCAGCACTTTCTCTGTGCAAAACCACTGTTCTGCCTCCATTCTTTTTCTCTTGGCCTAATCATCTGCCTCTGTCCTTTGGCCTAACCATTGGGCCATTTCTCTCGGCCTAACCATTGGCCTCTTCCTATTGTTGTTTCTTGCCCTCTCCAGTGCTCCCCACCTCAGGCCCTCTCCAACGGCCCTCCTCACCTCAGGCACTTTCCAATGGCTCTCCCCACCTTGGGCCTGCATCATCAGCCCACCTCACCTCCGGTCAACACCATCGGCCCACCTTGGGCCCTTCTATCGGCCCAACCAACCTCTGGCTCCCACCATCAGGCCACTCCACCTCGGGCCCACACAATTGGCCCACCTCTGGCCCCCACTATCAGGCAAACCCACCATGGGCCCCCACCATTGCCCCCCCAACTCTGGCCCACACCATCGACCCACCAACAGCCCACACCAACGGCCCTCTCCAATAGTTCTCCCCGCCTTGGGCCTGCACCATCAGCCCCACTTGGGCCCACATCAACAGCCCTCGCCACCTTGGGCCCCCACCATCAGCCCACCCCACCTTGGGCCCAAACCATTGGCCAACCTTTGGCCCCCACCATCAGGCAACTCCACCTCTGGCCAACACCATCGGCCCATCTCTGGCCCCCATCAGGCCACCCCACCATCGGCCCTCCCCACCTCTGGCCCACACCATCGGCCCACCTCTGGTCCCCACCATCAGGTCACCCCACCTTGGGCCCCCACCATTGGCCCACATCTGGCCCCCACCATCAAAAATTTAAATTTCGAAAATCCAAGGTTTACTTCGACTGTTGATAAATCTGCCCATAAGTGGGGTGATCATTATAGTCTAAAATGCAGAATTATAAACCATGTAGAATAATAAACCATGATCACTTTTTTGGTGACTGCAGCTCTCATCGACTTCACCCTCTGATTGGCATAGAAAACATCATTTGCAGCACATTGCCTGGTTTATTCACATTTCTATACTGGACTCTGAGAGTTTTGGGGGTTTTTTTTGTTATATAATATACTACTTTATTTAAAAAAAAATGTTCGTCCTTGTTGTGCAGCAGGGGGTCAAGATTATTTTGGATCCAGATTGGTATACGGAGTGCTACTGCCATGAGACGCGTTGAAAAATTCACCTTAGGTGGCAGCGCTAAACAACTTAGCAAGGGTCGCAAAAAGTACTGAATTTACAGTTTTTAACTTTGGCTCTTCTGGTGCAAGGGAGTGCAAGTGCGCTCTCTGCACTAGGGATGTGGTCCGAAGCAGTTGGGCGGACGGGGGTGGCATTGTAGAGGAGCCCAGGATGAAAGCTCACTGGAGCATTTATTTGCATTGTAATGGTGTTGCTAACTCTGGGCAGCTGGGGATTCTTATCGAGTAATACTACTTTAAGAATAGAACCTTGACGTTGCTTGACTTCAATTCCCATTGGCAACCCATGACAATATTTTAAAATGTTATATTTAAAATATACCTCTTTCCTTCCTTTCCCTTGTACCCCAGTGAGGTGACATAAGCTTTGCATCAACATGTACCAGTATAGTTATTATTATAGTTATTATTTCAGTTATAAAAATGCTTCAAAATGTCATGGCTGCCTGATATATATTGTGTATGACTAATATTCACATATCCTCCCCTTCAACTTGTAGCTTCTTAGATGTTCCTCCTTTGTATCATTAGCACACATACTGCTGCTGTATTTAGATGCAAAAGTGTGTAAATTACAACTGGGTGGGCACATATAAAGTATTTTAAAAAGAATTTAAAATCTATAATTTCCTAGCAGGTTAACTAAATTCTCACTGGTTGATTTGCAAAACTGTATACTGTTCCTGGGAATGGTTTAAAAAAATTGTCAGATATATTCATCCCACTGGCTAAGTATTAAATAAGCATCAAGTAGTATTACCCCTTAGGTTTAATAACTGGATATTATCACAGATTTCCACAGTAATCTCTCCCCTAGGAGCAGATTAGGAGGCAAGTCTTCAAGCGGAAGCTTTAAAGAAAAACTCAATTTTAACAAAGAATTAGTCTAGACATTCTAAACCTTATGCTTTGAGATTCTGTACCAGCCCAAGGCCCCTAAATCTATTCATCAGTGAAGATCTGTGCCTCCACAGTAGCTCCCCATCATCTTTTCTGCTTAATAACAGCACAGACACCAACCTGCTGTCAGTTGCTCAATCTTAGGGACTCACATAATAAAATTATACATTTAATCTATAATTCACATTACAGATGTGATATGTAATTTATTCCGGTTCATATTAAATGGCACCATAGATACCCATGCTTTCTGTTTTTGAATTAATTTAATTATCAGCTCTGTAGAATCAGCTGCTATGCCCGATGGAAACTTCAAGCTTCCCATTAACAGCCCAGAGCACACTGAGCATGAGCAGTCACTGACACACAAACGAGGACCTAACACAATCATAAATTAGGGAGGGGCTGTGGACAAATTTGAAGACGGACCATTATCAGGGGTATAACTACAGAGGAAGCAGACCCTGTTGCAGGGAGGCTCAGGAGTACAGAGGGTTTAGTAAGGCCCTAAATAATGAGCAATATCTATCTATCTATCTATCTATCTATACTGTATCTTGGTGGAATAGATCAATTAATCAATGCTTTGGGGCCCTTCATTGAATTTGTTGTGGGGCCCAGTCATCTAGTTACACAACTGACCATTATTCTTGTAGGGTTTCTGTACCTCTGGACTGGTACTGTAAATTCAACCTATACGATACTTTTTTACTAGTGATGGGCGAATCTGTGGCGTTTCGTTCAGCCCGAAAATTCGCATATTTACCGAAAAATTTGTGAAACAGAGAAAAATCTGAGAAACACATTGAAGTCAATGGGCGGCAAAATTATTTTGACGCACAACAATTTTGACGCTAGCAACAATCTTTATAAGCGCAACTATTTTGTCCAAATGCATTAAAGTCAATGGGTGTCTCAATATTTTTGATGTGCAACAATTTCTGTTGCTGTGGATATATTTGTTGCGGCGGATTTTTTGCCAGTGAATCTTCTCCTCAGTTTTGATTTTATTCGCTGGCGGCAAAACCCTGAATTTCACCGCAAATTCATGCCTGGCGAATCAATTCGCCCATCACTATTTTTTAAGAAGATGAGATGGTTGTTGAAGATATCTTAAACAGATGGTTAGTGGATAGAGGGTGTTAATTACAAACCTGAGAATGATAAAGGGACCTTTTTCACTTATGAGAAGAGATTGTGCTGGTTGAAATGAGCGTCTGAAAATGACAGATGTGAGGGGCTGAAGCAAAGATGATAAATAGCCCAAATAGAAAGAAACAAAATATTCATGCAATGAGATACATAGACTACTGTATATGACTCCAGTGTTTTAATCAAATGAACATATTCTAACTTGTCTTATTATTTAGCAATATTAAAAGACTGCAATGATAGTGCTTGTATTGATGGGATAAAGTAAGAATGAGAAATCAACTGAATGCTAGAAATATTTGCCAAATAATGGTAAGATTTATGATAAGGGTAGCAAAGTATCCATTCCCTGTTCTAAGCCACTTAACCTTGTTAATTGTCTAAGCAGGTAGATACAAATATGAAATGCCATGTCTGTAGTATCATAAAGCCTAATGCAATAAGTCATACAGGCTTGTGTCTTAACCCATGCTTGTGTTGATGGCTGCAGGAGTTAGGTTCTAGTCCTTACAGAGGCAATTAGCAGTGTTAATTTATTTTTTCTTGGCAGAAGATATCTTGGGACTCTTTCACAGTGGCATAACTACAGTGCGCCAGACCCCCCTGCAAAAAACCTTCAGAGGGACCCAGCGCTTCGATTCCCATCCTCTCAACCCTCCTGCCCACTTCCCGCCCTGCCTCCGCCCACTCCCGACCCAGGCAAATTTGTGCCCCCCTTCCACCGCAGGTTAGAGAGCGGCTGTGATGGGGGGGTTGTTGCAGACCCTCTATAGTTACGCCACTGCTCATTTACTAACAGCATGAGCAGCATTTGAAGACACACATTTTGCAGCTACAAAACATCAATAAAACCAACTAAAAAGAAATACCTCTCATGTGAAAGTGGCGCATATTCAAGTTCCCAAGCCTTGGTGGCTTTTTTATCACAATTCATATTTGTGAACTTTAGATGTTTTTGTAATTTGAACAAACAAACAAAATTTACCAAACTCGAATTGGTGATTTTTTATGAAAAAAATTGGATATTAAAAAACTTGGAAAAAAAACTTTAATGCAGCAAAATCATGTTTCACTCTTCATTTTAATGGGTCTTCTAACTATCAAAAAAATTAAAAAAAAATTGAATTTAAAAAAAATGGCTTACATTTTACTTAAGGCAAATTCTTTTGACTTTTGACATGAGCTTGGCAGCTTTCAGATGGCTTATTTGTAGGCCTACTTTGAAATGAATTAAACACTATCCCTATTAAATGTTAGTGTTCTTATCTGTTTAATGTGACTTCTGTTTCTGAAGCTCCATGCTGATCTTCCCTATATCGGGGATGTAAGATGTGACTTTGATCTTCACACAGGACTGTAGGCTCTCATTTGTGAGGCGGGAGCGATATTTGAATTTAATGAAGTTCATGTTCGATAAAACTTGCTCACATAAGTATGTTGAGCCAAAGATGGACAGGACTCCAAATGCATACTTTTTCATGTTCATTTACGTGTCGGGAACTTGTTCAAAAAGAAGTTTGTCGGGTTTGGGAAGGTTTTCAATATCATTCCATTGTGCTCTTTAGTGAGAATGGTCTTCTGACGGGCGATATGTTCGAGATCCGCTGTCAGGCTTTTAAACTTGGACACCCATAAGTCTTTATTCGCTATGTCGGGCAGTTCAATTTCAAGATCGGGCTGACTTATCCCTGTAAATGCGGATATGTTCAGCAGGGATGGGTCGATGGGTCCAGCCGTGTGACAGGGAAGGACAGAGTGTTTTTTTCCTTTCTGAACTGGCTGAATCTTTCTCCAAATGCAGTTTGCATTGCCATAATTGCACAGCGTAAATAATCACAATTTATTATGTGATTGTTCTTTTCTTTGAACTCTCTCAGGGAGGGGAAGTGAGAGAGTGCCAAGAGTACTCAAGAATCCACCAGCAGGTAAAGGCGAGGGCTTTAGACATTATTAAAATGTGCATCACATCCAAGTCTACAGCCCTCGAACCTGCTGCAGCTGGACTCTGGAGGTTTCTCTTTTGTCTTGAGTGTGTGACCGCTGTAAGGACCATGATGAATCATCTTGCTGCGGCTTGGTCTTGCCTATCACTCCTGGGACGTCTATACATCCCTCATACCTGCTGGCAGCTTCCTGAGTCGGCTTCCTAACTGCTATCACTCAAGAAGCCGCCAGCAGGTGCGAGGACTGTATAGACAACGTGACAAGCAAAGCCGCAAGACTGAGCCGCAGCAAGCAGGATGAAGAGCCATATGAGGCTCCAGAGCCACGGGTTGCCTACCCCTGGGGAGGTCCTTGTACATCTGACATGTACTGCATTTAGAAACCTTAAGTCTAGATCTGGTCCTTCTTCTCTTTAAAGAAGGAACCCAGAAACTGTCTCCTGGCCATGTTAGAGGATAATGCAAAGGGATACAGGAGTGAAAAATCTGCTGAGCTATAATGATGTTCTGAGCTTTACAAAAGTTTGGATGGAGCAATGCTTCTAGAAAAGATTAATGTCACCTTTAAATTGCTTGACTGTGTGAAGCATAACTTACTCTTTTCTGGCAATATAATATACTGCAATGCAAGAAGAATTATCAGATAACTTTTGCTTGTGTTTTCACCCTAGGCAAGGGTTTCCTCCAAAAACATACATGCAGGTTAGTTGGAGAAGCCACGGAGGGACTTTTTCATAATTGTTGTCAATGTATGGGAACAAATTTCACATCAGTATGGTAGCAAATCAGATGAAAGTTGTGGGTATACATTTTTTGAGTTGGAATTATGTCCCTTCCAGCACCTGGAGTTAAAATGATGTTTGTGTGAGGTCCTTTTGGCTCATGTATGTTGTGCCTATTGACACAGCCCACCGTGGGAAACCTGGTTTCCCAGCATCAATAGATGCACTTGGCATTCAACAGAGAAGGCAGGATAAATGCAAAGGCACTTAGAGCAAACATACAGATGTGCAAGAAGCCTGTACGGGTGCAAACACCTATAGTGCATCAGTATGTGCAACATGTCTGTCTATTTTAGTGCATATTCAAGCTGTACTTGTCAATGACCCTTTAGGACTTTGAAGCTTATGGGTTAACCAGAAGTTAGTCGGTGATCTAATTTGACTGAACTCAAATTGATTTTTTTCTCCGAAAAAAACTTGAAAGTCAAGAAGGTTATTAACATCTACAAATGGGTGACTGGACGTCTGCCATTGACTTCTACATGAATTCGGCAGGTTTTAGGTGGCGTAATCAAAATAGAGTTGTTCCTAGGGTCGAGGTATGATAAATCTTAAATTCAAGTTTGGATTATTCCCAACTCAAATTTGTGAGTTTTGACCAAAAATTCAACTTGAAAATTCGAGTTTACCATTCGAACCTTAATAAATCTGCCCCAACATATACAAGCTGGTATTTTTCTTAACCACTTCAAATCTGGCCAGGTACATTGCAGATTTCTACTTGCCCTTTAAGGCCATGTTTTTAGTACAGAACACATTTGTAGTCCGTAGCTTTGTTCTATCAAGCTCTGGTACTTTGTGTATTTGTGCTTTATGAACAAATAATGATGATAATATGATTATTTGGAAGCACGGTTCTACTTCAGCTTCTCTTGATGGTTTTTCTGACCTATAATCTTATTTCCCATTTTGGAAACAATTGAATTAGCAATTCATCTATGTAGAAGGCATACGTGCAAATTTAATTAAAACAAAAGTGAAAGATGTAGAAGAGCGAGGCCTGTCCTTTAAAATAGCTTTGAAATGGTTCTGTGTGCATGAGAGAGCAGTGCAATGATTTGAATGAGACAATACATTTTCTTAAATTAAATTCAGACCCTGAAGGAAAACTAGATAAAATGTGTGGCAGACAAATACTGCCATTTCCAAATATAATTTTTTAAATAAGCTACGTTGTAACAGTAGACCTCACTTTTGATATTCCGTACGATATGTCTGCAAATGTATTGTCCCCAGAACCAGCATGCATAGTGGAATGTGGAATATCTTATCTACCTCTCTCTGCTGAATTTTATTTACATTACATTATTTCAGATATTAAAATATGCAAGCTCTGATAACACATTTCCATAATGCAAAAGGCAGAAATATGTTTAATAGATATGTATGAATATGTAAAATCGTTGGCCACTCAGACTTGTAATAGAGGTCATACAGAGCAAATTGAAGCCATACAATTGGTAAAAAAAAAAGCATCCATTTTTTCTGTTAGGGGGTAATGGAAGCCTTTGTTGAAATGAACTGATTGCAATGTGGAACAGCAAAGAATAAAGAGATGAAAAATCAGTACTATTGTGCAGTACAAAAGCTATTGGACGTGACTCATGAAAACCTGGCTTAAATCTTTGGTCACCTCCTTGGTTTAACTTTTTTCTGCCAACAAAACAAAAAAAAAAGTTTGTTCTGAAAAGTTGGCAGGAGTGCAAGCAGTGGTGCAAATTGGGTGTAAAGGGTTTCCTAACCTGATCCAATAATATGCCACATGATCCAATTACAGTACCAATCATTTGAAGGTTAACATAGTGCATGGCTTCCTTTTACATTGGATGTCTATAGCCCCACTCAGAATTCAAGGTTAAAGGAGAATTCAACCCTTAATATAAAAAAAACCCGCACCCCCAACCCTACATCGACCTCCCTCCCTGCTCCCCCCCCAACATAGCTGCAACCCTGGGTAAATGCCCCTAACTCTTTACTTACTCTTTGGTGCAGATTCTTTCCAGCAGAGTTCGCGGGTGCCATCTTCTTCTCTTTGGTAATCTTCTTTGACATAGTGGATCATCCACTCCTCCTAGACATTTTGTATTCAGTTGGCACTCATGACACTGCTCTTTTGTGGTCTGAAACCTATCTTTCTGATCTTTTCATTAAAGTTTCCTTCTCTAACTCTACTTTCCCCTCTCTCTGTTGGAGTTCCTCAAGGCTCTGTCTTAGGGCCTCTACTATTCTCAGTCTATTACTACTTCTCTAGGAAAAGGTATTCGGCCTTCAGTACCACCTCTATGCTGATGACATCCAAATCTAGCTGTCTTCTCCTGACCTCTCTCTTTCTGTTCTTTCCCAAGTTACAGCCTCTACTATCTCCTCCTGGATGTCACAGCGCCACCTGAAACTAAATATCCCTAACAGAATTCATGATATTTTCTCCATCTTCTCCTTTACCTCAGGTTTCATTCACAGTCAATAACATCACCTTTCAGCGAGCCCCACAGACTCGCTACCTAGGAATCATATTACACTCCCATCAGTCTTTTACACTGCACATGCAAACACTTTCCAAATATACAACTAAATCAAGTCAGTCTCCTATTATTCCCGCTTTGACTACTGCAACTTATTCCTTGCAGGCATTCCAACAGATGGCCCTTTCACAACTCCAATCTAAATGTTGCTGCTACATTCTCATCTCTTTCAAAGCTCCACATCAATCACTCCTCTATACATATCCCTTCACTGGCTCCCAATCTCTTCTTGAATCAAATTTAGATTACACAGACTCACATTCATAGCTTTTAACAATTACGTTCCTCACTATATCTTAGCTCTGATCTCAAAATACACTCCTTCACACACAACCTTTGCTCTGCTTCTGACCTTCGCCTCTCATCACTTCTTTCCATTCTCAACTGAAAGTCTTCTCTCAGGTTTCTGCTTGTCTCTGGAACTCTCTGTCTCGAGCTAGAAGACTCTCCCCTTCATTACAAGCTTTCAAATACTCCCTAAAGATCCACCTTTTTAGGAAAGCATATACAATGTATCTTGACTGATCAGACTTATATTAAGTCAGCAATTGTTTTCATATTCCTTATGTTTCAAATGTACACTAACCCTTTAGATTATACACTCTTGCCAGTAGGGTTCTTTAATGTTATTTATTACAATGTTACCTTTGTTTGTTAAATTAATGTTTGCTATAAATTAACATAAAGAGCCGTGTAACATACTGGCAATACATGAATAAATAAATGATGATGATACTTTAGCCTGCCACAAATAGTCATCTACAAGTTGCTCAAGTGGAATAGCCATTACAACATTACTAATGAAAAGTAACATGAATGCAACATTGTCTACACAGTCAGTCAATAGTATAATTCAGGAAATTATGGATTTCACATATAAGAAATTACTTTTACAAGTGCTGACTGCGGTTGAATGCCAATTCGTACAGTATAAATCAACTTTCTTTTTTAAAAGGCTAGCCCTTTAACCTAATATAAAATGTGGTTACATGCATACCTGGTAATTCAACAATGAAGGAAAAATCCCATTATTCTGGCTGAATGTAATTACCATTAAGACAGAATGCTGATAAGGTAAATTAGAAGTCCATATAACAGCAATGATACAGCAAGGATGCATGTCATACGGATTTTATCTACTATGACAGGAGTCATATTGCAACACAAGTCAATATTATGATTAATCCAATATATGCTGATTGAAGTATATAGAATTTTTTCAATAAAATGTGAAACCTGGTTCATTCAATCATAAAACAATTATTAAACCCATGAATTGCTTGGTGACTTTCTCAGGAACTAGTAAATTTAAGTCTCATGAAGCAAAGCTCCTTACTATATATCAACTAGGCCTGTCTATTTTATTACATAGAAAAACTATCTCTTAAGTTAAAGGGAGACTTCTGAATGGATAAGCAGTTTAAGGATGTCTAATGTGATACATTCCTCTGTTCACCTTCAAATGACTCTGGCACAAAAAAAAAAAAAAATCCCTGAAATAAAAAAATTATTAATAACCTGGAAAACGCCAATTTTTATTCATATAATAAAATGAGAATGGCCTAAAGTTAATTGAGCAAACATGAATTCATTCTAAAGTACAAAATTAAAATCTTCCTACTGGAAGTTATCTCATTACAAGACTCTGAAATAGCAATATATTTAATATTAAATAGAGAGCTACTGAAATTGGGTCTTAAAAATGTTTAAAAAAGATAACATCAACAGGCCTATTGACTAAGCGACACAATTATTTTACATTAAACCTTAAAACATAGTATTGAATCACAACTCCTACATTTATATCATACGGTACATTTGTGGAATATCATATTTGTTTCATGACTCATATCAGATATATAAACCCTAAGGATGTAAATTGTAGGTCATCGTGTTGCCCCTTAGTAGGCTAAAATTAAAGGGCAGAATTATCAAAGGATGGGATGCAAATGTTATTCTTCCTTGACAAAAATAACACCTTTCTCCCACATACTGAATCTTTTCCTCTATTTATCCATTTTTCTTGTGTCTTATTTTAAAAATATATATATATATATATATAATTCAAACCTGCTGACTTCCATTCAAGACAATTGGCACATTTTAATTAGCTTGAATGAAAATCTTTTTATCACTCCACTTATTTGTAAAATCTAAAGCATCATTGGGAATTCTTAGTTTCATTTCATTCACACCAATGAAGTCAATCTAACTTTAACCTTAATAAAATGTGAAAACAACATTCTTCAGAAAATCCACAAGACACACATGATAAATAACGAAACTGTTCCAAAGATGCGTAGATATGTGACAGTTGGACTCTACAATGAGTGAAAATAATGACATGGGCTATCATCGGAAGCGGAATATTTTCAGTGAAGCAGTTAAACCCCTAGGCTAGCAGCTTTATGCAAAATAAACCTCAGGGGTCATTTGTCAATGGCCTAGATGCAAACACTTTGGGGTATAAAACTGCACTTTACAAAATCATGCACAAGATGCAGCACTGGTGGTTGCAAGGCAGCCCTGTCCTTGCTGTCTGCTATAGTTAAGGCTCCCCTGCAGGAGCTCTCTAAATTGGATGGCTTATCAATTAAAATGAATTGAATACAGGGACAACGTTCAAAATGCAAAAACCCAGGCAACTTGTGTCTGTTTTACATTTTGCTCCATTCCCCACTATTCTTATCTGTTAGACTTTCCCACGTCCTCTTCAAGGCAAACCTCTAAGGGGCTGATTCACTAAGGGTCGAATATCGAGGGTTAATTATCAGCCCCAAGGTGTATTTGAAATCAAAGCCATATTTTAAAGGCATCCATACATTGGAAGACATATGATGAGGTGGCCTTTATTTATTGCTTATTTATTATTAGTTATTGAATTATAGATTCAACATGTTGGCACAAGAGGTGAATATTCAGTATGGATTCACTGAATCCGGGATTCGGTTCGGGATTCAGCCCTTTTCAGCAGGATTCGGATTTGGCCGAATCCTTCTGCCAGCCGAACCGAATCCTAATTTGCATATGCAAATGAGGGGCGGGAAGGAGATCGTGTGACTTTTTGTCACAAAACAAGGAAGTAAAAAATATTTTCCCCTTCCCACCCCTAATTTTCATATGCAAATTAGGATTCGGATTCGGTTCAGTATTCGGCCGAATCTTTCGTAAAGGATTCAGGGGTTCGGCAAATCCAAAATAGTGGATTCGGTGTATCCCTAATATTCAGATCAGTCTTGTTCTTTCTTCAGACCAATGGATAGTTCCATGTACAGTATTACCAGCTTAAGAGTACATTTTAGGGGAGGGAAATACTTATATTAGGGATAAACTTATATTAAGAAATGTATAGTTATTTTAGGGATATACTATATTAAAATTATTAATGCAGATGCAAATATTAAATATCACAGCTTCAGACGTGTAATATAGCTTTTTTTATTTTACAAAACTTAGAGTCTGCTGTTAGATAAAATACCATGCCACAAATGTAACAAACGGCAAAGAGAAATGCACAATTTTTAAAGGGGTGGTTCACCTTTATGTGGCCAATTCTAAGCAACTTTTCAATTGGTCTTTATTTTTTATTTTTAATATATTTTATTATTTGCCTTCTTTTTTTTTACTCTTTCTGGCTTTCAAATGGAAGTCACTGATCCCATCTAAAAAACAAATGCTTTGTAAGGCATTGTATTGTTATTGCTACTTTTTATTACTCATCTTTCTAGTTAGACCCTCTCCTATTCACATTTCAGTCCCTTATTCAAATCAGTGCAGGGTTGTTAGGGTCATTTTGACCCTAGCAACCAGATTGCTGAAATTGCAAACTGGAGAGCTGATGAAAAAAAAAACTAAATAACTCAAAAACCACAAATAATAAAACATGAAAACCAATGGCAAATTGTCTCATAATATCACTCTCTATATCAGTGCTGTCCAACTTCTGCGGTACAGAGGGCTGCATGCACATCCTTTCTGTACTGGAGCATTAAGCACCTTGAGTCTTGGGGGCCGATTCACTAACTTCGAGTGAAGGATTCGAAGTAAAAAAACTTCGAATTTCGAATTTTTTTTGGGCTACTTCGACCATCGAATGGGCTACTTCGACCTTCGACTACGACTATTGAAGGATTCGAAGTAAAAATCGTTCGACTATTCGACCATTCGATAGTCGAAGTACTGTCTCTTTAAAAAAAACTTCAACCCCCTAGTTCGCCATCTAAAAGCTACCGAAGTCAATGTTAGCCTATGGGGAAGGTCCCCATAGGCTTGGCTAACTTTTTTTGATCGAAGGATATTCCTTCGATCGTTGGATTTAAATCCTTCGAATCGTTCGATTCGAAGGATTTAATTGTTCGATCTAAGGAATTATCCTTCGATCGTTTGATCGAACTATCTACGCTAAATACTTCGACTTCGATATTCGAAGTCGAAGGATTTCAATTCCCAGTCGAATATCGAGGGTTAATTAACCCTCGATATTCGACCCTTAGTGAATCAGCCCCTAACTGTTAGACTCACAGCTTAAAGGGCAATTCACCTCCAGAAAAACATACAAAGTTTCTAACTCAATTGGCTTTTGGCAGAGAGCCCAGAACAGCCACTAGGTGCACTAAGATACTTTTGTAACAATTTTGAGATAAGCAAATAAGTTATTGTAACAATTAAGATAAAAATGTACATTGGGAGAAGTTAGACTCACAGCTAAAAGGGCAATTCATCTTCATTAGCAAAACTGAAATAAATGAAAAAAAAACACAGAAATGTGTTCAAACTTTCATAACCTGCCAAATTTTGTAAAATGAGCATGGTATTTAGGGGGTGTGAACAGAAAATGGCATGGTCCAATCATTTTCACCACGATACGCACGCCAACTCTTCTTGTCCCTCTTTTTATTTTCAAAATATTGGGAGGTATGAGGTATGCTTCTCTTGCTTCAAGAAGACATAACTTTATTAACACTTCTGCATTAGCAGACAAAGATCATGTTACACGACATCACTGTATCAGTTTCAGATTACTATGGGATCGGCATGAGAGCTCACACATTAATACATATCTTAACAGCGAACAACCCTTTTAATACTTGAAATGGAATTGGGGTTTTATTAGAACCCATGTGTAGCGCAAAGGCCCCTCAGTTTTCAGTATAAACACAGTAAGCTAATTTAAACTAAATATTGTGGGTTTGTTTCAACTACCATAAACAGGGGAATTGTCAATATATATACCAACATGTAGCTGAACTGTAGTGGAAAAAAAAAACCAATTATGTATATAATTAAAAAAAAACAATTATGTATATTATGTTTAAATGGTTTATTGGTATGCTTCCTCAAACCAACATTTTTTTCCTACTTCAAACAACTCCACGCTGTTAGTCAGTATCGTATTACGAATTGCTGACTCGTGCTGGAATCAGCCAATTAGAGCAGGTGAAATCTGTCCTTGACTCACAGCATGATTGTGTTGTTTTCAGCAAGAAAAACATTATTAGGATAAGGAATGTCAAATGAATAAACAACGCTGAGGGGAAAAAAACTACTTATTGTGAAATCTGTTTATTAAACATCCACTACAGTTGAGTGGATTTTATATACTATTGACAGTCCCCCTTGAATTAGATGGTATTGTACCAGCCTTTTCATTGATAATTTATTGTTGCGTGTATTGTGCTTTGATATTTTCGATTGCAGGCTTGGCTTCTACTGTGGGTTTCTTCTTTCAAACATTTTATATATTGCTGGAAGCGTTTGGACTTCAAGCATAGTTTCACAATGAAGCATCTTGTTATGGAGGAGGGGGAAGATTTAGCATTTGGATTGAAGCCTATGGGGATGAAATGAACGATCACAATAGCAAACTCATTGTTCATTGCCCTGTCAACATCTATTGGAAAATCTGATTCTGTAAGCAGAAGTTGTCCTGTGTGACAAATCATTTTATAAATTTATGTGCCACAGGTTCCCAGAAGCTGCCCCTGTATGTGCAATCCGTTCTCAAATCAATATAAAATATGAAACCAAAGATGATTATTTGCACCTCCAAAATTCAGGAATGGATTTATATTAGCAGCAGCCAGAGCTTGTTATTTAACATCTCATTTCTTTTATTTGGTAATGTCTTTTCTATATTCATCTCAGGTGCTTTTGGGTGAACAATTTGCTTATTCAGTAATTGGGTTTTATCTGTCTCAAGTAAAAATGTTACTGGATATAAATATATGATATACTGCATAAGACACAGTTTCTCCATGAATATGAATATTACATATGAAAGGAACTATTGACATAATATAATGGCTACTTAGGGGTTGTTCACATTAGAGTTAACCTTTAGTATGATGTAGAGAGTTATATTATGAGACTACTTGCATTCTGTTTTCATTTGTGGTTTTTTCCTTATTTAGCTTTTTACTCAGCAGCTCTCCAGTTTGCAATGTCAGCAGTCTGGTTGCTAAGGTCAAAATGATCCTGACAACCATGCACTGATTTGAATAAGAGACTAGAATATGAATTGAAAAGGCCTAAATAGAAAGAGGAGTAATAAAAAGTTGCCATAACAAGACATTTGAGTATTTGTTTTTTAGATGGGGTCAGTGACCCCCCCATCAGAAGAAGGGGGGAAATAATTCATAAACTACAGAAAAAAATGATAACCAATTGAAAAGTTGCTTTGTATTAGCCATTCTACATCATACTAAGGGGCAGATTTATCAATGGTCCAGTTGAATTTTCAAATGAAAAAAATTAGAATTTCAAGCAATTTTTTTGTGTACTTCTACTAGGGAATAGTCCAAATTTGATTCAAATTTGAAAAAAATGCAAAAATTCAAATATCGAAATTTATCATGTACTGTCTCTTTAAAAATTCGAAACCATTCGAACCATTCGCCATCTAAAACCTGCCAAATTGCTGTTTTAGCCTATGGGGGACCTCCTAGAACCCATTTGGAGTCAATCGGTGGACTTTGAAAAATCAAAAAGTTTTTTTGGGAAAAACATTGAATCGAAATCGTTCAAGTGCGCTATTCCTTCGATACGTATGATTCAAATTCGGCTGAATACAGACCTATTCGATCGAAAACGAACCTATTTTATCAACAAAAAAAAATCTTCGACTTAATTTAGGGTGGTCTTTTTGAATTTGAATTTAGAAGTTTTTTCAATTTTGAAATTCGACCCTTGATAAATATGCCCCTAAAAGTTACCTTAAAGGTGAACCACCCCTTTAAGGCACAAAAAACATTTCTGTTCTAAAACGTGGCTTATGGCATGTGTCACATTTGTATAAAAAATCTGTAAAGTATAGCAGATTGTAAAATTCTGCCATAAAAAAAGGATGTCAGCTTGAAAAAATTAAGCATTAAAAACAGCTGATCCATATCTGACAATGATAAAAGTTTCAGCATTATGGAAGTTGTAGTTCAGGGATAAGAATTACTGTGTGTCTCCCCTTGAACAAATGGATGACCATTTTAGTAGGTCTTCTAGGTATTTGGTTATGGATAATACTGCATTACATTGGTGATGGTAAAGACAACTAGGGGCAGCTTTATCCAAAGTTTAGAGATTAATAAATAAAAACTCACCCACGTTCTATTCATTCTTAGGGGTTTTTTAGAAACATGTCTATCAAATGGTGAGTTCTAAATTTCACCCACTGATAAATACAATTCTAAAAATCCCATAGAACATGGATAAGCTTTTTATTTATTAATCTCTAAACTCACATTTTGATAAATCTGTCCCCTAGAATATAAAGGAGCTGATTAATCAAAATATCGAGCTGGCGTTATTGTTCTCGTTTGAGAAAAATCCTGAAACCTTGAATAGTCAGGATTTATTAAAGAAAAAAACCTACAGAAAGTCACCAGAAAAAACTTTGCAAATAAAGCTGGCGGGGGGCTGGGGAGATTCTCTAAAAACTCAATTTATTTTTTCCCAGTTTATTAATACATTCTAGTTTTTTTAGCCTCATATAAAATTAATGGTACAATGTAATTCTCATGGAGTTTTTTGCCACAAGAATATTCTGTCATGTTTTTGTTCTTAAAGGGATACTGTCATGGGAAAATTGTTGCTAGACATTTTGTCAATTTCCCAGCTGCCCCTGGTCATGTGACTTGTGCCTGCACTTTAAGAGAGAAATGCTTTCTGGCAGGCTGCTGTTTTTCCTTCTGAATGTAACTGAATGTGTCTCAGTGGGCCATGGGTTTTTAATATTGAGTGTTGCAGTACAGCAGTAAAGAGTGATTGAAGTTTATCAGAGCACAAGTCACATGACTTGGGGCAGCTGGGAAATTGACAAAATGTCTAGCCCCATGTCAGATTTCAAAATTGAATATAAAAAAATCTGTTTGCTCTTTTGAGAAATGGATTTCAGTGCAGAATTCTGCTGGGGCAGCACTATTAGCTGATTTATTTTGAAAATTTTTTTTTTTCCCATGACAGTATCCCTTTAAATAAGTTACCACTTGAGAGAAAAAAGAAAAGAAATATTGCTTATGTTTTCTCTGTTATTTTAACCATGCTCATTCCCCAACCACACCACACAAACTTGGTTTTAATAAACAAGGCTCTTAATTTATTTGTCCCCCAACCCTGCCTAAAATTCTAGAATACTGAATGGTTGATGATGATTGTGAATGGAAAGTCACATAGCAGACAATTCTCCCATTGTGTCAAGTTTTAATGCAAACTCAACCCCCTTTTTCCAATTCTAGGCTTGGAAAATTGCCCACGTTGTTTCAAAACAGTGAATTAAATAAGTAAAAATGTATATATGTAAAATTTACATTTTGACAAGTTGAAACCAAATGAATTCCTGCTTTCTGTTATCTTTGTTCTCAGCAGGGAATGTAGAGGAAAGCATGTTCGCATAACTGTGTGTTTCGCTGTTTACTATGCAAAAACTATGCTAAGGACAAATCATCTGCTTCAGTAAATAAGGTTGTGCTAAAAATAAATATTCACAATGTGAAACAAAAGTTGGATATAGTTTCTTTGAATTCACTATCAAGGAACTCAAACAAAAGTTGCTTAGAAAGCAGAACACCTGAGTGTTTTGTTATTTGTAATGTGTATTTATGCTTCTTTTCCAAGGTCTACTAGGGTATATTGACTACAATAAAGGACTTGCTGTGTTTAAGGAATCTTCCGTTGTTCCTCGAGGAGCTTTGCTAACGCATTTCTTTCAGAGAACTCTGTATTTTTAAGGAGCACATCTTGTATTAAAGTAAAAGTAAAGAAAGACACAAGTGTTAGTGTAGTTGAGTAGCAGTGATAATCACTGACCTTATACGTAACTAGTGATGGGCAAATTTCTCCTGCTTTGCCAAAAAATTAGCGAAACTCGAAAATGGATGTCTGCCGCGGTTTTGACGCAAGCGACTTTTTCGATGTGCGTCCAAATTTTTTTACGCCAATGCATTTTCGCAGGAGTTTCTCACATTTATTTGCCGGCTCCGAAATGAGGAAATTTGTCGCGAATTTCACTGCAGTTAATTGAGCATAACTCCACTTTCATTTAAGTTACTTGCATAAAAATGTGCTGAAAAATATCTGGTGCAACTATGCCCTGATTGTGACAAAGCGCATGCACTGATACAATAATTTTGGACATCACTCCTTCATGATCGCATTTCCAGAATTCTGTAAAAAACACTATTGTGGGAAAAAACATGCCATTTTTCCCCTAACCACTTTTTGGCCTTGCTTTCCTACTATCTTTCTCAGTGTCGGACTGGGATGCCAGGGGCCCACCAGAGAACCTTTCCAAACTATTAAACCTCCTCTCCTCACTCAACATCTTTATTCTCCTAGTCTCTACATACTATATTCTATTCTTCCATGATTAAGCCTCTTTGTTCCCATAAAGAAATAAGGAATGACCATGATTTAGGCCAAATGGTTAGAAGCAAGAGGCCCACTGACACCTGGGCCCACCGGGAGTTTTCATGGTATCCTGGTGGGCCAGTCCAACACGTATTTTTCACGGGGAGGCCCATTTACTAAATTCCAAATTGTAGTAGTATTAGAACTATTAGAAACCACATTTAAATGAATTTTCTCTAAAATCACAAATGCCATGAAAGTTATTAAAAGATTATAAAAAAAGTACGAATGAAAGTAGCTGTTGAACACTTGTAAACCACAAATTGTTTGTGAATGAATGAAAAATGTATCTGACAATGAATGTTTTGATCTCTGAAAACCTTTTGTATTCGTAGATTTTATGGTTTCTACACTTGATAAATTACGCAAAAAATCATGGATTAAATAACTGTATGCAAAGTTAGAACATAAGCCCCCTAGAGGATGCATTTTGTAACTTTAATCACGATTCAGTATTGTTTTCACAATCAAGTCTTGAAAAAAATAAAATTTTTATCTCTTTTATTGGGATCACAATTTACAAAAAATACTAGTATTTTTAATTGACAGGTTTTTCAATGGAAAATCTTGAAAATTCAAGTTTGGAAACCTTGAAAATGAAAAAAAATCGATATTGCTTTTTTCTGTGGTTTTCTCGAATCAGGGAAAACAAAATCAAATTTTTTAATAAATCTATAACATTTTTTCTCAGACAGCACTTAAAATAACCCCGCTGAAAATATTCCTGTGTCTTGACCCCATGGTAAATCATCTGCATATCTTACACTTATAAATTTATCACAAAACAATATCTTTTTTTCAGATTCAAGAAAATCACAGCTAAAACACACAATCCTGATTTTTTGCAAATTCACGTTTCTGAACTAGAATTTTAAAGATGTATCATTTAAAAACATTTCCAAAATCAAGCAGATAAAACCTGTCAAGTATCTATAGAAGCCAAAGGAAGAAGTATTTTCAACAATCAATTTTATTTCTCGAGGTTTTTAAAGGGATACTGTCATGGAAAAACATGTTTTTTCTAAACCACATCAGTTAATAGTGCTACTCCAGTAGAATTCTGCACTGAAATCCATTTCTCAAAAGAGCAAACTGATTTTTTTATATTCAATTTTGAAATCTGACATGGGGCTAGTCAATTTCCCAGCTGCCCCAGGTCATGTGACTTGTGCCTGCACTTTAGGATAGAAATGCTTTCTGGCAGGCTGCTGTTTTTCCTTCTCAATGTAACTGAATGTGTCTCAGTGAGACATGGGTTTTTACTATTGAGTGTTGTGCTTAGATTTACCAGGGAGCTGTTATCTTGTGTTAGGGAGCTGCTATCTGGTTACCTTCCCATTGTTCTTTTGTTTGGCTGCTGGGAGGGAAAAGGGAGGGGGTGATATCACTCCAACTTGCAGTACGGCAGTAAAGAGTGATTGAAGTTTATCAGAGAACAAGTCACATGACTTGGGGCAGCTGGGAAATTGACAAAATGTCTAGCCCCATGTCAGATTTCAAAATTTAATAAAAAATAATCTGTTTATTTATTCAGGTTCAAGTTTTATTTTCCATGAAAATTTGAGTTTTCGAGTTGATTTTTTGATCAAAACTCACATGTTTGAGTTAAAAAAAACTGTGGAAATAGCTTGAATCTGAAAATACACCATCTAAACTCTACGGAGGTCCTATAGGAGTCAATGTTAGAGGTTTCTTGAACCATTTGAAGATGTTAATGCCCTTCGGATGTTTAAGTTTTTTTCTGAGGGTTTTGTCCAAAAACTTGATTTTTTTTTTTTTGCTGAAAACTCAATCAATTAGAGTTTTTGGGTTTCGCAACTTGAACTTGCAGAATCAATTTTTTGCTTAAATAAGATACCATTCAAGTTGTGAGTTCATTCAAATTCATTTGAGGTATAAGAAACTCTAACATTCGACCTTTGATAAGGAAAGGCAACATCTGCCTTGCTGTTAATATTCTAGGCACTTCTGGTTCCAAAATGACTTACATGGAGACAGAACTAGCTACTTGAAGGAGAACTGGCATCTGTGCTAGTGAATCTGAGTCAAACAGAACAGAGTAAATAAACACTGCTTTGTTTCCCCTAATTTGACAAAAAAAATTTCCCCTTTAATGTACCAGGAAAGTTGCTTATAAATTGAATGCATTAATTTGCTTTGCCTCAGCTAAGACTCCTTTCCTTTCCCTTTTCATTGTTGAATGAGCCTCAGGCATTACAATCAACAGTGTAGTAATTATTAATGATCAAACAGAAGGATAATTGATCCTGCTTTGTGTTGTGGGGTAGTGACTCTGATTCTGAGTGGATGTATATATAGAATTCCTGCAATAAAGCAAGGTGGAGCTTCTGTTTGCCAGGAAAGAAAAAACAGAAATAGTGTCTTGAATAGCAGTAAACGGATTCCTACATGCAATGCCAATAACTATTTTTTCCCACTTTTGTACAGTACTTTGTTTTCCGGAAGAAGCAAACAATTTTTTTTTACTTTTGGTCCAATGTACCAAGTTTTAGTCATTCTATAGGGGTAAATACTATTTATTTATCTGTCATCTCTGCTGAGGAGTAAAAAGAAGATAGATCACAAACAGATACTGTGTTAGTTTGACTCATGAGTGCGAGAGTGTAGTAAAATAATTCTTACTTCTAGCTTCAAAGGGGCGGTTCACCTTTGAGTTCATTTTAGTATGATGTAGAGAGTGATATTCTGAGACAATTTGCAATTGGTTTTCGTTTTTTATCATATGTAGTTTTTGAGCTATTTAGCTTTTTATTTAGCAGCTCCTTTTTTTTTGGGTCCAAATTACCCTAACAGTCATGCATTACTTTGAATGAGAGACTGGAATATGAATAGTAGACTCCTGAATAGAAAGATGAGTAATAATTAGCAATAATAAAAATTGTGTAGGCTTACAGAGCATTTGTTTTTAGATGGGGCCAGTGACCCCTGTTTGAAAGATGGAATGAGTCATAATTTAAAGACTATTATAAAATGAAGGTCAATCGAAAAGATGCTTAGAATTTGCCATTCTATAACATACTAATAGTGATGGGCGGATTTGGGGCTTTCGCTTCGCCGAACAATTCGGGAATTTCCAGCGAAATTTGCAAAACAGCAAAAAATTTGCGAAACGGTGCCGGCGTCTCACAGATGCGAATCACAAGAATTCACAGTGAATTTGCGCATGCCGAATAAATTCGCTCATCACTACATACTAAAAATTAACTTGAAGGTGAACCACCCCTTTAAGTATCCATTTCATTAGTTGACCTACATATTCAGTAGGAACTGGAACTAAGCAAGAAGCATTTTACTCATAAGAGGTAAACAAGTCTGCACTGTTATTTATGTTAACTCTGCTTCATGTCTGCAAGAGTAATCTCAGATAATCGCCCACAATTACTTGTATTGCGCATTTCTTCCTGTTCATTGCTGCAACTGTTTGCTCAATTAGGTCATTAGCAGGTTTGCTTCCAGTCTCCCAGATGCTACCTAGCAAACAATCCTCTAAACACTCCAAGAATGTGATATTGTTATATGCACAACTAGAACAATAAATATATAGCTCAGTGGGTTGGAGAATGTGTTATTTCATCTGTGCAGAGGTAAAAGGACTATAATGATGCTATTATATATGTCATTGCCTGTTCAGGGTCTACATCATTATGCAGGAGGTGGATAGGACATGAGCAGAATAGAACAGGGATTTAAGGATTGATGAAGAAGGATAAAAATGTGCCGATAGTTTTGTAAACCACTGTGTTAAGAGCGTTTAAAAGAAATTATAATAAAAGTTTAATTCAAAGTTTATAAAGAGTTTATTGTATATCAATGGCTGCCTTTTAACTTTTAGTCTTGAACAGTGATGAGCGAATCTGCGGCTGTTCGCTTCGCTGCAAAATTCGCAAAGTGGCGAAAAATTCACAAAACACATTGAAAACAATTTTGGCGATCATCAATTTTTAAACGCTTGACTATATTGTCCAAATGCATTAAAGTCAATAGGCTTTCAAATAATTTTGATGCGCAACAATTTTATGCAGATTTTTTTTTTTTCAGATTTTTTGCCAGCAGTTTCTTGAATTTATTCGCTGGAGGCAAAAAGTGGAAATTTGCCGCAAAGCCATGCCTGCCAAATTTATTCGCCCATCACTCTTCTTGAACATTTTAGCGAAACAGGATATGATTTCTATTTCTGGGTTCAGAACAATCCCAAATCCTTTGAAAGATGGCATTGGACCTATACAGTATATATATATATATATATATATATATATATATATATATATATATATATATATATATATATATATATATATATATATATATATATATATATATTCAGATTACATTTATTTCACATACCTGGAAGGTTCTTCTTTGATTGGTTGTCAGAAGACAATATTGGTTATCAAACTATACAGAATTCGGTAACTGACCCAACGGGCCAAACAGCTAGAAAGCTAGTATGTGTGGGATATTCTTTAGTCTGTAAATCAGTAAAGACAGATAAGTGCCCTATAATTCTACCTAGTATGTGAATTAGGTGTACATACTCTACAGAAAAATCACACCCTTTCACATAAAAACACCCATTTAAATTATGTAGGGATTTGGGATTTTGCCCACTCTTTTTTGTACTGCCTACAAAACTTTATTGTCTGTTATCAGAAATGTAAACCCTCAAAAGAAATGAATGTAAAATTGCTCAGAGAGCTCTTCTACACACTTTTGAAAATTAAGTTTGTGAGAAAAGCAATGTGACGCTCTGCTTAGAAATTTAAGTCTGAAGCAAGAACTTCATTTTCAGTTGACTGTTGGTCACTTGACCGACATGCACAGCTTTTGTGTTGTATAACATTCATTATAATAGCAGCGTGAAACTGCTTGAAAACTAGAAAACATCAATTTCACATTCTTTTTTTTTTGAGGTTTTACATTTACTTAAATTATAAAATTGCTAAATCACTGGAAGATCTGTCAGTGCTAAGAACCAGATGACTAGATAATCAGAATGCATATTTTCCCTATAAAATAAGCAAGCATTCACTATGTTGATGGTAAGAAATGTTCCTCGGCAGAAAAGAAAGGTTTCATTAAAATGGAATTTCCAGTTCACCTGCAGCTTATCTGCAGACTTCTGTGAGAAGGCTTGTTACTCCTTACTGTGTATGCCTTTGAATTTGCCTATAGTACTTGGAAATAAGTGTAAGGGTAGTGTGCCAGAGGAATACACAAAAGTCTTCCAAGTCTGCAAGCCAATTGTGAAGCTGAACAGAAAGATAACAGACCTATCAAGATTCCCTTTTGAGCAGCAGCCTCATTTCTTATGGGATTTATCACATTGTATGCGGGAGTACTGAGATATGCATACACAAAAAAGTCAAAGCTTCCAATAGAAAACGCTTACTGTAACATTTCATCTGTTAAGCTAAAAAAAAATGTAAATATTGATTTCTTTGAACTCATCTTGGAGGCACAAAGACTTTTCTGTCTGACCTGACCATACTGTATGTATAATAGAAAAAAGAAAAAAGACTAGAATAAAAAAAAGAATAAAAAAAAGTGCTGCAGCTTAAAAAATAGAAAGACTATGAATGTACAAGCAAAATGTACTTTAGATTTGATGTAAAGAAAGATCTTCCCTAACTTGCATGATAATACCACCATGTATTTTTTAATGTTCTGCCTGCTATTTCAACTGTAAAAATATAGTGGAGGCGTTACAGACCAAATAAAAGCACAAGGCTGCAGGCCACTTAACTCCATGGTGACTTCTAACTACCTCCACCCCCTGGCAGAACCGGGGGGGGGGGGGGAGGAAGAACAGGAGGGGAATAACTGGAAGGGTTACATAGTTAGCAGTGTCGGACTGGCCCACTGGGATACCAGTAAAACTCCCGGTGGGCCCAGGTGTCAGTGGGCCTCTTGATTCTAACCTTTTGGTCTATTTCATGGACATTCCCTATTTCTTTATGGAAATAAAAAGGCTTAATAATGGAAGAATAGTGTTTAGTATGTAAAGAAAAGAGACTAGGAGAATAAAGGGGTTGAGAAAGGAGAGGAGGTATAATAGTTTGGAAAGTGGGCCCACAGTCTAAGGTTTTCTGGTGGGCCCCTGGCATCCCAGTCCGACACTGATAGTTAGTTACATAGTTAAGTTGGGTTGAAAAAAGTTCATCAAGTCCAATCGTTCCAAATTAAACCCAGTGCACATACTTACACACCAACTGAAACGGTATATACCAATATCTATATTAATTGTAGATTTTAGTTTCACTATAGCCTTGGATATTATGCTTGTCCAAAAAAAATCATTCAAGCCATGAATCAGCCTTCATAACATCATCCAGCAGGGCATTCCATAACCTTAATGTGAAGAACCACCTACACTGCTTCAAATGAAAGCAGAAACATTATATTTAAAGTTACCAATAGGGTAGGGGGCAGGACTGGATGGGGAGTGAGCAGAACCAAAGCTTGAGGGGGGCTGGACTGGAGGGGCAACAAGTAGAACTAAAGGGTGACCAAGCAGAAAGTGGGAATGAGGGCCGTGAAAAAAGGATGGAGCAAACAGGACATGAGAGAGAGCAGAATAAAATGGAATGGGTTCAGAGAAAGAGCGATCAGATTTGAGCAGCTCCAGAGAGGAAGGGTGTGGATTCAGAGAGGAAGAGTGTGGATTCTGAGAGGAAGGGTGTGGATTCAGAGGGGAAGGGTATGGATTCAGAGAGAGAAGAAGCTCAGGGAGAGAATAGTTGCAGCCAGTAATGATGGGTGAATCAATCCTGTTTCACCTTGCTGAAAATTTTGTGCAAAACATTGAAGTCATAGGCGAATTTTCCCAAAACACACAATTTTTTCGTGGTGACTTTTTCAGACCACAATACTTTGGAGTCTATGCGTGTTTTTTCATGGCTGGTGAAAATTTTCAACCATCACTAGCAGAAAGTGCTGTGTCTATACCTTTACGTTATAAACAGCAAGTTCAGACAAAAGAAAGGATATCATTTACAGTTTGGTCCTGTAATAAAATAAATATCACAGAACTTTAAACATACATAACACTCTTTTGTTCACCAATAAATGCATGTTATTACTATGGATACATGTTAAATTCCTGACCCACTCAAGGATAAGCTTTCTGTGGGGAGGTTGTTATAGGTCCTTTTGTCTTCTTGGGTTTCCTCTGGGTACTTTAGTTTTCTCCCACACTCCGAAAACATACAGGCAGCTTTACTGCATCCTGAAAGTGTGTGTGTTAGGTATTGTAACACCCTCTTGGCGACCCCCCTGGTTCCAATGTTGTACATTCTTACCAAACACCAGTGCAGATCCTGAGTCCCAATTGCAAGGTGAAAGGGTACTGGGAAATTTTCTCTTGGCAGTGCCTCCACCTAATGGGATCCGGGAATACACCTGCGGGTGGCCCCATTAGGAAAAACATTCAACAGACACTTTGCTTTATAAAAATATCAACTTTATAATAGCGAAAGTGTAGATTAAAGGGTAAGTAAAACTGTCATAGTACAATTATGCATTCAAATAGCATAGCTACCCTGGGAACCCTGTAACAGTCCAGTGCTGGCACTTCCCAGACCAGGCAAAGTCCCGCAATACTCCATTGGCAGATGCAGAGTCTCAGTCCCTTATCCCCAATGAGCACAATTGGTCCCAGGTAGCACTAGTACCCAAATACCTTTCCTCACGGGACCAGGTACTTACTCCCATGTGGCAGGCATCAACAAAGCCTGTGTCACAAACTGAAAACATGCTGTATCCTCTCTTTTTCTACCCTCCCTTGGGACACAACTCACCCTGGGATTCACTCAGATGGGTAGGCTCATCCAGAGCAGGAGCAGGCATCCACAGCGAGGAAATCCATTCCGTGAAGCACATGCAGCTTGCTTTATCCTCTAAACATATCTCCCAGCACAGTAGATAGCGCTAGCACACTGTTGCAAGTTGAACTGTAGCTCCCAGCACTGTCTATAGCCAGAGCATTCCGAGTCCAGATTTGGGGATCAGGAGCTTCAGACCCTCCTGCTCTAGCTCCCAGGCATGGGGCTGCCGCACCCCAGCCTCAGAGGCCTCCTGCCTCTACATCTTGGCTGCTGAAATCACTCTCTATTCAGTGAAGTAGTATCCAGCAGTAAGACAGTAATGGCTGTGTGAGCACATGGCTCTCCTATTATAGTAAATTGGTGCAGCAGTGACACCTAGTGATATCCTCAGGTATCTGCCATGCTGCACAGGCACAAGGGCTCCTGCCCCTGCCAAAACTCTTGGAAACCCTGTAGCTCAAGTCCAAGCAGAGGATTTCCAGACATGTGGTTTTAGACTGTAGGGAATTAACCCTACGGGTCCCTACATTATCATATATTGTAAGTTCCAATGGGGCAAGGACAGATTTGTATGAGATTCTGTAAATTAATCAGTATAGAAAAAAAGGATAAAAATACATTATTTCTAAATAAGAATTGGACATAAGATTGTGGATTAGCTGCGTAGTAACTCAGTAGTGAATGCACGAAACAAAATCTGGAAATTAGGGTTGTCCCCCCCGCATTAAGATTATCTTTAAAACACCACCCACAAAATAGCATCAATAAACGTTTTACTAGAATTTCACTGAAATCAATAATTAATCAAAATTAATGGCAGATAGGGAGCATCTGTAGAATGTTAATATACAATAGGAAAGCATAACATCCACATGGTCTGGAAAGTACAGAGTTTGTTTAGGGGCTACTAACAAAGAACGAAAGTCATCTCGAAAAGATCTCGAATAGGACCTTCTCCACAGAGTAAAAAATAGAAGTGACAGACACAGCATGGAAGTGATGGAACCCTGACTCATTTTGTGCCCTCAGGTTGGCCTAACCTAATTGACATCAAGAGTGAAGTAGAAACGCTCATGCAGAGTTTATAGAATAAGCAAACAAGTCATTGTAGCTTCCATCTCATAAATTAATCCTGAACAACATTCTGATCTCAGGGGGCTTTTATAAATAGTGTGTTTAGCTCTTTGTTATGGGTTACCAGCTGTTACCAGCTATGTAATTCAGATGTAAGACAACTACAGGTCTTTATAAATACTCCATTTATATCATACTACTTTATATGTACAAATCATTTAAAAATACCTTATAATTATTAAAAAAAATGCCATGATCCTTCTACAGGGTACAAGACCATATCAGAGGCTTTACAACAATCGAAGAATTGCTCTTGTGATTTTTAAGACGTTGAATACAATGACATTCTCAGCCATTTTCAATCTAAACTCTTAAATTTGAAATAAATACCTGCTTGTTAGACCCACATGCCCTAGCATTTAGATATTTGATTGAGAGTTAAAAATGAAGGACAAACAAACATTATAAGATTATCTGAAAAAAGTATAGTTGGGCATTCAATTTGCTGTTTATTTCCTACCTGCAACAAACATTTAAAATGAATACTATAGCCCCAGAATGGATACTTAACCAACAAATAATGAAGCTCTGACTGTAACTGGAAAGGTATGCAAATTTAAAAAAGAAAGGGAGCACTCACTGATTCATCTGGGATGTTCCTCTGTGCAACTACGTGGTATAACCCCGAAGCGTGATAAGTACAACCAAATTATATACATCCACGGAGCACCAGCCGGATTAAAAACATCCTTTTATTGGAGAATATTAAAAAACAAGAAGCACACCATTATCTACACGCTTGACATGTTTCATGGTCACAGCCACTTTCTCAAAAGCAGTTACTGGAACTGGCAGGTACATGGGAAAATGGGAGAAAAAGACAAAACTTTGTCCAGTAATTGGCTCATGTGACCTAACATGTATGTGTGCCCTTGGTTTGTGTGTGTGTCCTGGGATCGTACAATCCCGAAGGGGGTGATCCTTAGTACTTAAAATGTCAGATTTCTATTTAGGTTTACGCAATGGTAGATAGTGCTAGAAAAGTGTATTTTTATGAAAATGGCTTATTTAGAATAAAGCAAGGTTTTACATATGGCTTGTTTTATGCAATATATTTCTATAGAAACCTATATTGTTTGTAGGTATAGTTTTACTTTAAAGTGGCTGGTTCACCTTTAACAGAGATGTCGCGAACTGTTCGCCGGCGAACTTGTTCGCGCGAACATCGGGTGTTCGCGCTCGCCGGAAGTTCGCGAACGTCGCGCGACGTTCGCCATTTTGGGTTCGCCATTGTTGGCGCTTTTTTTTGCCCTCTCACCCCAGACCAGCAGGTACATGGCAGCCAATCAGGAAGCTCTCCCCTGGACCACTCCCCTTCCCTATAAAAACCGAAGCCCTGCAGCGTTTTTTCACTCTGCCTGTGTGTGCTGAAGAGATAGTGTAGGGAGAGAGCTGCTGCCTGTTAGTGATTTCAGGGACAGTTGAAAGTTTGCTGGCTAGTAATCGTTTTGATACTGCTCTGTTATTGGAGGGACAGAAGTCTGCAGGGGTTTGAGGAACATTTAAGCTTAGGTAGCTTTGCTGGCTAGTAATCTACCTTCTACTGCAGTGCTCTGTATGTAGCTGCAGTGGGCAGCTGTCCTGCTTCTGATCTCATCTGCTGACTGCTGCAATAACAGTAGTCCTTGTAAGGACTGCTTTTATTTATTTTTTTGTTGTTTTACTACTACTACTACTACTACTATAAGAGCCCAGTGCTATTAGTCTAGCAGTGTTGGGGAGTGGGACTGGTGTGCTAATCTGCTGCTCCTAGTAGTTCAGCAGCACCAACTTTAATTTATTTTTTTTAATATTCATTTTTTTTTTATTTTACTTTTTTTATTTTACTACCGCTGTAGTAGTGTATAAGTTGACCTTTTAGGCATTATTTGCCCTGTAGGCATTATTTGCACACTGTTTTCTTCAACCCGCCATCTAGCTGTGTGACCTTGTTCACATTCTGTCTAAATATCCATAATATTACCGTCTCCAGAAAAAACACCGGAGTGACTTTTTTCAAGCAGCCATAATATATTTTACGTAATCCGTATCCACCGCTGTAGTAGTGTATACGTTGACCTTGTAGGCATTATTTGCACAGTGTTTTCTTCAACCCGCCATCTAGCTGTGTGAGCTTGTTCACATTTTGTCTAAATATTGATAATATTATCGTCTCTAGAAAAACCACTTGAGTTACTTTTTTTCAAGCAGCATTCATATATTTTACGTAATCCGTATCCACCGCTGTAGTAGTGTATACGTTGACCTTGTAGGCATTATTTGCACACTGTTTTCTTCAACCCGCCATCTAGCTGTGTGACCTTGTTCACATTCTGTCTAAATATCCATAATATTACCGTCTCCAGAAAAAACACCGGAGTGACTTTTTTCAAGCAGCCATAATATATTTTACGTAATCCGTATCCACCGCTGTAGTAGTGTATACGTTGACCTTGTAGGCATTGTTTGCCCAGTTTTTTTGGCCGCAGCCACTGAAGCACAGAGGCCAGAAAAAATATGCCATATAAATGCTGAAAATAGTGATTTTTTGCCATACGTTGACTCAACGTATATGGCAAAAAATGACTATTTTCAGCATTTATATGGCATATTTTTTCTGGCAACTGTGCTTCAGTGGCTGCGACCAAAAAAACTGGGCAAACAATGCCTACAAGGTCAACGTATGGCAAAAAATGACTATTTTCAGCATTTATATGGCATATTTTTTCTGGCAACTGTGCTTCAGTGGCTGCAACCAAAAAAACTGGGCAAACAATGTCTACAAGGTCAACGTATGGCGAAAAATGACTATTTTCAGCATTTATATGGCATATTTTTTATGGCAACTGTGCTTCAGTGGCTGCGTCCAAAAAAACTGGGCAAACAATGCCTACAAGGTCAACGTATGGCAGTTGTTTAAAGAGAACAGTAGATTACTAGCCAGCAAAGCTACCTAAGCTAAAATGTCCCTCAAATCCCTGCAGACTTCTGTCCCTCCAATACAGAGCAGTATCAAGCAGATTACTAGCCAGCAAACTTACTATCATCTGTCCCTGAAATCACTAACAGCTCTCCCCCTACACTATCTCTTCCAAGCACACACAGGCAGATTTTTCAGATACATTTTTGCCCTTGATCCCCCTCTGGCATGCCACTGTCCAGGTCGTTGCACCCTTTAAACAACTTTAAAATCATTTTTCTGGCCAGAAATGTCTTTTCTAGATGTTAAAGTTCGCCTTCCCATTGAAGTCTATGGGGTTCGCGAACCGTTCGCGAACCGCTCGCGTTTTTGCGCAAGTTCGCGAATATGTTCGCGAACTTTTTTTCCGACGTTCGCTACATCCCTAACCTTTAAGTCAACTTTTAGTATGCTATCAAATGGCCAGTTCTAAGCAACTATTCAATTGGTCTTCATTGTTCATAGGTTTTTAATGATTTGCCTTCTTCTGACCCTTTAAAGCTTTTTAAATGGGGGTCACTAACACCATCTAAAAAACAAATGCTCTGTATCGCTACAACTCTATAGGTATTATTACTTTTTATTACTCATCTTTGTATTCAGGTCCTCTTCTATTCAAATTTCAGTCTCTTATTCAAATCAAGGCATGGTTGCTAGGGTAATTTGGACCCTACTGGAGAGCTGCTGAATTATAGGATAAATAACTCAAAAACCACAAATAATAAAAAATTAAAACCAATTGCAAATTGTCTCAGAATATCACTTTCTACAACTCAGAGGTGAACAACTTCTTTAAGTTTAATTTTAAAAAAAACCCACTATGGTCTCTACCCGCTTGCCATCCATCTTTAAGCTTTACTAGCTCCTTGCATCTTGCTGACTACTTTGACCCTGTGATACAACACAGGTTTCTGTCTCCATTCTCTGGAGCCTCTGCCGGCTTTAGGAGAGAGCCATTCTCTTCTCTGAAACCAGATTACCGATAGAAAAAGACCAATTACATAGGTGCATAGATTACAGTGAAATCTCAATTTTACATACCCTGATTTTGAGTTTTCCTGTATTTCACGCCAATTTTGTTGCAATCTCACCAATATATAATACACAATGCATTTTCCTGATTTTAAATTCTCCCTGATTTTATACCATTTTATTCTAGCCCCTTAATAAGATTTAAAATGTGGGTTTCTACTGTATTTCCATTTCCAGAATACTAAACATGATTTCAAATGTCTCATGGCAGTTTAATGAACTTGTCTGAATCTAAAGAAATCGACAGGGACCAATAAATGCTTGAACGTATCCAAGTACCTCAAGACATTCACGGGCACCCATGTATCTTCCGCTACAGAGTCATCTGTTTGCAGAGATACCACAGGCAAGAAATGGTTGGTTACAGTCGAGTTAATGTGAAATACTGCAAAATAAGGAAATGCACGTATTTGTTTTTCAAGCCACTCGGCAGATTTTATTTAAAGCCTTTCCCCTGCAAATGCTTTGTAAGAACACTTCTTCACATTCGCTCATCTGAGAATAGAATTAGCTGCGCTGCTGTTTTCTGGCTTCACAGAGCACTTCTATGCAAGCATTTAACACGCTATTAAATTCTAGGGCATGCTGTCTGTACTTTAGGTAATTTGATTCTGAGTGATGTTTGTGTCCTTACTAAGTATTTTTTAAGTCGGCAACAATATTATTAGCAGAGCTGTTTAACAAGGTAGCACAAGAAGATTTGGAAATGTTCTCTCTAGACTAAATCACCAAGCAATTAATCCAAAACACCAGCACAATAGTATTGATTTACCTTGCCTCAACAGTGTGTCAGAATAAGTGTTATTTTCATAAGTGGTAAATAGAGTATGATATTTATTATGTATTTGGGCCATACTTGTACCATCAATAAAAGTCTAATAAATGAAAATAATATCAGCGAGTCTTTATGCTTTTCTGTGCCTCTCCAAATAGAATGTTTTCTGAGCAGAATAGAAAAGCTAAATCCATTTGTTCATATGGAATGTCATCAGAAAGCCTTATGCCATAGACTGACCTCCCTGTAGAAGATGTGAAATGACCTCTCCTATGGGAATGTGCAAATCCTGGGAGAGGCTCATCCATCTAAATGACACTACAGATCCATGAGTTCATATGGGTCTGACCTGGTTGCAGTACTTCTGTATGTAGAGTCCTTATGCCACACGCACCATGGAGCTAACACTATTATGGTATTCATCTCTACCCTTCGACATGGTGCATATGCTGATCACCTGGGACATGTTATCCAGAATGCTTGGAACCTGAGGTTTTCTGGATAAGGTGATGTTCCGTAATTTGGTTCTCCAAACTTTGTCTTCTAAAAATCATATAAACTGAAATAAACCCAATAGGATTCTTTTGCCTCCAATAAAGATTAATTATATCTTAGTTGGGATCATGTACAAGGTACTGTTTTATTATTATAAAAAAAGGAAACAATTTTAAACATAACAGATCCCATACCTGCAAATCCAAGGACTAAGATAAAATAATTATTTATCATGAAAACTGTGTAGGTCTGTAGGATTAGCAGCTTCCGTGATATCTTAACTGTGTCACCGGTGATGTATTACACGACCTCCCTTGCAATATGACAGGGATGCATCAGATTACGGAAATACCCAGGTCACCAATGCAAAACCAATTATATGTGCATGGCCAGCAATGTATCTACTTTACCATTGTGGTCGTCGGGGTTTATGTTTAGCAGTATGAGAGCAGGAGTTTGTTTATATATTTGGAACTTTATAGAGGGAAGAGTAAGATGCCCAGTACTGTGTGGGAGATGATGGTTCTCTGAAGAAGTGGGTGAAGTTTCTGGTGCTGTGAGAGAGGATCTAGTGCCAAAAGTGAGACATCAGTGAGATTCCTTGTGCTTTGAATTATGTACTGTGGGTGGGAGGCATGCATATGATACAGTACCTAAGAGTAAGATGCCTGGTAATTTGATGGTGTTGTTAGGGTGATGCATTGTGCTGTTATAGGAGAACCAAACCCTTTATATTAAAATCCCTACCCCCTAACCTACATAGACCCTGCTCCCCCCCCAGCCTAGGTGTTACCCTTGGTAAATGCCCCTAACTTATTGTTTACCCCTCGTTGCAGATTCGGCGCATCGGAGTTCACGGGTGACATCTTATTCTCTTTGTTAAACTTCAGGTCTTCTTTCGGCGCTTTGGCAATTTTCGTGACTTTCGGCACATGCGCAGTTGTTAAAAAAAGTGAAGACTGCTTCAACTGCACATGCGCCTATAGGGTGCTTACTTCACGAAGATTTCCGAAGAGAAGAAGATGGCGCCCGTGAACTCTGATGCACTGAATCTGCAACAAGGGGTAAGTAAAGGGTAACACCTAGGCTGGGGGGAGCAGGGAGGAGGTCTATGTATGGTAGGGGGTAGGGGATTTTAATATAAAGGGTTTGGTTCTCCTTTAAGGTGTGGGTAGCCTGGTGCTGTGTGGGAACTATATATGAGGTGGTCTGCAGGAGGTATGGGTCATATGTTCAGTACTGTGATAGAAGTGCCAGTGATAGACCTGGTTTGGTAAGGAAGAATTAATTGAGATGCCTGGTGTTCCGCAGGAGGTATGACTCATATGTTTGGCATTGTGATACAGGTGCAGTGATAGACCTGGTGCAGTGAGGGAGAAGTAACTGGTGCTAGTGCTGTAAAAGATGAAATACCTGGAGCCACGAGGGAATAAAAAACGTGGCTCTGTTTAGAGTGACATATCTGGTACTGTAAAGGAAGTGTGAGTAGAATGCTTTGAAGCTGGTGTGATATTTTAACCTGGTATGTCAACTTAGAGTGAACTGAATCCAATTGGATTTTCTTTTTTCCGTGGCTCTTAAATTTGGAATAAATACTCCAATCTGCTTGTTAGACTCATGTGCCCAAGCATTTAGATATTTGATTGAGAGTTATTTGATCAGAAATGAACAAGCATTATGAAATGATCAGGAAAATAAATATAGTTGTCTATTCAATTTGCTGTTGAGTTGCTGGCTACAACAAACAGCATTTGGTCATTTTAAGTTTCATTTTAAAACCCCATATTGCCTCTGCCTACTTGCCACCCATTTTACCCTTGACTTTCCCTTTGCATCTTGTTGCCTACTCTTGTTGACTTTATGCTACTTCACAATTTCCTGTCTCTATTACCTGGAGTCTCTGTTAGCTTGAGCTTTAGGAGTCATTCTCTTCTCTCAAACCAGTGTTCCTGCAGAAAAAGACCAATTGCAAAGTGAGAAGTAATTGAGTTGCCTAGTGTTCTGCAGGAGGTATGAGTCATATGTTCAGTACTGTGATAGAGGTGCAAGTGATAGACCTGGCGTAGTGAGGGAGTGGTAATTGAGATGCCTGTTGTTGTGCAGGAGGTATGAGTCATACTGTATGTTTGGTATTGTGATAGAGGTGCAATGATAGACCTTATGTCTGGTGCTAGTGTTCTAAAAGGTGTATGTGAAATACTGGAGCTAAGAGGGAGTGAAACCCTGACTCTGCGGCAGGTGTGCATCAACCTGGTACGTTAACCTAGAGAGAACTGAATCTAGCTGACTTTTTTGCCATGTCCACAGCATGCCCCATACCCCACTGGGCTTATAAATAGATGTGACTCCCAAAAAATCCAGTGCCATTGGGAGTGAGGGAGATGTGACTAAAATGTCTATTGTATTAGTCAAATGTGAATAGGTGCATTGTATGCTAAGGGATGTTTTTTATACCCATGCCTGCAGCTTAATAGAGTGCGTGGATTCCAGGAAGATGGAGGCAGTGTCATAAAGATATTATATTTCAGGCTGTTGCCACACTGCCTCCTGTGGCTCAAACATGAGAATCAGTGCCTGCAATGCAACAGTTCCCTGGTTCAAACCAGGGCGTTCCTAACATATACCAAATATACTTATTCTTCTATCCAAAATATATCTGGATTCGTATCCTTACAGTGTAGCCTACAATCTAGATCTGAGCCCTTTAAGTTACTTTTATTACCTGTTCTCCGATTACTCTGGAACTCACTGAGACCTGATTCATTTTGTAGATAGGCAAGAAAAATGAAATTAATCATAATAATTGTTGAGCAATAAATCCTAGCTGCTTAGAAAATAGGACGAGCTAGCCCCTGTGAAATATAAATTTCAGATCACGTCTTATTTTAATCATCTTTCTACATAAATACATCTCAAATGAAATGTATGTAATAACAAATGAAAAAATAATAAACTCGACGTGTTACTTATCTCATTAAAGCCGTCGAGGATAGTAATATATTCAAATGTATTGTGACAGGCCTTTCTAGCTTCAGTTCCTGTTTATGTGCTTCATTTTTAACTCCAGTAACGCAAACTATGGTAATATGCTATGGTCGTTTTTTGCCCACGTCAAAATTAGCCGTGTAGAGTTGCTCTGTCCTTCTGGCTGTAGACTAGCTCTTTTTTTAATCTAATTCTAATACATAAGCACCATACGTAACCTTTTAATCCATGAGGTATTAAGTGAGGTCCTAGTGAGCCTTTTAAATCCCAAAATTGAAGCTCCAAGTCTGATTGGTCCAATGATCTGTTTCCATAGCCTAAACATTAAGCAGGCATTGTGAGCCCTCCAAGGCTAAGTAAAAATGTGTTTAAATACAATGGAAGTGCACCTGATTTGTCCAATTAATCAATGCACATTTCCTGGTCCCCTGTCATAAGTAATTCAGTATAAATTCAAGTGAATGTGTTTACAAAAACAGGGGTTTTTAGTTACAAAGTTATGATCATTCAGATATGGCAAAGTCCTAAATGCCTAGTCAACCCCAATCCAAGCCCTTAAAAGCATATGCCTTTAAAGCAATTAACTCAACTCAACATAAACTTGACTCAAAATGAACTTGTATTTTGTTCAGATTATGCACATTTTTTGCATTTAGTGCACATTTAAAGGCCCATTTATTAAAGGTTGAATTTTAATGTGTGGTATTAGAGGTTTTTGAAATTAAACTCATTTTCTATAAAACCCCTAATTCTATGCAATTATTAAAAGATCCAAATAAAAAAAGTACAACAGGTAAAAAACGCTAAACAATGCAAGTTTTTCCGACAATTACTAGCAAAAAGAATCATTTAAAAGTCTGAACAGCTAAAAAAAAAGTCCACTTGGATCAGCGCAGCAGATTGATTTCTATAGGATCTCGACTGCTTTAACTAGGCAAGGTTTTTTGTGGTTTTTACACTTAATAAATCTCGAATTTTTAGAGTTGGAGAGGATAAAAAAAAAATATATGTGATTCGTAAAAAAAATAGAAAATCTTTGGATGCAGGGGGTCAGTTTCTGTCCAAATCCAAACATGAGGGATTAGTACAGTACTGCTTGAAATTATATTACAGGTATGGGATCCATTATCTGGAAACCTGCTATCCAGAGATCTCCAAATTACAGAAAGGGCATCTCCCATAGACTCGATTTTATCAAAATAATTAAAAATTTTTAAAATGATTTCATTTTTCTCTGTACTAATTAAACAGTACCTTGCACTTGATCCAGACTAAGATTTAATTAATCCTTGCTGAAAGCAAAACCAGCCTATTGGGTTTCAAGAACCTAACTCGTGTACGAGTCTGTTGGGTTTATTTAATGTTTACATGATTTTCTAGTAGACTTAAGGTATGAAGATCTAAACTAAAGAAAGATCCGTTATCCGGAAAACTACAGGTCACAAGCATTCTGGATAGTAGGTCCTGTACCTGTATAATGTTTCTCTTTTTGGGAAAGATGTTGCATGATTATCTTAAGAAGTCATTTTGGTTCAAATCCCTGTTGCAGCTAACAATGTTTAGGGAGAACTTAGTCCCCAAGGAGTTTCAAGAGTTTCATAACCATAAAAAGGCACAAGACAGAAGGCCCAGTTCATTAAACTCCAATGTTGCTTTTTTCATATTTCATATTTTTCATTTGTCATAATTTACAGCAGGGGGTACATTATTTACTATAATACACACGTTTCAGTGAGTCATGTGACACCAAGTTCATCACTAAGCACCGATTATAACTGATGACATCACTAATCATTGTTTATAAGGATATAATTTACAGGATATTCATGGCTCTTGTGTATTATATAGTGAATAAAGTACCCCCTCTTGTAAAATATAAGGATATTATTAGTTACCGAGGAGTTTCATGACCATATAAAAACACAAGGCCGAAGGCCGAGTGTTTTTATACAGGTCATGGAACTCCGAGGTAACTTCTAATATCCTCATATTTTACAACTGGGGGTACTTTATTTATTATAATACACAAATTTTAGTGAGTCATGTGTCAGAAATGACATCACTACTCACCGTTTATAACTGATGACATCACTACTCACCGTTTATAAGGATATAATTTACAAAATATTCATGGCTCTTGTGTATTATAATGGCAAATGGTATACATTATAACAGCATATATGGCCAGTGACTGTGCATACATTTTCAAATCACCCAATAAAAACTACGATCAACCATGATTTTAACTGTACTATACAGATCAAGGTAAATAATGTATTGGCTGCTATGAAGCAACAGCTATTCTCAATACATGTAGCACATTCTTATAACAACTCCGACTGAGATCAGAGGGAATTGTAAATTAGATTTTTCATGAATCATTACAGGTACATCATAATGAATATTTCACACCTAGCAAACTTCTAATGAAAATGTCATTTTGGTACAAACTTTGCCTGACATACTATTAATCATGTTGCTATTAAAGAAGAAAACAATAAAGGAAATAGATTTTTTAATTAGGCCCAGCAATATATTAAATGAAAGATTATTCCAAAATAGTTATAGAAATGTTACTTTCTCCCAAGTCTCGGAGGAACACTGTAGTCAAAACAGTCAGCGAATACCAAGTGCACATTTGTACAACTGGTATTGCAGTAATCGCTCTAAATACGCCTTCAGAGGAACATAGTTTTAAATACATAATTAAAGAGACCTGTCTATTTAAATGGATGCAATAGGCATTCTGTGTTAACTATTAGGTTAAAGGCTCCCTTCAGTAACATTAACAATGATGCGATTACAGTAAGACAAATGTGTTGTGTTCACTCAGGGTCACAATGTCTCATTTACAGATTGTTGTCAATAGTGCCATGGAAATTTTACAGAAATTGTAAGACGTTACTAAATCCGCTTACTTGTTTAATATCTCAGTGACTTTATCAAAATAAATGGGTTTCTCTTATTTTGGAAAAGGAATGTTTTTCAGCCTCCCATGGGAAATAATAGATTTACTAGATCTGAGGTCGAAAAACGATATATACATTTTTTAGTGAAAAGGATGTTAAAAGTTCTCAATAAATATAGGAAAATAAAGAAAATGCAGTTGAAAAAGAAATGTTGAATAAATTACATAAACTTTCCAGTTTCAGTAAATTTTTCAGGTTTGATCCTTTATAAATAGGGCCTAAAGTGTTTTTATAACCTTTAGGGGCAGATTTATCAAGGGTCGAATTTCGAAGTGTAAAATACTTCGAAATGCGAATATCGAATTGAATCCTATGTAATTCGAATTCGTAGGATTTTTAGCATTGTACGATCGTATTCCGATCGTACTTCGAATCGTACGATTGGAAAGATTTTATCGTACAATCGTACGATTTTCCTTCGAATGCCAACAACTCAGAAAAATGCTCTAGAAGGTCCCCATAGGCTAACATAGCATTGTATAAGTATTGAAGTCAAAGTTTTTTTAAAGAGACAGTACTTCGATTATCGAATGGTGGAATAGTCGAACGATTTTTACTTTAAATCGTTCGAATCGAAGTCGGATATAGCCTATTCAATGGTCAAAGTACCCAAAAAATTACTTCAAAATTCGAACTTTTTTAACTTCGAAAATTCACTCGAGCCTTAGTAAATCTGCCCCTAAGGGTCATTGTTACCTTTCATGAATTTGGGGTCATTTGTTGTTCTGAAACTGCAATGGGGAAGTGTCCCATGGCCCCAAATCCTGCCTCATTCTATCTGTATATACTAAATAAACATGTAGCATTAGCTACATTTATTGTAACATCCAAAACAGTCTACAAGGGTGAACGGGTCAATCTGTAGTGAAGAAATACACATTTTAGATGGACACTGCTCAGTATGCTGAGGAATAGAAAGGGGTTAGAGCTCACATGGCTGGTTGCTACAGACTGTCAAATATGATAAAGCAATCAACTATGTGTGATTGGAAATACCTGCAGTGTTTGTACTGTAGCTATTGCCCTGTCAGTGCCTGTCAGTACTTATTGTTCCTGTCAGTTTCAGGTAAGGCTGGAAGAGTGATCATGACTAGGCTATATTCATGGGTTGCTAGACGGTCACCAGCCACAGCAATCTGAAGACTTGGGTTGAAGGGAGGGTTACTGAAATAAATACATATTTTGCAAAGAAATATTGTAATAATATTGAAATGTACTTTGGATTTTTTTTTAATTAAAGATTTTGTACAGGGAAAATGTTTCCTCTTCAATTTAGTTGCACCCTTCGTAAAAACAATTAAAGGACAAAACTGAATTTACTGGGTGTTCCAGTATTAAAAAGCACCCTCCAGTAAATTCACTTGCTAAGTCTATTTCCCAAACCAGTGCTTTTCTGTTGCGAAAATAACACTGGGTCAGGGTCAGCCACCTGCATTTTCCAGGCACCCCTTGTGAAGAATTGCACGTGCAATGTATGCTAAATTCAGGACATGTTTGTATACTCACGTGTAAGAGGCCTATGTATAAAAATTAGATTTCACATTTTTTCTGCTATTTGAAATTTGCAGTTAAAACATGCGAAGCATCTATATAAGTCAATGAGGTCAAGACCAGCAGATTTGCAGAAAAGGAATAACAGGAAGGGACGTACTCAGAACCACAGGAACCAAGGAAATCTGAAATGAAGAAACTCAGATACATGGAACTGAATTGCAAGGGGCAGACTAAGCAGCTGGTGTAGATGAGGACTGAGCAAAGTCAGTATAATGAAGCTTCCCAAAGCTGACAACATAGGCTAGGGTTGCATGTGACTAGGGTGCATTATCACTTCTATGCAGCTCATGGAATTTCAAAGTGACTGATCTTTTTGAATATGCCAATTCATCAGAACTGATTTGACGTCTTTAATGGGATTCTGTCATGATTTTTATGGTGTCGTTTTTATTTCTAAATGACACTGTTTACACTGCAAATAATTAACTCTACCATATAAAAGTTCATTCCTGAACCATCAAGTGTATTTTTTTTAGTTGCAATATTGGTGTGTAGGCAGCAATCTCAGGTCATTTTGTAATTTCTCCTACTCAATGTAACTGAAGGTGTTGCAGTGGGACCTGGATTTTTAATACTGGGAGATGTTATCTTGTGTTAGGAAGCTGCTATCTGGTTACCTTCCAATTGTTCAGTTGTTAGGCTGCTGGGGGGGGGGAGTTTATATCACTCATACTAGCAGCACAGCAATAAAGAGTGACTGAAGTTTATCAGAGCATAAGTCACATGACTGGGGGCTCCTGGGAAACTGACAATATGTCTAGCCCCATGTCAGATTTAAAAATTAAATATACAAGAAAACAGTTTGCTCTTTTGAAAAATGTATTCCAATGCAGAAGTCTATTGCAGCAGCACTACTAACTAATGCATTTTGAAAAAAAAACATGTTTTCCCATGACAATATCCCTTTAAGTTGATAATTTTTTTTTATACCTGCAGTCCCTAAAACAAAGAGCAATTAGTTCTAAGGCAAATCTAAGGGGACTTAATGAATCAGTGGAAGTCATTGACTGCATTACTACCTATTGTATTCTATCATTAAAGCTTGGGGGGAAAGATTGTTCTAATTAAGGATGCACCAAATGCATTATTTTTGGATTTGTCTGCATCCCAAATTCGGCCAAATACTGAATCCTAACCCTTATTTGCATATGGAAAAAGAGGGAAAGAGAACCACGAGTGCAGTGACATTTTTTTAACTTTATTGTTAAATTTCTTGTTTGTGTTATGAACTGCCAGGCACTTGCATTTTTTGGATTTGGTTTAGCCAGGCACTTGGATTTGGCCAAATCCGAATCCTGCTGAAAAAGGCTAAATCTTGGCCGATGTAAAGCTTTACATGTAATTTGAATACACTTTGATTTTTTCACCAAAGAACTCTGTGTTGCTGGTCATTTCTGCCTTATTATCTATTTAATTTACCTTACACCCGAAGTAAGCTGCAAAGGCGGGGTGCTGCCCATTTGGAATTACTATATATATATATATATATATATATATATATATATATATATATATATATATATATATATATATATATATATATATATACAAATGAGTGATTGAATATTCTAATAATGAAAGATGTGAACACAGTGTCACCTTTTCATCTGTCACAGATTAAATGATCGGGTATTGCACTTGTCATTGACTGCATGTCCTGTTATTGAATAAAACCATACATCATCATTGCAGTCTTGCTGACTGAGGATATCTAGACAAAGTGTCCCGCTCTGTTAAATGAACCATTCCATTCACAGAATACAGTGAGAATATTTGAAATACACATAGTGAGCACATAGTTTGTATATAAATGAAGATAAATTCTATGTACAACATATAATAATAACACTGTAACAAAGCAGCTTAACAATACTATTCTAGCACTGACTTCACCTGCAGCTGTCAAATATAAATATAGTTAGTATATATATACAGTATATAGTCCTGATCATTCTAGATAACAGGTGCCATACCTGTATGTGTGTATATATATATATATATATATATATATATATATATATATAACTAGATAGGTGCACTCAGATAGCCATGGTGATGCCTAGGTGCTGGAACAAAAATTCATAACCTTCAAAACCTTCCTGATGACGGCTTGAGTTTGTAAGCCGAAACGTTGAATTAAATCTACCATAATGTGGGGTGCCATGCTTTAAGTCTTGTAAGAAACATTTTAAATGTTCAAAAATAGGTTTGCTTTGCTATTAACATGGATTTATGCTAGTTTAATTAGCATTGTAGAACATTTCTGAATAAAATGCAAATCAGTCATAAGAATAATTAATATTTGTTTAAATCAGCCAATATGGACATTTGCATTGCTATATATCAGTTTTGTGGATAACAGGAAAGTCTAGCTCATTTCTATATGACTAGCTTGAACCTTTTATGAATAAAATGGACTATCATAACTACTGACATGTGATCAGAGGATTCAAATGTAAAATCCTCCAGCAGCTCCTCAGGGATCCAACAAAATAGGAGAAGGAAGAGGAGCGCCAGTATATAGAGGGACTAATAGCTCATCAAGATGGCCAGTGAACACCACAGTGTGCTATCACTAAATACAGGTATGGGACCTGTTATCCAGAATGCTCGGGACCTGGGGGTTTCCGGATAATGGATCTTTCCGTAATTTGGGTCTTCATGCCTTAAGTCTACTAGAAATTCATTTAAACATTAAATAAAACCAAGAGGCTGGTTTTGCTTCCAATAAGGATTAATTATATCTTAGTTGGGATGAAGTACAAGCTACTGTTTTATTATTACAGAGAAAAAGGAAATCATTTTTAAAAATTTGGATTATTTGGATAAAATGGAGTCTATGGGAGCCATTCTGTAATTCGGAGCTTTCTGGATATCGGGTTTCCGGATAAGGGATCCTATACCTGTACCTGCAGCATTAAATCTGATAAAGCTTGCTTTCTAGCTTATGACTACCTTGCAACACTGAGTTAATTTGCCTACAAGAAACCAGACTTAATCACAAATTGCAGATTGCTACAGACAAAAGGGATTGGCAGTATGGGCCCTTTTTTTTTTGTTTATAGGGGAGGAGCCTGCAACTGTTGTTGGCATTTGCTTCAAAAGCCTACTGCAACCCACAGTGCATGGGCTAACGAGTTTCAGTGGGCTTGTTGTTAGACTTACCTTAGAGTTAGAGTTACCTTAGAGTTAGACTTAGAGTTATGCCAAGATGAGGCTCATCAATACATATGGCCCTCAAATCCCATCAGAACAACTCATTTGGGCTCACTGGTAATATTGTGCTCCTTACACTCTTACAAAACTGGACATCCATTTATTGGTTCAGTGTATTAAAAAATGACTACTTTTAGGACAGACATTAATATGCACTAACACTTTTTACATTTAATTTTAATTTAAACCATGCCAGGAAACTCCAAAGTTTAGGACTCTCATGGCATTTTTAATCCAAATTAGAACCCTACAGTTGATAACGTTCGCTTCGCCAAAATTTGCCACCAGCGAAAATTTGCCAAAATGCATTAAAGTCTATAGGGTACAATTTTTTTTTTGATGCGCTTTGAATGATTTTTGACAAGCAACATTTTTTTTTACACGTAACATTTTTTTTACACGCAACGTTTTTTTTTTTACAAGCAACATTTTTTTTCTCACATTGAGGTCTATGGGTGTAATTTTTGCGTCGAAACAAGGTGAAAAAATGCCCTCATCCCTATTAATTGCTTACATTCCTAATTTAGTATCTTTATTAGCGTTTCATTTGATTCCCTAAACTGTTTTCCGTTTAACACTACAAGCCAAAGCAATGTTTCCCAAGCCAAGCCAGTTAATATAGCAATGCTGTTTCTGTGAGGATTACAGAAAGGTCTACAGAACAAAATATACAAAAAATGAAACTTTAATCAAAAAGATTAAAGTCAAAATGTTTATACAGATCAGACTAACCATCTTATGATAGGGACTAGGTTAAGTTGTGGATCAGAGTATATAATGCCTCCTATTAATAATTGGTTCCTACATACCAAAGGTGTATCTTTTTGAATTTGTATTGTATTGAAGGGGAGTATATCCTGTTATCCAGATAGCTCAGGACCTGGTGTTTTCTGGATAATGAATAATCTTTCCGTAATTTGGATCTTCATACCTTAAGCCTAGTAGAAAATCATGGAAAATTTAAATAAATCCAATAGGCTGGTTTTGCTTCCAATAAGGATTAATTGTGTCTTAGTTTGGATCAAGTACAAACTACTGTTTTATTATTACAGAGAAAAAGGAAATCATTTAAAAAAAATTTGGATAAGTTGGATAAAATTGAGTATATGGGAGATGGCCTTTCCGTAATTCGTAGCTTTCTGGATAACGGGATCCCCTACCTGTACAACAGTACATCATTTTCCAAAAGTGAAAATAAGTCAAGTTCAGGAGGTTATCAAGAGGATATGAGGTGGCATTGGCAGTTTTGGGTTCCTGTCTGCTGCTAATATACAGCTGTTGACAGACAGTTGCTGTACTTTAAGCAAAACTGTTTCCAATACCATCTCTGTACCCTTTGGGGTTCCCTGAGTAAGAGTACAAAGTAAATAATTGTTACAATGAGACAGTTCACAGATAAATGTAATGCAATAGTTGTTTATCTAAATTGTCTGTCGTCCCTTCTTTTCTGTTACCCTACCTTATAAAAAAACTCAATAAATCTGATGTCTTTTGAATGCTTCGATTGCCTTGATAAATGCACTTAATTATGTTGATATTAAATTATTGTCTCTTTCGAAATCAAACTGCATTACAAAATACACTGTGGTACAAGATGACAAGCCATATGACATTTACGGTTTAATGACATGAACTTCACAGGCCTAGAGATGAAAACATCTTCATTATTTATGTTTATTCCTATTCCAGATGAAAGCAGGATTTTACTCTAAATTATATATAGCTTAGTACTACTTGTATTTTAGGCATATCCACAGAAAAATTTGTTTATTAACTATGCTTATTTCTATGTAGAGATGCACCGAATACAGGATTTGGTTCAGGATTCAGCCTTTTTCAGCAGGATTTTGCCTAATCAAATCTGAATCCTTTTCATAACACAAACAAGGCAGTAAAATAATTTGTAACTGCACGTTGCACACAGTTATCTTTCACCTTTCGTAGTCCTAATATGCATATGTAAAATAAGGTGTGGATTTGGTTTGGCATTCAGCTATCTTTTACAAAGGATTCGGGATTCCAAAATAGTGGATTCACTGCATCCCTAGTTCTATGACGTCAAACACCACTCCAACACTAGGAGAGGACATGAAGGGCCTTATTTATCAAAAAGTCTAAACAAACTAGAATCCATGATTGGACCTTATTTATTATTAAAAAAGCACAATTTTTTCGGATCGGGTAAAAACTTGATAAAATCGTTCGATTGTTTCGGGCTTTTTCATGAAAAGTCAGAAATAGTCTGAGTTTTGGACTAATTCCAGCACAGACCACAGAAATGTCTAAATAGGATAGGAATCTTTCCCATTGACTTATATACAACCTTGGTCATCTGAGATGGAGTATTTTTGGATTCTGACTTTTTCCATCCTTGGGGTATAATAAATCTCAAAAAATACATTTTTTCCACTAAAAATTCAGATTTTATAGTTAATTTATAGTTTTGAGTTTTTTGGATTTGGAATGTAATATATAACCCCTGTGTTAAAGTGTATTTAATAATCTTTTAAATGGTGCCAATCTTAGTAATGACTCTCCATCAACAAAGCCACCATACAATTAAATACTCTTCATTAACTCACAAGGGATATTTTTATTTTCCTACTAGTAAGATGTTGGTAGTTTTCCAGATAATCTCTTCTATGTACAAAATTGTAGAATCTCTTCTACAAAACAGACATTATGATTAGTCAAAGGCTGATTTAGGAAAGGCCCTTGCTTATAGGTACCTCTAGTATAGTTAAATCAGATTGGACTGTCCCTCTAAACTCCCCCTGGCATAGCTAATCTTGAGAAAAGCAAAGAGGTCCCATAACTCTGCCTCCAAAACTGAATCTGCCAAGAAGGATCATTTCTGGATCAACTTGTTATTTCTCAAAAAAAGAACCACACACTCTATTGTTCTGTACATTTATCCAAAAAAGATACAAGGCTCTTTTAAAGCTATTAATGGAATCTGCCAACAAGAAGAGAGCTTAATGACCAAATTGTTCTTGGTGAAAACCCTTTACATGGCTGAGGTCAGAATTATGTTTCCTCCAAACTAAAGGTTGGCCTCTTGTCCAATATGCATTATAAGAAAAAATCCCAACATGAACATCCTTTTCTCATGGCTGATACATTTATTTGCCTCATCTGCACATTTTCCACTTTAATGATACTCTTCCAATGAAATACATATCCAGCAACTCCATGTGCCCAGGCTACTTTTTATGTTTCTGTGTTTCAAATGGAAAAAAAATCTGTGTTTTGCAGCTATACAAATTCCAGCACATACTGTCTTCACCAAAAATGAACAAGCCTCCCCCTTGTATTAAAAATGTGCCTGTGTTACTAATTGTGACCTGAAACACTTTGCTACAATCAGTCACATTTCTATCCAAGGATAGCAAGAATTTGTGTGCATTTGTTTCATCTCCTTCTGCGGTTTTTGTAATTAATGAAGTGTTGTAATTTCCCCTGGGAGAACTTTCTTAATTGCTCTGATTCTCACTTATGTCTTTAAGACATCCCTGATGGCATTGATTAATTTCAATTTGCATTCCTACACTGTTTAATTGCAAAGAGCCAGTCAATACATAGAGACAGTGTCTAATCATTCATCACACTTTGGTAAAACAAGTGCAATTGTCAAAGAAAAACAAAGCAGAGCTATGCAGGCTGTGTTGCCTATGGATGAGGAAATCCACAAGACAATAAGACTTTTTAGCCAAATAATAGGCACAGGTGTTACAATGCTAAGGGATTTAAAGTTTCACCCGTTAGGGCAGTGGTCCCCAACCAGTGGCACATGAATAACATGTTGTTCACCAAGCCCTTGGCTGTTGCTCCCAGTGGCCTCAAAGCAAGTTCTTATTTTTGAATTACTGGCTTGGAGACAAGTTTTGCGTCACGGCCGGCACCCGAAACCAGAATAAGTGCCAAGTACTCGGGTCTCGGCTTGGCTTCACCAGTAGTGTGACCACCGTTGTGCTTTGGGAGGAGCCCTCAGCTTACTTGGGTGCCACCTGGACTTAACGAGGGGTACAAGGCGAGATGTTCTGGCTGGCAAAGGGGCACGGCTGGTAGCAGAGTATTTTGGGCTGAAGATCACAGTACAAGAGGATTAGGCAGAAGGATGGTCAGATAGGCTGGGTCGAGGCAGGTGGATATCAGAATCGTCAAACAGGCAAAGGGTCAAACCGGGTGATCAAACAAAGGGTTAAGCAGAAGAGTTGTCATAGGCAGGCAAAGGTCATGACACAGATTGTCGGATTGTCAGGAAGCAGGCAGGATCAAACACAGATAATCTGATCAGAATTTCAAAGACAGATGCACAAGGCTCAGGAAAACCACTAGAACTAAGTTCTATCACGGGCAAACTCTGGAAGCCCTTTCACACTATTTATACACTTTTGGCGCCATTGCGCCCTGGCGTCATCACCCCAGTGCACCTGCGCCTTTAAGGAACACAGAGGCGCGCACGTGCGCCCTTAGAGAAGCAAGATGGCGCCGGCACCGGACCATGCGGCAGGCATCCCCGCCGCACAGGTATTTTTATTACATTTTGGTTGTATAAAAACCAGACGTACTGCCTGGTACAGAGAACCTCCTGTAGGCTGCCAGTCCACATAGGGGCTACCAAATGGTCAATCACAGCCCTTATGTTACGCCACCCAGAAACAAATTTTCATGCTTGCGTTTTTCCCCAACTACATCTGCTCACAGGTAAAAAAAAAGATTGGGGACTTAGGACATAATACACTTTCTCTTATTCCTGGAGGTTAAAAAAGTGTAGTCCGAGCTGCACACTCTTGTGCCACTCTCATCACAAAGTGAAGCATTTACGCAAGTAAGTTAAGTAAGGATTCCCGGTGCCCCTTGTGCCCTCCGGTCTTCCTAAATGAATCTCAAGAATGAAATTGCATGGGGATGCCCAATGGCCACCCATGTGTTACACTTTGCATGCCAGGTGCATTATGGCTAAAAACACACAGTTCTTTACTCCTTGCCTGCCTTTTGCAGGAGTCCTACTGTGGCACACAGACATTTTTTGTATTGCTTCTCTTTGTTTCACAACTCTCTCAGTTGCATACTTGAGGGGCAAGAGTTGGCTTAGCAATAACAACAGTCTATATCTCTACTATCTGAATACTGCCCAAAATGTACACAGGACCTTTTTACTTAATGGTCCATCCTAGGTCCTGTCTGTCCACTAGAGGGAAGTGCTGGTGACCAAAACCCAGATCTAATTTGTGCTCTGCGTTACCTTATACTGAATATATTTCTGCCCCCCCACCTTAGCTTTCCATTCATATCCTGCTATATATATATAAAAATACACACACATGCATAGATGGCAGATGGTATTCAAATCAAAATACAATTATCACAAACAGCAAGTCTGCAAGTCAAAAACAGTGCATACATCATCAGTAGCAAAAGTCTCGGAATACTGAGAAGACAGAATACATCCTTAGATATGTTTGCTATCACCTTCTAAACGGGTGACTCTCTATGTGGGTGAGGTGTTTTAGAAATTGTAGGCTTGTTAGTTCCCAATCATTTTATGGGCTGGCAATTAATTTCTACGTGAGCACTGATCAATATTTTATATTTTGCCATGTATTTGTATTAATATAATCGAGGAAAAAGCTAAATTTCAAGCTATGTAAGATAATGAAATCCCTAATATTGTTTTTCTTCAGTTGAAACCAGGGCTAACAGCACTCTAAACAATAAAGCAGCCCTTAAAAGGATTCAGTCCTTAATTTTATGGTGTAGTTTTTCTTTCTAAATTACACTGTTTACACTGCAAATAATTCACTCTTCCATATAAAATGTTATTCCTGAACCAACACATGTATTTTTTAAAGTTTTAATATAGGTGTGTAGGCAGACATCTCAGGTCATTGTGGCTGATTTTGTGCTTTCAGAAAGAGCCAGCACTTCACAATGGAACTACTTTCAGATACGTTGTTGTTTCTTCTACTCTGGAAATGAATGAGTCGTGACTTGGGTTATTCACACTTTGATTTTACTGTTGAGTGCTGTGCACTTATCTACCACTATGTGGGGCATGGAAGCATTTTTAGCAATGCAGGTGTCAGCGAGCTGTTATCTGATTACCTTCTATTGTTCTGCTGCTGGAGGGAGTGAGTGATTTTACTCCAACTTGTAGCACAGCAGTAAATGAAGTTTATCAGAGAACAAGACACATACTGAAGGCACCTGAGAAACTAATAACATGTCTCACCCCATGTCAGATTTCAAAATGTAAAAAAAAAAATAGGTTGCTCTTTTAAAAAAATGGATTTCAATGCAGGATTCTGATGAATTGTATGCTGAAATGTATTTTGTAAAAACAAAACATGTTTACCCAAAACAGTATCCCTTTAATGTTCAGTTTGCTGGGGAAAGAAACCGAAAATCTTTCACGGTTGAGCCACTATCAAAGGGGTAGAGGGAGTTCTCAAGTAGAAGGTCTCCTCAGCTTTAGACCCATTCGAGTTCTGTCTTCCAATTAACTGTATATGTATATATTTTAAAATATTCACTAAACTGGGCTAAAATTCACTGGGTACCAGCAGGGCTGGTACATTGCAAGTTATAGACATGAGACCACAGCTAGTGCTCTAACCAGCAGCCCCTTCACTGCCCCATTATTTCTCCCTGCAATGCAGCAACACACGTGCTGTTTGCCATCTGTTTCAAGTCAGTCACAGTCATGTTCTCTGCCTCCCTGCTCCATCTCTGCAACATCCTACCTCAATCCTACCTTAGCTCAGCCACCTGCCTAATGGCATAAAACCCCTTAGAGTGATTGTTTTGCATTCCATATATGAGGCTTGCTGTGTTATCAGTGCACAGTGCAAAATCAATTCAGGAATTGATCTGAAATCCATCCCAGACCCAGTACGATTATCAATCACATGCAGAGAATCTGCAGAAGTAAAATAGCAACAACAGAACTGCAAACCAACTGGATAATACTGGGAATCAGATTGACAGTGCTCAGTACAGCATTATCACATGTTGCTCAGTTATCATTCTCCCAGTCATGTGTGAATAGAGGCGTCATTTGATTTATTTATTTGTTGATAGGTAATTAACCCACAGGGGTCACAAAACTTGGCCTGTCAGAGCAGTCAGACAGAACTGCAGTGTCACAGCCAAGCACAGCCAAGAGTGGTTTCCCTTAAAGGAGAAGGAAACCCTGTAGAAAAACAATCCTGTACTCCCCACCCCACATAGACCCCTCCCTCCTCCCCCCAGGTTAACTGACCCCCCCCCAGGGAAATGGTCCATACTTTATACTTACCCCGTGGTGCAGATTCTGGCAGCGGACATCACTACAGCCATCTTCCAGGTCCTCGGTAAGCTGACAGAGGACTCAGAAGATGGATGCCGTGAAGTCCGCTGCCAGAATCTGAGACAAGGGGTAAGTATGGGGCATTTCCCGGGGGGGCCAGTTAGCCTGGGAGGAGGAGGGAGGGGGGTCTACGTGGGGTGGGGGAGTACAGGATTTTTTCTACAGGTTTACTTCTCCTTTAAAGCTTGAGAACCTGTGAAATAGCACACAGTACTCATTATCCAATGAGTCATAAATAGCGATGAGCGAATCTGTCCCGCTTCCCCCCAAAAAATTCGGAAACTGAAAAAATTGTGCAAAACGCATTGAAGTCAATGGGCATGAACTTTTTATTTTAAGAGTGATAGTTTTTTACACGCTTGACCATTTTTCTCGCTCCAAATGCATTAAAATCAATGGGCGTTTTTTCTTATGGCGACTTCATTTTGTCCAAATGCATTTAAGTTAATGGGAGTGGTTCCTTGTGGCAACTTTGTTGGTCTCTATGACTTTTTTTGTCCAAATGCATTAAAGTCAAATGATGTTTTTTCTTATGAGCATTTCTCATCTCCGCAGAGAAAATTCGCAGATGCATTTCGCCATGAATCCATGGCTGGTGAAAAAATTTGCTCATGCCTGGGCATAAAGAATTACCCTTATTGCCTATGTCCACATTGATCGGGAGATATGGGTTGAGTGGTAAACAGTATTATGCCATCATAGCAATACATGTACATAGTAGTGTTAGGCAAGAATAATAAGGCATGTTGGATATTACATCATGTATGGACATCATCATCATCAGTAGGGCTCCTTGTAGCGTGTGACCCACATATGATACTAAACTAAACAGAGTTCCTTCAAAATTATTTTCAGAACTTTTACCCTATAGCCAAACTATGTGTAGCATCTGTGCAAAATGACATTTCAACATATATCTGACCTTACCAGCATAGATTTCTCACCTGTCCAATGCAACCTGACAATGCTGTGCTCATACCATTTTTGTATTGAGGAAGTAACTGCTACAAAGATGGCAACACAAAGGATCTTGTTTATACAGAGAAAAGTACCATTAATAATGCCAGTTGTGTACTACATAACTATGCACCATAGAAATACTGTATACTTATCATATACCAACCTAAGGCCATGGTATGACATGTCATGTGCACTGTGATCATTATGACTAGAGTGGCTTCTTAATCATGTGATAAACAGGCCAGTTCAAATGCAGAAATTATGCAACAGATATTAATGCTCAAGTAAAATAAAATTTCTTTAGGCCTTATGCAGTAATTGTAAGACAACGATTCTCCATAAACTTTATATAATGTACTCTTAAAGCTGGTTTACCTTTAAGTTAACTTTTAGAATGTAATATAATGGTTAATTCTAAGCAGCTTTTCAGTTGCCCTTCATTTTTCCTTACTCGTCTTTCTATTCAGGACCTCTCCTATTCATATTCCAGTTTCTCATTCAAACCAATGCTTGGTTGTTAAATTAATCTGAACCCTAGCAACCAGATTACTGAAATTGCAAACAGGAAAGCTGCAGAATAAAAACACTGCTGCATTGCATTTGGAATGAAATTGCCCCCCTCCCTCCCCCCCAGCAGCCTCTCAACAGAACAATGGAAAAAGAAACAAAATAATAGTTTCTTTACACCTGCATTACTAAAAAAGCTCCTATGCCCCCAGTGGTAGATATGAGAATGGCACTCAATAGTGAAAATCTGGCTAACACAAGCCGACTCCATTAAATTGAGTAGGAGAAAAAATAGCTTATCTGAAAGCAGTTCTATTGTGAAGTGCAGGCTCTTTTTGAAATCACATGACCAGACAAAATGACCTGACATGTCTGCCTACACCAATATTACAACTAAAAATAATTGTTTTGATTCAAGAATAAAATATTAAATGGTAGAATGAATTATTTGCAATGTACACAGTGTAATTTAGCAATAAAAACTATGCCATAAAATCATGAGAGAATCCGTACTATACAATGTGCACTATATATATATATATATATATATATATATATATATATATATATAAATATATATATATATATATATATATATATATATATATATTGCATTACAGACAAATGAATGGAGACTGTATAGCTTTGTCCCATACAGTCAAGACCACCCCAGCATAAATTAGGCACAATTTAGATCAGTAGAGCTTCTGTTCAAGCAACCCATGTAATACTCTACAAAGAATTTTCCCCAATAATCTCTATAGATTCAAACCGATTCTTCTAATACTAATTGGTCACAATATATCCTCAATTCTCCCAATAAAATAATGCTGAAAAGGTTTCTTATCCACATGTAACCCCTATAATTGGTCTCCAGTGATGAGCACATTTTTTCACCATGGATTCGCAGTGAATTCCTGCATTTCACATTGGCAGACTTTTTTTGTGAAATGGCGGCAAATATTCGTCAGGAAAAAAAAATGCCCATGGACTTTAATGCATTTGGAGTGACAAAAAAAAATGCCTATTGACTTCAATGCCTTTTATGAATTTTTCGGTGAAACGGGGCAGATTCTCTCATCACTATTGGTCAAATGTGCTGGTCCTCTCAGTATCCTCTGTAATTAGTCAACCGGGTTGTCTGCAGCACCAAGTCATAAGCTAGCCCATTTGCTCCCTAAAAACTCCTGTATTCATGTAGTCATACAGTCTTTCTCCCCTAAAAAGCCTGCAAAAGGCTCACTGAGCTCCAGTGTAATGGACCAACAGAGATAATTACTATTTGGATCTATCTGTTTAATCACTAATATACTAATATACTAATATAAATAAATATATATATATATATATATATATATATATATATATATATATATATATATATATATGAGACGCCATGGTTTAATAGTATTGGTATTGGATAAAACAATGCATCATATTGATATGTGAACAAACATCAGAAACAGGTCTATATATTAAATCGGAGCTCACCCTTCTCAATGAACCGTCTCTCTCTTCGGTCGCAGCTCTCGCGGGATCCTCCTCACTTCGTTGGGGAGGTAACTTCAGTACACAGATTTACCCCGTTTCACGGCGCAGAACGAAGGAATCACAGGAGACGGTATTGTTCATTTTTCTTGCGGCTTTATTGGCACATCTTAGTGAGTTTCTAGCAGTGGGTTGGTGAGGAAAACCTACGCGTTTTGTGCCCTCTTTCCAGGCACTTCGTCAGGGTCTAGTGTTTGTCACGTGTTCAGGGCTTTAAATAGACTGATTATTAAGTGTCAATCAAGTACATTGGATACTCCGTGTAAAAAGCTGTGAATTACTATTACAATTATTCATAAAAAGTGATAAAACATCATACGTTATCTCATATATATTGGGTGATTAAAGAATATATTATAAACATTATAACCCTTATCACTTTTTATGAATAATTGTAATAGTAATTCACAGCTTTTTACACGGAGTATCCAATGAACTTGATTGACACTTAATAATCAGTCTATTTAAAGCCCTGAATACGTGACAAACACTAGACCCTGACGAAGTACCTGGAAAGAGGGCACGAAACGCGTAGGTTTTCCTCACCAACCCACTGCTAGAAACTCACTAAGATGTGCCAATAAAGCCGCAAGAAAAATGAACAATACCGTCTCCTATCATATTGATATCCCCACATTTTTGGGACTTATGGATCAAGCTTTATAAACAGTAACTGTTTTCCATCCCTCAATAAGAATGCTTTCCCATTATAGCAAAAGAAATGAGCAATGTACGTCTGCAAAAATGTCTGTGTTTGTTTTATAAACTGACAAAGGTGTTTCACCTGAGGCAAAGTCAATTGTCAAGTAAAGCTTCCCAGACAGATGTGGAGAGCTGTCACAGAATCACGTATTATTGTGTTCATGCTGGTATCCCTATTATACTGATCATCTGGATACAGCTGACACATAAATAGTCTCTTCCATGAGTAATTAGCAGAATCAGCTGTTTATCCAGAGTTTTAGAATTCTTTTTAAACTTTTTCTGACAAGGTGTCAAAATGGGAGACATAATTTTTGCTATCAATAAAAGTCACTTCTTTCCTCTGCATTATTTAAACATTTTTACTAAAGTTAACTTCAAAAATAGGAGCAAGTGTGCATTTCCACCTCTCCATGCTCTTCTTGCATGCCATATCATAGGTGGCTATTTCAGGAGTAAACTCTTTTGACTGGCACCTTTAATTTGCTGTTATAACTTTTATTAACATTATGTTTTTTTACAAACATTTGGACTTTACCTCTCACCTGTTACTACAGGATTTATTTCAAAGCATAAAAGGTATTTGAGGAGCAGCATACTTCTACAGGCGAATAGGCTGTATTTGATCATTCGAATCGAAGTAAGATTGTAATCGATCTAATTCAATTCAAAGTATTTTCGAAAAAACTTTTGCGGATTTTGTATTCTGTACTACAGTAGCTCTGAAGTGGAGAAAACCTTTTTCTGGAATATGTGTCAAAATTCTTTATTGAAAAGAATACAATTTTAAACATTTCAGAAGTTAAATATTTGTGCAAAATTAGGTTTCAATAATAGAAGTATGCAAATACATGTAATAATAGTAGAATAGATTATAGAAATATGACAGTGTTTAGAATTATTTTCTATATGATAGCAAACAAATAGTTTTTGGAAGGAGTTTAGGACAAAATGTGTCTGTATTGTTAGGGATCATCCTAAACAGATTATTTTTAGGAGTCTGCCTAAAGATTGGTAACCACCTGATTTAGATTTCATTTGCTAACATAGGTTTAGTATAAATTACATCAGGATGCTCAAAAAATGATTGAATGAGGATGTCCAAGACATGTCCTGTTGTTGCAACTACTCCGCACTATTCAGCAACCTTCAACAACTTTTAGCTGCAAGGGGTAATGCTGGGAATTTTAGGCTAAAAACACCTGGAAGGCAACAGGTTGGGCTCTGATGTCAGTACTTAAATTAGTCACAATGCCATGGACCCAGGGCCCCTGTCCTCGGGGAGTCTCTGTCCTCATTTCCCCTGCAATGTCAATCATGCTCTGAAGGAAGAACTGTAGCTGCACATGTGCAGTAGCTCTTATCTGGGCAGACTGCTTTTAAGGTAAATCTTAGTAGGAATAAGTCCCATATCCGCTCTTTAAAAACACATTCCCCTTCTTCAAGATCTTAGCAGCATAGTGTAAAAATGAAGGGAGAAAGGAAAGGGGCTTATAAATATCCAGCTGACCTACCCTTGAACTTTGCTGAGTTCCTGGAATGTTTCAGTGCATTGATTTTTGGAGAAGTCTTCCCATAAATAACAAGAATAATTAATACACGTATTTTTCCATTTCGTTATCCACAGCTCTAAATAATTTATATTGATGACCACTGCAGGGAACTCCACGGAGATTAAATACAAACAATAATTTAGATAGCTTGCTCTTTATCTCCATAAATTGAATAAATCACTACTGCCTTTCTGATATATTGCCATGTTTTACCAGTCACGCCAATTAAAAACATAATATTTCAGTGCAATTGGTACCTTGTAGAACATTTGTCATAAGAATATTTATTTTCTATTAAATGTCGTCATGCCAATGTAATCAAGTTCGGTTCTATGGTTGATTTTCTGGAGATACTAACAGAACCTTGAATACAGCTTGCCTCAGCTGATTTATCTCCTGGAGCCCAATCACCTGTAGGGGCAGGGGCAGAAGCCCTTGTGCTGGTGCAGCATGGCAGATACCGGAGGGTGTCACTAGGTGTGGCTGCTGCACCATTTTTCTATAAATAGAAGAGCCATGTGCTCACACAGCCATTATTGCTCAATGCTACTTCACTGAGGAGAGAGTGATTTTGAGCTGGCAAGATGTAGGCTAAAGTGGAGTTCGATAGGCCTGCCAAACCTGAGGCAGGGTACTCCAATGCCTGGTAGCTCAACCATGAGGGTTTAGAGCTTGAATGCCTTTTTGTGTGCTCACACTATTGAGAGTGGTGGGAGCTGCAGTTCAGCAGAGGAGGACTTAATGTGCTTGCGCTATAGACAGTGCTGGGAGCTATGTCTGGAGGATAAAGCAAGCTGCATGTGCTTCACTGAATGGATTTCATTGCTGTGGATGCTTGCTCCAGCTCTGGATAAGCCTACCCATCTGAGTGTATCCCCAGGGTGAGTTGTGCCCAGGGGAGGGTAGAGAAAGAGAGGATCCAAAATGTTTTCAGTTTGTGACACAGGCTTTGTTGGTGCCTGCCACGTGGGAGTAAGTACCTGGTCCAACGGGAAAGGTATTTGGGGCAGGTAGCGCTACCTGGGGACAATTGTGCTCTTTAAGATAAAAGGGACTGAGACTCTTTGTCTGCCAAAGGAGTTGCGGGACTTTGCCTGGTACGGAGGGCCAGGACTGTACTTGCATACATTCCCAGGGTAGTTGGTAAGTTAATATGTAATGTATTTTACTTTGCTTTTCTCTTACATAAAGTTATTAGTTATTAGTTATTTGTGTGTTTAAAGTTTTCCAAATGGGGCCACCCTCAGGTGTATTCCCAGATCCCATTAGGTGGAGGCACTGCCATGAGAGGTAATTCCCAGTACCCTTTCACTTAACAAAGGGGACTCAGGACCTGCATTTGTAACAAAAATGTGATGTATAATCTTTGGCACAGGGGGTTGGCCAAAAAGGGGTTACATGTATTATCATTGTCATTAGACAACTGTGGCTTTCTCTTCCCAATGGTGGTCATATGTCAATTTATTGGTGGGGGGGGGGAATAAAGAGATGAGGATCAGATCTGGACGCATGGGCATTGGCAGAAAATTTCTGGGGGAGGGCAAAGTCATCAAGCAAAAATGCCACCTAAATGCCTCACCCATTTATCCAAAGCATTCCCCATACCAGTTTAATTACTACAGAAAATGGATAACAGCATATTAATCCCAGATAAGATGTGCCAGTAAAATTACTATGGAAAATGGACAGTCTGCAAATTAACCCAAGACATGCTGGTATAATTACTACAGATAATGGATACTCCACATATTAACCCCAGACTTGCTAGTATTATTACTACAGAAAATTGATAAACAGCATATTAACCTGAGATGTACCAGTATAATTGCTACAGAAAATTTATAAACACCATATTAACACTGTTCATGCTAGTATATTTGCTACAGGAAATTGATACTCAGCATATTAACCCAAAATAAGCTAGTATAAACACTGTAGAAATGGCCAACAAGTAGTTTATTAACTGCAGACATTCCAATAAGAATATTTGCAGAAATGGATAGATTGAAAGCATTCCCACACCTACTGTACACTTGCACAACACCAAAGCTACCACACTGCTTGTCTCTCTCTCTCTACCTGGCTTCTGTAAAAAAAAATCAAGATGGTTGTGTGTTCCACAGTGGAACACATGGCCATCTTGGTTCTTTCTTTTTCTTGAGAAACAGGGAACTGAGGACAAGGAGGGACATTTAAACAGCAATCTGGGACATGCAAAATTCCAGGGGGTGGGGCGCCCCCACAAATCCACACACACATACAAAACCTTTATATTTACGCTGACTGTTCCCTGAAGAAATGCAACTCACAAAGAGTTTCGCAGCTAATATTAAATAGATACAGGGATAAATTAAAATAATTAGAAAAGCCAGTGAATTCTGGGCAGCGGAGTAAAAGCAACCTAATTAAAATAGGAAACATGCATTTTAAGTGTTGCATTTACTATTGTAAAATGTACTTGTAGAGTTATCAGCAATTTTCTGACACAGCTTGTAATAGGATCCTCGAAGATTTGTTTCCAACTTGAGTTCATAAATTACTGGTTTGGATGTAAATTAGTGAAAATGAACCAGTAGAAGACATTAATAAATTAGAAACACAGGAGTCATAGGCTCCCAAGTAATTTAATTTGTCTTTTTTTCTTGCAGATAATTCATCATTATAAATCCCTGATAATTATACTCATGCTGCAGTTCTTGTGAGGTTTTTGTGAGAAACCAGAACGTATTGTAAATATTCAGATTGTCTTATTGCATTTAAATATACAATAAAAAGCTACACATTATGTATGTGTGTATCTACATCTACATTGATCTATATGTACATGCACAGGTATGGGATCTCTTAACCGGAAACCAGTGCTAAATTACAGGAAGGCCATTTCTTATAGAGTCTGTTTTAGTCAAATAATTCTCATTTATTAAAGAGAATTCCTTTTTCTTTGAAATAATAAAACAGTACCTAATACTTGATGGGAACTTAGCTGCATAATTCCATATTGGTGGCCAAGCAATTAGCTTAATTTAATGTTTGAATGTTTTTGGTACACTGAGGTATGATGATAAGCATATATATTATACATACAAACATACAGGTATGGGACCAGTTTTCCAGAATGCTAGGGGCCTGGGGTCTCCTGGATAAGGGATCTTTCTGTCAAATGGATCTTCCTACCTTAAATCTACTAGAAAACCATTTAAACATTATAACCCTGTAGGCTGGTATTGCTATCTATCGGAGACAGCTTTCCCATAATATATATATATATATATTCCTTCAGCTGAAGTGCAGGCTCAATTAGCCCACAGCTCTGGTTGGGGGAGGCTATTTCAGCTGACAGGTCCTGTTTAAGTTATTCACAAACCAGTGATAAAAAATTGGTACTCCACACATATATATGTCATATATACCCCAATAACCAAAGCTCTTCCATCTTCTGTAGTTTTGTTTCCACTTGGATATATTTTATCAGACTCCAGCACAACATACAGTCACTTGTTAGAACTACAGAACAATTCCTACACCTAGGCCCAAAGATCACTAGTTACACCACTGGCCACTTACTAATCTTTTGCAAGAATCTTTATGAAAAGGGCATAGAAATAGCATCACAGCAGAGTCCCATCTCACATATTCCACATTCATGCATTATAACACCAAGCATGCTGGGAAACAAGGCCAGGACTGCAGGTACTACGCACAGTAATTAGCATTCTGTTGGAAAATGAGCCTCATTAAACCCATAAAGCACCGGTGTTGTAATGACAATATTTAAGAGTGACTTTATTTGAGCTTTTCCAAATTAACCTATTGGCAGATAGATATTACATTTCACTGCATGCTGACTTTTCTGCCCACAAAACCACAATAACATTAGAAACTGACATTTGCAATGCAGGACTTTTGTTACAGTTAATGAGGCAAACCTTTTCACTTATTGAACAATTAGTTTATGCTATATTTTCTTCATTACCAATTATATTCCGTTTGCCATTGCCATTAACCCTCATGCTGACCTAAGAAACACCGCACCACAATACTTGGCTGGCATTTCAGCTAATTAAGGATTTGCATGTCAGGCCAAACTTAATTTTCTAGATATATTACAGATATATTACAGACAATTTGAACTAAAGGGAGAGATTTATAAGCATTCTCTGCCCTCAAAATGCACTCTTAGAACAAATCTCCTCAAGGAAAGAATGACTAATTAATGGCTTTGAAGGGGCGTAATCATCAGAATAAAAAGGCTCCATGCCTAAGAGAAGTTTCATCAAAATATTTGCTCAGAAAAACCATACAAGCACAATTTGACCATAGGATGAGAATGGGGGATAGAGATGAGAGGCTGCAATAGGAATGCCAAGATCCTCTTATGCTGCTTTAACAGCACTGATAAGATGTTGCCTGTTATCACTATTAGCAGTATATCATTATTGTACTTACATGGACATACATTGTCTATGTAATTATGTCTAACTATCCATTTTGTGCCAGTTGCAGTGCTGACAGACAATAACATGGGCACACTGTAGGGCTCATTTCCCCCACTAAAGAGGCAGGTTAATAGATCCCGCACTCCGGTTGGGGGTAGCAGTCATTTTTTAAAAAACAAATTGCCCCTGGCCAGCAATAGGATGCCACAACTTGCTCATCATGCGCATGTGCGTGACATCAGCCGCTCATTATAAGCAAGCACACTGCATAACATGGCTGCTCACATTGAGAGCTTCCTCCTGGCGCAAGTGTCCTAACGCTGACAGGGCCAATTTTTTAAAATGAAAGTACTGTAACCACCAACGACTCTATGAGCCAGCACCTTTGGTGGGGGAATATATTTTATGGCAACAGATGCCCTTTAATCTGCAAGCTAGTCAAGAACACTAAGGGGTGCAACATTGTGGTTCTTAGTTCTTTACATAGCAGGTGTCCAGGGCATTGCTGTGCTCTGCACAAAGCCCAGTCTAGGAGCAAAGCTCTGCATTGTCAGTGTCACGCTCAGTGACCCGAAACCTCCACAGAATGACCACCAGGGGGCCACAATGGGGTGGCAGGAGCCACTGCTTTATTATTTGCAGTATAGACTGAGAGGGAGAAGATTAGTATAGGGGAGTATTTTGTCTCCTCTGTGTTGTTCTGTGTAAGGAAGAGGAGGAGTCTCCACCCCTGTGTGCTGACAGGAAGGAAGTGCTGCTCAGGAAGTGCTGGGAGAGAGAAGCAGCAGAGTGAAAGTAAGATGCTGCAAGTTCCCAGATATCACTGTGTGTTAAAAGTCATTAAGGAACCCCAGTGGCATAAAAACACCCTCAATTCCTGCAAATAAATCCATCACCCTTTACTCTGTGTGTATGTGAGTGTGGATCAGAGAAGTTCCCAGGGAGGGGTATCACAGCCCAGTCTATCCTGATCCTGGGTGGAGGCATGCCCAATCATAGTGTACCTGCACTCCTATAGCGTAGACACAGGACTCCTGTAGTGCCCACATGCAAGAAAATCAGTGCTAGATTCCTTCCAATAGCAGAAAATTGCTACACTAGCAACAAGCCAGATTGGACATTTGCACACAGGACAGTATAATAAAGCCATAATGGAGAAACAGAACAGTTGTAAGCACAGGTAAGGAAAACAAAAGGCAGAATTACTGGCTTAAAACCAAGTCCAAAGCAGGTTCAAGGGCACATGGAATACAAGGAAAAACAGGTTCAGGCAGCATATACAGATACAGGCAAAGAATTGACAATAACAAGGGAAGTCAACTTTGCATAGTGACTATAGGAACTTGCAAAGTAGGAAACCAGGACAGTGTTTATATAGGTCTTTCAGCTGAGAGTAATAAGGGATTGGCTATACCTGCCAATTAATTCAGAACACCTGAGTATAACTGGCAGCACTAGGGATAGACATGGGAACCTCAGAACAGGGAAGGCCTATGCCTCTAGCCTGCCTGAATAGGGAAGAGGTAAGGCAAAAGGCTCCCATACAACAACTAACAGGTTTGAACCCAGCAGAGGGCAAGATGTGCTTATTATTTACAGTCAGGTGCAAGGCAGCCCTCTAGACCATTGCTAAATACTGGGCTCTGTTATACCTTGCAACTGCCAACAGTCCCTAAAGCTGGTCATGGATGTTCGGATTTTATTTCTTGTACAATGAACGTTCAGATATCGATCATTTGTTGTAACACAACAAGCTAAACTAATCATTCAGATTTAAATTGTAGGGTTAAAGTAGGAAAAATAATAAATCAGACACTGTTCTGGCCATTAATTGGCATACAGCAAGCATACGAAAATTATGTCCCGGAAATAATAGTGACAGTCATCCATGGATATCATCAGATAGGCAATACGTGCAAAGATATTCTCGTTCCGACAGATAGACTAAAAACCAATCACTATGATACGAAAGTTGTCGGAAGATTATTCAGGGCCTACACATAGTCTGAAAATCATACGAAACAAGGTTTATATCTGATTATTAGGGATGTCGCGGACTGTTCGCCGGCGAACTTGTTCGCGCGAACATCGGCTGTTCGCGTCCGCCGCAAGTTCGCGAACGTCGCGCGACGTTCGCCAATAGGCGTTCGCGTCAAAATCGTTCGACCATTCGACCATTCGATCGCTAAAATCGAACGATTTTCGTTCCATCGAACGATTAAAATCCTTCGATCGTTCGAATCGAACGATTTTCGGATGTTCGAAGTTCGCGAACTGTTCGCAATTTTTGCCGGTGTTCGCGAACGGCGTTCGCGAACACATTATCGGCGGTTCGCTACATCCCTACTGATTATACCTGTACGTTTATGGACATCTTTACTTGTGTGTTTGAATGATGAGCAAGATACAGTAGCAGTATTATAAAGGCATAAAGCTACAAGTGTGTTAGCAAGTGTTCACTAAACAAAATATGATTGCATATTGTTAGGAGACAATAGGGGAGGATCCTGCTCACAAGGGCTTACAATCTAAGCAGGAGATATCTAGCAGAACAGATAAAGAATGCATACCAATTGCCTTTCCCTCTTAAACCTACTCTCTCTACAGTTATTCATTAGCTACTGTTTCCTACAGTAATGGTTGCCAGTTAACACCACTGATCCCAGTTTTTCTCCATTTTCTTGCTGGGGAAGATCATCTCCTCACCAGTTCAGCATCCCTGCATGAAAGAATATTGAAGCAATACTGTTGAGGTAGGTGCCACCTTGTTTGGTAATAGTATTTTTCTGGTAAGTTCTGTGTGTTGCAGCTATAAAAATATGGAGTTCCCTTATGATTATCATGTTTTTGTCCGAAGTTATCTGGTTAAATTTCCAGGCCATAATAATGAAATAAAAATGGGCAAATACGGAATTTCTTAATAAAAGTTATCCAAGGTGATAAATGTACCCACCATTAAAAAAACAGATCTAAGAGCCACACACATACAGACACAGTAGATATCTAGCAGAACTGATAAAAAATGCCTTTGTACCTTGTTATAAAGAAGAATGTGTCTGGTTGTTGTTTATCAGACAACAGTCAGGCTGTGAAGAAGCTAGAGTATTCATTCGTAGAGGTATTCATTTTGGGAATACATTTCTGTACAACATAAAACTGTAGACACTGCAGATAGGAAAATATTCAGGGAGTAAATATAAGGAATACATTTTGTTTATTTCTTCCTGATGTCACATTGCATCGCATTTGATTGATGAGTTTGCTTTTCTACCACTGGAAGGTAAAGCATATTTATAACTTTCAACATTTGCCAGTGTAGATGTCTAACAAAAGCAATAGATTCATTTTCAGTTTAGAATTACAACATCAAGTCGGTAAGTATAAAAGATTGAAAGTTTCCCTAAAAGGCTTTCTCACATTGTAAAAATGTATGCTTATTGTTTAACTGGAAAACATATGCAGAGTTTGGTTATCAAAGGGCTTATGGTGGCTCTCTCGCAGTTTCAACTACAACTTTAAGCAACCTACTATTAAGAGTTGTACAGTAATATCAAAATCAGTAGTGGCCACAGACACCTGCTGTCAGTATGAAGACTAATCTTAGCCCATCAAACGTTTCATATAACATAAAGAACAAGAGTTTGCCTGCTATTGCTACATTGGCCAGTTGATCTTTTTTGTCCAAAATGGTAAACTTTTAGAGACTTGTGTGGGTTTAAGATACTGGACCTCTACCTTTGCCCACAGCTTGCATTCTTACCCTAGTGGTGCTATTGAACCAACCAGCTTGACATATGCTGAAAACGTGGTTATATTCCTAAGTATTAATCTGGTTAGAAAAGTGGAATCCAGTTTACTAACATAGTTGCTAAACCATACCATTTACCCCTAGCAATCAACCAGTGTGAAAAATGGGATAGGATTTGGCAAAATAAGTATATACTACCAGTCAGCACAAATCCATTAATAAATAAAGCATAAATAAATATTGTAAGACATTTCAAGGGCAGTATTTCAGACAGTCTCTAATACCAAAACCAAAAAAAAGGTGGAAGCCAATGTAGCGGAAGCTTAGTAAGAGAGATACAAAGAACTGTTAGGATGCTTGGTATTCTGTATTTGAGGGACTGGTTTCTCATTAATACTTTGCAGGACTTTCTGGCTGTAATGAGCTATATAATTATATTCATGGCTCACTGTGACTTGACCGATATAGAGTCGGTGTATCTCCTAAAAATTGCCATTTCTATTATGAAATGAAATATCTTTAGATAAAAAGGGTTTAATTATAATTTATTCTTAATAACTGTGCATATCCCTAGCAGTGAACTTGATAACAATGAGATGCTATTCCATATTTGATTAGAACACTGGCAGATTAGCTCCTATATTAATCCAGGGAAGCTATAATGAAAATAAAATGTGTTCTAGAGAGCCTTGGGCTGCACTGATTAAAATTGTGGATTTATATGAATCTTCCTTTTTCATCTCATGTAATACAGTCGCTATAGAAGGAGCATTGTGCATCCGACAAATCAGCCTTTGCTTGTTTGTGTATTCTCTTACAAGCCACAGTATTTATCAGTCAGGTGTAAGTGTTGTTTGGTGAATGTAAAGGTGCCCGAGCCATCATGCTGAGACATTAACACAAGGAAATTAGTCTGAGCAGATGGAGGTCTTTTACTCTAACCTTATCTGCAGGGTTAATGTACATGAGGGATTCTTAATCATTAATGTGTAGCTGTTATCTACCAATTCAGCATATTGATCTGATTATTAAGGCTACAGTTCAGTAATGCCATCCTGAATTCCTTTCCTGTGTGTGCTATAGGGGTTTGCATTAATGTCTCAAGATCAAGCATGTGTCCAAAATTATTATTACAGCTTGTATAATGACTTCTGCAGCAATAAATGAAAAAGAAAGCAACTGTATTTCCCAGCCCAGTATTAGTATCCAATGTATTGGGTTTTGGATTGAAGCATTTTTTTAAAAAAAATCTAATGTAAATAAAATATAATTATACAGTATAAATAAAATTGTATTATTGCAGTTCAGATAATGGTGCTAAAGGGCCACAATAACATATGTTTTGTTCTCCATCTCGGATTGAAATATTAAAAGGTGATGTTATTCTCTTGCATTGTTTTTTCTAGTTTTTATAAACGCGGTACTAAGTTGCAGTATTGCCTTTGTATAAACTTCCTTTGTGCTTCCTGGACATAAATATAACATACGACCAGTTCCTCTTCTATATCCTGCCACTAGTTAGGATAACCATGAACAGCTTTCCCCACGAAATTCTAGTATGGATTCACAAAAATCTGACTTTGGGTAAAATTTCACTGTCAAGCTGTACTGCTGAATGCAGACAGAATGGGGTGGCCAAAACAGAGCTCAGAGACCCAAGGCAATTGAACAAGAGTGGTTCAAAAAATGGTGGATTGTGCCTGTTTTTTGTATATTGCTTCCTGCCCTCCACTTAGTAAAGTGTCTTTGCCACTGTCAGGATCAGCCAGGACTTCAACCCTGGTTTCCTGGACTCTGAACTTACCGAGTGAGCCACTGGAGGCTCTTGGGGCTGATCCTGTACTCTTGTCTTTGTTGTTCCTGTTTATCTGTCTGTTCCCAGTTTGTCTCCTCCCTGTTTTCCACCCACCTCGTTTACCCTCATGTGTCTCCCCTTCCTAATCACCTTCCCCTTATAAACCCCACCCTGAGCTTTGCTCAGGGCTGAGTCATTGAATGTATTTGTTTGTTCCTGACCTGCCGACCTGAACCTTGAAAACCTTGTCACCTGAAAACCTTGTCACCTGAAAACCTTGTCACCTGAAAACCTTGTCACCTGAAAACCTTGTCACCTGAAAACCTTGTTACCTGAAAACCTTGTTATATGAAAACCTTGAAATCCTTGTTACCTGAAAACCTTGTTACCTGCAAACCTTGAAAACCTTGTTACCTGAATTCCTTGTTCCTGAATACCTTGCACTTTGTTTCTGAGTGAGTACCTCAAGCTCCTGTGTTCCCCATTGTTTTCCTGCCTTTGTTTATGTTCTGGTTTCAATTAAACATTCAACCTATCCATGTCTTTGCCTCCTATCATCTATGGGTACACCCCTGGGCCTCCGCCATACCCACTCCCCATGGAGTGGCTAACTGCAGTTAAAGCGGCTCCACGCTGTAAACCTTACAGCCACGGTATAAATAAAAACATTCATCTATGGTATTATAATTTTCATTAGATTATTGCCAGTTCATATACAAATCCAAGTGTGTTAATTTTAGACACATTAGAGCTCATTAATGTGCAAAAAACAGGAGACATGTTTTTACCAGCAATGCAACAGTTTTTACCTTAATTCCAGCAATTCTATACTCCATGCAGTCAAACAATATTTCACTTAATAACCAGGGTCAGAACTAGGGGTAGTGCCTAGGGATCTAAAAACAATACTTCTTCTGTCTACCCCTAGTTTGTAGCTTCTGGTGGATCTTCACACTGTGCACTCAGGGACAGGGCTGTATGTGAGTTTGAGGATGAGAACTCTTTGCCTAGCGCACCTCTGTATCTTGGCCCGGCACTGTTACTTACAGATACTGTATGTGCTACAGCAGCAACCAATACTATTTAACTTTAATTATTTATTCTGGAGCTACATAAACAAATCACATATAAACAAAACAATAATCAACGATTGCTTGCAAAAAGGTTTGTGTGGATTAATAACTCGTGTACAATTGGGTGCATGCTGCCTCTGCAAGGGAGGGTATGCTCAGTGTAACATGGGTGTACACTAAAATATTAAACAAAAACAGCTTATAAAATAAATAAAAATATGTTAAAAAAAACCTCTAAAATTCACAAATTGGAATGGACCCTGCCTGAGATTACATTGGTGCAGCACTGAACACCTATAGGTGTAACCTCAAACAGATGCCCTGCACTTACTGCCTGGTCAAGGCTCCCTTGTGCTAGAGAATGAAGTGCTCTGTGCCTTTATGCACCAGAGTAGTGATGAGCAAAATTTTTTGCCAAGTTTTCCGCAAAAATGAGGCCCATAGACTCCAATGCATTTCGGCAAATTTTCGCTGTTTTGCTAATTTTCGGCAAAATGGATCAGATTTACCCATCACTAGCAACGAGCAAATAGGTGCAGAGAGCAGCATAAGTTTAAGCATGTTGATGGGCCCAATTCAATTCTGGATCCATTCTTGTGCTTATCGTTGTGCCTAGCGATCATAAATATGCCATTCTTTATTTTTACATTGTGCAATTAGATTGTAAGCTCTATGAAGCAGCAACCTCCTTCCTATTTTATTTCATACCACATGGAACTTAATATCTGCCAATGTATACTTAATGGCATCTATTATAATACTTGTCCTCCCTGTGTGTACTTTGTAAATGGTAAGATTGTACAGTGCTGCGTATCCTTGTAGTGCTTTATAAATAAAGTCATACATACATGAACAATCCATTTTTAGTTAGGCAAACCATATTTGTAGTATTCCTTCTGATTAAAGTGAATTAATCTGGATTAATCACGATACATATACATCACAACAATGTCCCGCCTATATGGTACTTAATATTTCACACATCATCCATATCATGCTCTTACAATCAAAGGAACATACTCATCAGGGGCACTCACCTTGCTGATGCTTGACTGCTTGGGGACAAATGCACTGTTATATATGTTTGTATTGTAAAATGCAGTTAGGGAATGAACATAACGGCTACTTGAATTTCATTTTAAAGCTCCAATATGATGCTCTCAAAATTTAAATCAAAATTACAGACAAACTGGTGGAAATGAATCTAAGTTTGCAGCCATTTATGTCTGTAAATGCTCCTGTGCTTGGACATGATGATTTTTTTTTCCTGGAATATTTGCAGCTGCAAAAGTTCTTCAAGTACTCTGATGGCAGACAGTTCAAGTCTATTTCCTCAAGAGTATTATTTTCACATTTCATGATGATAATGGCTTTCTTGCAGACTATTAACTGCACAAATGAGGCTAACAAAATTTTTCCATATTGCTATTCCTAAAGGAAATAATATTTTATGTAAGTTTTCTGCAGTTTTCTGCTATGGCAGATGGAACCACGCATAGGAATGAGTCTAAAAATAATAATGAATTGGTAAAAAAAAAAGTTGTTACAATACTGACCAAAGATTTATAAAATTCAGTGTAATAGAAAAGAAAGAAGTAGGAATGTAAGGGCAAGCTTGTGTTTGTGTGCCATTGTGTCTGTCTTAGTATAATTAGAAATGGGTAGTGATGATGACAAAGATGATGATGAGAAAGAAGACCTTTGAAAATTATTTGTGAAATAAATGGGACACCTTTTTAGCCTTCCTATGGACTAGGAATGACATACAGTATATGTATAAGTTCGATTGTCTTTCTGCAATGGCAATCAAACTAAATTAATTAGTTAATCATAGTGATGCTACAATCAGGAACCAAAGAACTAAAAAAAAACAACAAAGAGAAAGTCATTATATCTTTCTTACTGGTTGCACATCATTGAGTGCTCCAATTCTACATTCTTTAAGTTCATGTGACCTACAACATCCAAATGTCTGTGCATTTTCTGTGACAATATATAATGCAGTCTACACTTTGGTCATTTCCGCTATCTGTTTTCTTCAACAGTGTTTTTGTACTGTTTTGGTTCAAGCCCAGCCCCCCATTTTGTTTAACATTTTGTCAAGCCACCCTTAGCTCACAAAGTTACAAATATATTAAAATATTTTGTATTGATCATTAAGTCGCAGTTCCAAGAATTTGAAGGACAGCAATGAACTTTGGGCTGACCTTCCAGTAGTATTCAGGAAAATAAATAGGTATTATCCAAAACTAGCCTTCGGGCTGTGCCCCCCACCCTGGCATAAGCCCAGCAGTTTGGTAACCACTGCTCTCTGGGGAATTGAACTCTGAACATATTGCACTTCTTAGTTACTCCTGGTTATTTAATTTGCTTACTGATGCTTTTCACACATCGCTTTCTTTTCCTGATTAACCACATACAGCTCCTCTGCATTTCGCAGGACCTACCCATGTAAAACCTGCTGTAGTGTTCTTCATATAAACAGTCCTTGTTTTGTGTTATCTTAATCCTGACCCTGTACCTACTAATGTTGCATTGCTCAGAGCTTTGGTTCCTGCAAATGACCTTGTCTGGTCTTATGTAATTGTTCATTCCTAGTCTTTTTTCTAGGGATGCACCGGATCTAGGATTCAGTTCGGGATTCGGCCAGGATTCAGCCTCTTTCAGCAGGATTTAGATTCGGTTGAATCCTTCTGCCTGGCCGAACTGAATCCGAATTTGCATATGCAAATTAGTGGCAGGGAGGGAAATCACGTGAGTTTTTGTCACAAAACAAAGTAAAAAATGTTTCCCCTTCCCACCCCTAATTTGCATATGCAAATTAGGATTTGGTTCGGTATTCGGCTGAATCTTTCACAAAGGATTCGGCTGAATCCAAAAGAGTGGATTTGGTGCATCCCTACTTTTTTCCATTTTTGTAGTCAGCCTGGTCAAATTTTGTTGACCTTTGCCCACTCTTGATCTTTGATTGACCGTTCTTTGACTCATCTCTTTGTAATAGTACTGTTAATTCAAATGAATTTAAGGGCATTCTACCTAAACAAAGTCCGATTATAGGCCTACATGTTGACTAATGTTGTTTTAAAAGTAATTTTGCAAAGCCCTGCTGGAAACGAAGGGGACATCTTTATCTGCCATAAGATGAATCTAACATAGTTCCCACATTGCCAACTTGGGGAGACACAGATCATTCACCCACAAAGACTTGCTACATTAACAAATGTATTTCTGGAAATGTTCTCAACACAGTTCTATATATTTGACAGGAGTAGATTTGAAAAGGAGACAAAAGCTGTCTCAAAAATAGCTACATGCAAAATAGCTTTAGCAAATTAACCAGATGTCGCTATTTAAAAATAAACATTTTATCTTATGCAAAACCTGTTAATTTTAAGTAAAATCAATGAAAAAGTGCACAACTACCTTTAGATCTTGGCCTTTTCCTCCATCATTTTGTGTGGTCTGTTTGGTAACTCAAATACCCATAATATCCCAAAGGTTTGTTAAAGCATGTCTGATGTGAGTCAACATTCTTGTGTTTGTGTATCCAGAAGTGTTGTAAATGGCAAACTAGAAAAGATGTCAGAAACCTGACATTACTGATGCTTATTAAATAAGTCCCTTCTGCTGCATTGTAATAACCACTCAGAGAGCCAAGAAACAGGACTCAAAATACACAACAAAGCCATAAGTAAGTAAGTAAATTAAAAGTAGTCCAGAAGAAGAATCCTAGAAATCCAGCAATACACAGAGACTTTTTAAGGTTGAGTAAGTTAGCATAGTGCCTAAATATTAGGCATTCTGTGCATAGGAATAACATAAATAGCAACAGACTGGTTGCTTAAAGATGAGTTTAAACTTTCCTTATGTTACTACTAAATCCTGAAGTCACCTTATGTACCAATACCTCATCTCCTTAAACAAATATTTTCCAGAATTGGGGTTGAAAAATAACCTCAAAACATAGTTTTTAAATATTGGAAGAAAAACATTTCCTCCAATAATCCCAAAAAACATTTTAGAATTATATAATCTCTTAATTATTCCATGAATATGACAGAACATAATCTACGATAGACTAACATTTACTGTTTTGGGTACACCTAGGTTATACCTACACCTAAAATTTAGCAAATTACACAGAGTAAGGACAGTCCAGAAATGATATAGACTGACTATTATCTTTTATTTTTTTTAATCCTTTTTGGAGCATTTATCACAACTATTTTAAAAATTGCTTTTGAGTAGCAAACTATAGGAATTCATAGAATATTAAAACTTACTGGATACTTTTGCTGACAGTCCAGAAATGATATAGACTGGTGATGATCTTTTGTTTTTTAATTCTTTTTGGAACATTTCTCAGAACAATTTATATAAAAAATAACTTTTGAGCAGCAAATTATTGGAATTCATAGAATATTAAAAGTTACTGGATACTTTTGCTGATTATTTAGCGTGCTACTATATTTTGGACATCTCAAGGGATTCTGACCACAAAAACAATACTTTTTTTGTTTTGCTCTTTGTGACTTTTTTTACATCCCCCCCATTTATGTTTTCCTTCTGAAAGTATCTATCGCTGACCATTCCTTTAATGGAGATGACCAGCAGGTAGTACTGTTGTTACAAAATTCTTTATATGGGCAGCTAATAAAAATATAAATTTCTCTGAAACAAAAAAAATTTAAATCATTTTTCAAAATATTTTTGCTTTTTTTTCTCTGTAATAATAAAACAGTAGCTTGTACTTGATCCCAACTAAGATATAATTAATTCTTTATTGGAAGCAAAGCAAGCCTATTGGGTTTATTTAATGTTTATGTGATTTTCTAGTAGACTTAAGGTATGAAGATCCAAATTACAGAAAGATTTGTTCTTTGGAGAACCCCAGGTCCCTAGCATTCTAGATAACAGGTCCCATACCTGTATATGAAATTGTAAATTATTCTTTGAAGATAATACATAAGAAAGGGAAGGTTTCTTCTTATAGCATATTCTTTTAATTTATACTGTGACTAAATAATTCAAGTTAAAGTCCATTGCTAACAAAATATCCCAAACTGTTGGATGAGAAAAATCAAAATAAAGACCAAACTCGCTAGCAGTTTCACATCTCACAATTTGTTTTATCTTTGTGATCTCTGGAAAATGGCTCTAGTTCAATAATCTCCTACAGATCCCCCCTAAGGTTAGGATAACTTTGTTTGATCCTGGAGCTAGTATTAAGCCCCATGAAGCCTGAGCACAAACTATCTTGTATCTTTATCACCATGACGTTTTTTAACAACTATGTTTCAGTTCTTAAAGAGACACATGCCCATTGCGCTTGAAATCTGTAAAGTAGATGTGATTTGCTGCTGAGAACAAGGGAGATTTATGGGGTAGAGAAGTATTATGGGCCGATTCACTAAGGGTCGATATTCGACTAGGAATTAAAATCCTTCGACTTCGAATATCGAAGTCGAAGGATTTAGCGCAGATAGTTCGATCGAACGATCAAAGGATAATTCCTTCGATCGAACGATTAAATCCTTCGGATCGAACGATTCGAAGGATTTAAATCCAACGATCGAAGGAATATCGTTCGATCAAAAAAAGTTAGCCAAGTCTATGGGGAGCTTCCCCATAGGCTAACATTGACTTCGGTAGCTTTTAGATGGCCAACTAGCGGGTCGAAGTTTTTTTTAAAGAGACAGTACTTCAACTATTGAATGGTCGAATAGTCGCACGATTTTTAGTTCGAATCCTTCGATTCAAAGTCGTAGTCGAAGGTCGTAGTAGCCCATTCGATGGTCGAAGTAGCCCAAAAAAAAAATTCGAAGTTTTTTAACTTCGAATCCTTCACTCGAAGTTAGTGAATCGGCCCCTTAGTATTGGCACTCTCCACTTTGCTTATATGTGTATTGAACTAGGGGAGATTGTGGATGCACACCTAAGGCCAATTTCAAAAAGTTTAAAGCCCTGTCTAAATGATTCAAGTAAATATGCAAGTGCATGTAATTTTGAAACAGGGTTTTTTTGTTACAAAGTTATGATCATAATATTGATAAGCCACCATACCACGTCAAGGTAAAACCCCACATGGTGGTCCCTAACTTATTTATCTTTAGTCATAGTAAAAAAGGAACATTACCTCTCTGTAGTAACAATTCTTTATGTAAACATCTCCTGTGGGGTTTTACCTTGACGTGGTATGGTGGCTTATCAATATTATGATCATAACTTTGTAACAAAAAAACCCTGTTTCAAAATTACATGCACTTGCATATTTACTTGAATCATTTAGACAGGGCTTTAAACTTTTTGAAATTGGCCTTAGGTGTGCATCCACAATCTCCCCTAGTTTTATATGTGTATTGAGCTGGTTGAAACATCGATCATATCAAAGAAAAAAATCCTTAATTTTCTAAACAATTGTAATAAAATAATATTAATAACAATTATTTTTGAAGCAGATGTATTAAATAGCCACAGCAGTTGACCTGCAAGAATAAAAACTTTCATGGACATATATAGCATTATATTTAGTAAATTTAAACCCCTTCACTTGATTTGACTAGCCTTTGGGTGAGTGAGCAATATTGTGATTATCAGTTCTCATGCGTTCCTTACCAGTTAGATAGTAATATTATAGATAGCTCACCATGAGAACAGGTGAGTCATTCAATGGCTATGTTAAATGGACCAGAGTGGACTTTTCCAGAGATAAGGATAGCCTTTAAACCTTCCCTGCTTCTGTAGATGCCCAGGAGGACTGACTGAGCATGATTATGTAGGCACCTCAGGTACAAAGACAATGGTTAATACCACACACTCTTTCATGCTTTACTCCTTTGATAACAAATTTCACTTTGCAGCCAAAAAGATAAGATTCCTCTGAAACCAATTCTCAAAGGTTAAAGAGACGGTAAAAGATGAAAATTAATGTTTTCAAAGACTCAAACAGATGGCAGAAATGAAAGGTTATGATGAAAGGATAGTAAACTTAGTGAAGACTAAAGCTACAGAGAATGAAATGTGTCATATAGACCAGGGAAGCTGTGAAGAACAAATTCAGCCCCAAACAGCCCTTTGAGTTTTGTCTGATATTGTCTCTACGGAGAAGATTAAAAGGAGGATTCAACGATATTGGTACATTTTAGAATCAGATAAGAAATTACCAGACTCTTTAACCTTTTTCCCTTTGATGTTTCCATAAAATGTAATAGCAACACAGAATAGATTGGTTTCATATTTGATTTTTTTTAGAAATTAGATCTAAAGGTCACTTTCAAAATAGGTTATTGGAAGACGTTTCTTCTGTAATTTGTGACTGCTAATCAAGTTGTATTAGAAAAATCAATTCTAACATTTGGAAAATTGGGTGCCAAGAGTACATGACATAAAACAGACAGAAACAAACATTCCAAAACTTTGAACTTTTCCTTGAATTACCGACTCTATTTTGCTATAGGACAGAAGAAATTTTGCAGGTTCCCTAGGCATCGTTAATACACAGTGGACTGCATTTTACTTGCCTGCTGTCTCTGTGTTGTGGTGTGTGTTACCTTCAATCAGCTGATTAGATTTCATGGCATTTAATACTACGATAAGTAAACTGTTTTATCTAAATACAAGCAGACATATAAATAGTTACTATGCTACTGTCTTTCAAATGCATGCACTTGTGCCTAGGAGTGCAGGTGGCTTACTATATAGAAATGATATTATTGGTACATAAGTACAAAATGTTTTAGTCCAAATGGGACCTTCCTGAAGTGCAAATTGCCATATTCACCTAAGTGAACTTTTTAATAATACTGAGAATGAGCCAGAGGGGCACTGACTGCAGTTTCAAGATATGTTTTTAGGGGACTGGTAAATGGTGTCCTTATCTATTGTGCATAGAAGAAGGAAAAAGTGGAACCCCAGCTGAGCATAGATTTCAGTGGGTATTAGTTAGCCTCCTGTCATAGGTCTCTCTAGGAGAGATAGCCATGTTCAGGGATATCTATATGAACAGCTCTTGGCTCCACCAAGGAGTGTGAGGATTCGTGCCTGGCGAATAAATTCGCCCATCACTAGAGAAGGGGATAACTCCCCATTGGCATGGTTGCCTAGTCAGTGCAGGGTATAGGGATTAGATAGATTCCCACATGGTTTCCATTAAAGAGGTGTCTCCCAAACAAGCAAGAGAAGCTTGGGTGGACGGTATGATATCCCTTTCTTAAAGGAATTGTTCAGTGTAAAAATAAAAACTAGGTAAATAGATAGGCTATGCAAAATAAAAAATGTTTCTAATATAGTTAGGCAAAAATGTAATGTATAAAGGCTGGAGTGATTTGATGTATAACATGTCAGTCAGAAACTACTTCCTGCTTTTCAGCTCTCTTGGTTTACACTGACTGGTTACCCTGGTTACCAGGCAGTAACCAATCAGAGACTTGAGGGGGGGGCACATGGGTCATATCTGTTGCTTTTGAATCTGAGCTGAATGCTGTGGATCAATTACAAACTCACTGAACAGTTATGTCCCATGTGGCCCCCTTCAAGTCGCTGACTAGCTCAGAGTTATAGAGCTGAAAAGCAGGAAGTTGGATTCTGGCTGTTTTATTAGACATCTGTTCACTCCAGCCTTTATATATTACATTTTTGGCTAACTAACTATATTAGAAACATTTTTTATTTTGCACAGCCTATCTATTTACACAGTTTTTATTTTCACACTGAACTGTTCCTTTAAGTTCTATTTGAGGGATAGGGCTGCTAATGGTCTTAATTGTGAGTATGTACTGACTACTAATGACTGTGCCCTGTATCATTTTCCTTTGTGCATTTGCCTTACATGTTTATGAAATATGTTTATTGTGGGACCAACACTATTACATATTAGAAATTCTGAAACTAATGTCATCATAAAATTGACTGGTAGAAAAAACGAGGTGAACGAGGTGAACCCGCAGCATTTATCTAGTCAAGCACAAAGTTTAGGGGATGTGCCTCTGACAAAGTGTACTGTTGCGTATTTCTGCACAATTCCAAAACTAGACTATGGGGCAAATTCACTAAGATGCGAAGTTGCGCCAGGCGCAACTTCGCCGCACTTCGCCGCACTTCGCCAGGCGTAGTTTCGCCAGGGCTCCGCAAATTCACTAAAATCCGAAGTTGCGCACTGGGGTAGCATAAGGTTGCGAAGTTGCGCTAGCGTTGATTCGCTATATAAAGCGAAGTTACGCTAGCGAAGGCTAATTTGCATACGGCGCGAAATTCAAATTTCAATGGAGCAACACGTATCTGCACTACAAATGCCTAGAAAACCTTCAAATCAGCAAATAAAAATTTTATTTGCCCTACACATGTGCCCACTGTCTAGGTAAGTTGCCATGAGTCAGGAAATGTAGGGGGGAGGAAGGGGAGCCCCAAAAATTTTTCGATCTTTTTCAGCCTATCAGCCATCATGTAGAAAACACGCCAGCGTTTTTTTGGGACTTTTTTTTAAACAATCCCTATCTACTCTATTGCGCTTCGCCAGATCTGAGGTGGCGAAGGAAGTCTAGCGTAAAAGGTAGCGTTCAGTACACTGCGCAAGTTAGTGAATTTGCGTAGTTTCGTCGCTAGCAAAGATTCGCCTGGCGTAAGGTTGCGAAGTAACACTAGCGAAACTACGCCAGCGTTCGTTAGTGAATTTGCGCAGTAGCGAAAATGCCAAACGCTAGCGAATTAACGCTAGCGTTCGGCGCTTCGCGGCTTAGTGAATTTGCCCCTATGTGTTCTGTGTGCAGTTGGACTGGATTTGTGACCTAAGGGGTCATTTTAAAAATTGCAAGGTGCAAATTGCAAAAACATGTACACAATCTGCTCCCTACACTTTGCTCCCTACATTTATTTTATTTTTAAAAATGTAACACAGAGGCTTGCATTCTTCCAATGAATGCAGCACTGCTTGCATTATTAGTGCTTTATTGATGAAGTGGTGGGTGAGGCCTAGTATGGATCTCTCCATACTAGGGGAAAACTCATTTTCTTATAGGCTGAATATAAGGATAAAAGTCAATGCCAACATAGGTATTTCTGAATTCTAAGGGAAAAAAAAGTGGTTATAGTGGTTCTTTAGGATTAACTACAGGAGCAATGAGTAAGATGTAATGGTTGCCTGGCAGAAACACAATTCTACTGTAAATATTTAAGAAAGGGGCAGATTGGTTTGGTTAGATGGTTTTGTATGTTTCATCAAAAATGGAGAACACAGGGCCACAGGCTAAAGTGGAAATGTATGTAATTAAAGAATGTCCAGTGTGCAACCCTTCAACTTCTGTTTTACTACATACAACAACTACTTTAGCTGTTGGAGGGATGCTTGGAGTATGTAACAATAATTACACAATATAATATATTCTGTGTGCTTTACTCAAACATAAAACTGGTCCTAAATAGATTTGAGCCCATTTTACCTTATCTGGCTTCTGTGAGCATTTGTTTACGGTATTTAAAAGGAGAATCTTTAAATGTAGTTCTAAATATTTCCATTCCTGCATTAGTGTTCAATACATTGATATTTTTAGACGAGTCCGCAAGATATGTATAAATTGACTTGCTTGACCACTGTTGTGCCTACACAAGCATGAATTCCCTCTTGCTCTCTCGCAGAGTATTGCTGGAACCAATACCGCCTAATCAGTCATTTTTATGCCTGCATTAAAATGTTTTATTGACAGTACTGATCAAGAAAGGCAACTGAAATCAATATGATGTCCACTAAAGGTCACATTTATTCATTTGGACAAATTAAAGTTTCTGTATACACGAAAAAGTGGCTTGCAGTGTTCGTAATGATATTAATAAACCTTTTAATAGAAAAATGTTTTATTTTCTGAAAATTGTTTTACAGAAAAATCTTTACCGTAGTGCTTTCCCCCAAATCCAATCTTTTTAGGAATGTGGCAATAGCGGTGGAGATTATAGAAATGGCAGACACTTCAGAATCTCATCATGGAGAAAAGAGGCCAGTCTCCATTAATATGATATGCAGTATTTGATATTCCCTCTTTCAGTTATGGGATCTGTTTTCTCCACACTGGATTCCAGAGAGTTTCAAACTATAGGATGCCCCATTTTTGTGAGAGTACCTCCGGTGAGGTGGGGATGCCCGCCGCTTCTATTCCTTCACGCACCAAATCTTTTTTGACGCAATCACGCCATTTCCGGGTTTTGACGTGAATGATGCGTCTGATGTCAACGCAGTTGGCGCAAAGTTTAAATATTTAAAAGCATTGTCTTCCTATTCATATTGCCCAACATCGTAGGTCTATTTTCAATAGTTCCTGTGTGTGATTTCTAGTCTGTCTTGCCAGGTCCTGACCAAGCCTGTTGCTAACCAACCCTAATTTGCTGCCTGTCTTGACCTTTGCCTGTTTATTGACCATTCTCCTCAGATCCTGTTTTTGTACTGCGATACTGATGGTTTGACCCTGTCTGTGACCTTGACTACATTCTTGACTGATTTTGTACTGCCTTGCCTGTTTGATATTGACTCGGCCTGTCCCTCGACTACTATCTTTGTTTCCTGTTCTTCCTGCAAATGTCTCTTGCCTGCCCAGAACTCTCTCTCACTATAAGACCTGGTGGCATCTGAATAGTGAAGGGCTTCTCCCGCTGTTAAATGTGGAAGCAGGAGCCAAGGCTCCAGAGGGGTTTGTTCTGGCTTTGGGATATCTTATGTGACATTTTTAAAAAAAAATAATTAATATTTTTAAAAATGATTTCTCTTTTCTCTTCAATAATAAAACAGTACCTTGTACTTAAAGGTAACTAAGCTGCATGAATCCATATTGGTGGCAAAACAACCCTTTTGGGTTTATTTAATGTTTTAATTATTTTTTTAGGAGACAAAGTATGGGCATCCAAATTACAGAAAGATCGTTTATCAGAAAAACCCCAGATCCCAGGAATTCTGGATAACAGGTCCCATACCTGTACTTTAGTTCTTTCACTTTTGAGAAGACTTCACACATGCCAGAAAGGTGGGGAATCTTTAGCAACAGCTATATGAATATCTGGGATATTTGCTAAAGAGTGTACAGAGATGCTAAAAATGAACTGGAAACATGCTGACACTTCTTTTTAATGATATTAATTTGTGCAGCGCACATTTTTTCCTACATGTGGCACTTTTTTATCTCTTAATAAAACAGCTTTTAAAAATGATTATGGTATCTGTCTCGAAGCATTGCCATTCTTCCAATCACTAACAGTCAGCCTGACACCACATTAAAAGTGTCAGGTTGATAGTAAATGACAGTTCGACAGCCAGTTAATGGATGAAAGAATAGGCATGCCTTCAGAAAAATACTTTAACTTTAAGTCTGATTCTTGTTTAGGAAAATTGCAGTATAGATATAGGAGCATATTTGCATAAAACTAATAATAGACATGTATCAGTATCAGTTTAAGTCTCGGCATTCTGGAACCTCAAAGACAATTATTTTAACTGAAGGAAGATGATGGAAGACCAAAGAGTTGTCATAGGAATTTGGAATTATGTTACTAATAGGCACTGAAAAGGATATTAAAAAATAAAAGTAAAAAGGTAAAGGATTGAATATCCAATTACGTTTTATTGGCTGCATAGAACTAAAAAACCCATTTCTCCAAACTCATGTTGCAGATTAAGGAGACCAGTTAGGGGACCATTTTAACACCATCACTTAAAGATAGGCAGGAGTTCAGTGGCTGAAAATGGAAAGAAAGCGCATCAATGAAGAAGAATATTATATAGCAGTGGTCACACACCATGATGACAGATGTGGTCCACACCAAAACAGGGAAAGGTGTGTAAAAGAGATTCGAGAGCTACTTTTGGAGCAGAACAAAAACTACAGAACTATTACCAACCTTGTGTGCCCAACCATATACACATGTGTGTGTTTGCAGGGGGGGGGGATAATGTATTATTTAATGACTTCCTATGACCTGAATCCAACACCCTAAATTAGACTTAAAAGCCCTTAAACTCCTCAAACTCCTCAAACTTAAAAGCTTAATTTAACATCAAATCAGCACAATGCCCATATCGCTGATTCTTATACTTAGCTTGGATGGTTAAATACAGGGTATGAATGGCACCCATTATCCAGAAACCTGTTATCCAGAAAGTTCCGAATTTCAAAAACATTGTCTCCCATAGACTCCATTTTATCCAATATCCAAGTTTATTTTAAAAAAAGATTTCCTTTTTCTCTGTAACAATAAATAAATATTGTGTACTTGATCCAAACAAATATACAATTAATGCTTATTGAAAGCAAAACCTATTGGGTTTATTTTATCTTTAAATGATTTTCTAGTAGACTTAAGGAATGAAGATCCAAATTATGGAAAGATCAAATTCCATACCTGTAGTATTATATTACATTATGTCATAATTGGTAAATTGGTCAACATATCTGCAGAGAGGATAAATATTATTAATCCACTAAAAACATACCCAGATCATGAGCCAGTTGTCCTTGGCAAACTCTTCTGTGCTGTATCTGAGGCACAACTTTTATTATAAACAGTAACCTAAGATCACCCACTGCAAAAAAAACATTTATCTCTCTTTCTCCCTTTTACATATTTACATTGAATTATAAAATAGCCTAGAAAGAGAGCAGAACAATGTGAAGGACAGATTTTTTTTCCTCCAGATACAACACTTTTTCCACATATTTATCAAGTCTTTGCAAGGATTCCTTTAGGCAGGTGTGATTATCTCCATCAATTACCCCTTATGTCACATATTTCTGACTATAAAAACAAAAGTACATCTCTTCTTTAGCATTAAAGGAGAAGGAAAGGCTACAATTAAGTAAGCTTTATCAGAAAGGTCTATATAAATACACCAGTAACCCCTCAAAGTAATGCTGCTCTGAGTCCTCTGCCAAAAGAAACACTGCATTTATTTCCTTCTATTGTGTATACATGGGCTTCTGTATCAGACTTCCTGTTTTCAGCATAAACCCCCAGGGCTAGGGCTTGAGCATGCTCAGTTTGCTCCTCTCTCCCTCATCCCCACCCCCTCTCTCCCCCCTCCTCCTCTCCCTGCTGTAATCTGAGCTCAGATCTATGAGTGAGCAGGAAGAGACTCAGGCAGGAACTGATGTCACACCAAGCTAATATGGCAGCTGCTATCCTAAACAAACAGAGAAAGCTTCTAGAGATGTTAACTCTGGTAGAGTAAAGCATTCTGCAACTTCAATTTATTCCTACCAAAGTTCCCTATGTATAGCTCTTTGAGGATGCTAGGAATTGCACTTCAAAAACAACTGATGATCTATAGGTTGAGCAACAATGATACAAAAAGTTGCAGTAACCATCTTTTTTTGTCTACTTTTTGTGTGAGCCAATAAAATCACCATGATTTAAAGTTGATTCATCTACACAGTGTGCTGCAGTTCCTTTTATTTTATCAGTAAAGATCTTGGTCATGGGGCCCAAATCAGCCAACCCTATTTGTAGCCCCCTAAAACAGCTGTGCTTATATATGTGCAAGTGATTAGATTTCCCCATAATCAGCTTTCCAATTCCCAAAGATATTGATATTATGTCCACTCTATAGCAATTGTCTCAGGAACAGCTCAAATGTCCCCATTTTGTCTTCTTTTACATAAGCTAAAATGCTCTATAATGTTTTACATAGTGATAATTAATTGCCATTTGAGAAAGCAGATAGTCTAAAGATATCTTCTGAAAAATCTAATAAACCCAACAATATAATATTTTCTGTAAGAGAATAAGCGGCAAGAGATTTTGCTCTGGGCTAAGTGAATTACTTCATTGTTGGATCGATTGTACCGCTAAGACAAACGAAGACAAACTATGTCACAAGAAGCAGCATTAAGAGGAGAATATCTTCTTTACAATGGTTACATCTCATATCCTCTTATTTACTCCTCAAAATACCACACTAGAAAAGGTTCAGTTAAATCATAACAATTAGGAAGAACATTGATTTCCTACAAAGTGATTTTACAACCCTGGACTTTAAATCTGTGTTATCCTATTCCAATTTTTTAGGAGAATTCAAAATGTTTCTGAAGCATTATTAGTAATTTTAGTTTTTACTTTTACTTCTTCTTGATTTGCTGATTCAGCCTTTCTTATACCTCTCTCTGTTCACTATACGTGTGCATACAAGCTAACCAATCACAATCCTGTTAAAACTTGGTTTATACTTTCTTATGCCCATATTATCCAGCAACACATTAGGTAAATACATGTAGGAGAGTAATCCTATGGACAAAAGTAGCGCTTTATAGGAGGTAGAGCGAAACAATAGGTATTACTTGTCTGTTTAACAGTAATGCAGCACTTGGTGCAGTAGGTCTTTCATCAAGCAATATCTTTGGGTCAGGATACCATGGTCATCACTTTGTTCTTGCCTCTACTTACATTTTCCCTGTCCTCCACATCAGCATCGCCTCGCTGTTTCCATCAGAAGGACCCTGTTTGTCCTTCTGCTTCTGCACCCATTGCAAGCAAGTTGCTTAGCACTGGGGAAGCATAATGCCTGACAAAAAGGCTTTCTACATACAAATTTTGGTCCTTGAGAAATGTTAATCCCACCAACACATTCCCTCATTTGCATGAAGTGTTCAGTGTTTTATCTTCTCTAGGTCAATGCATTTCACCCTACCAATAGAAACAAAGGTCAACACCCTAAGTGGGGAAGGAGGGGTATAAAATACAATAAAGCTCCAAAAGATAAGCTATTTAATATGAAGACCCTACATGGTGACTCCCAGGGAAATTCCAGCAGGCCATAACCTGATCTCTCCAGTCTAACCAGTCTACTGAGAAGTCCCTGATAATGAGCTGCTGAAAGGATGGGGCTTAGAGAGTCTTAGAGTTTGTTCGAAGGCTCAGAAGAATCCATTTCAATGCTTCTATTTATTGTACTCTTATTATTTAGCAAAGGTGTTTTAGGTGTATACTGTCCCTTTAATTTGGGTTGCAAAACAACTGTCCATCATGTTCAGTTTTTCAGTATGTCTCAGGTGAGGCAAAGATATTTTAATCTCTTGAGTCAAAACCTTGCACAATAACATACTTTACATGTCTATTGTTTCTCGTGTTTTGCAGTTTATCACATAAGCCTCCACTGCATGCACAATTTTCTGGTTTAATATCTGAAATACTGTCTGCTTGACTGGCATAGAAATTATTCCCTTTTGGTTTATTTAGAATTTGCAATTGTAAGCAGGTACTATTGTACTATTGTTGTTGCATCAAAGGATCATTTGTGAGACTCTGCCACATGGAGGGGAGGATTAGCTGCAGTAAGGCTCTCACTGGTGCCCATATCCTCCACATACCTGACCCAGCTCCATTCCAATCTGCTCTTGCTCCACCCCTGGTCTTGCCTAATCTCCACCTTTTGATGTGCAGCCTCTTTTGAACCATGAACTCCAGGCAACTGGACAGCAAGGTTGTACTACTAGCAGTTTAAAGTAACATAAACAACATAGAAATGAAATTGTTACCCTTCAATGATAAGTATTGTGTGTTTGCTACAGAAGCACTATTACGTGTAGCCATGGGGGCAGTCATTCAAGCTGAATAGGGCAAAAAAGCCCATAGTAACACAGCAGATAAGAGAGAAACTCTATAGAATACAATGGGTTCAGTTCATACAAAGGAAGATAAACAGGTGTCAAATGCTATTCATGGCTCTACAGAACTATAGAATGAAAACCTCTCATATAAAATAGAACATTTGTAGTTCTAAATCATGTATTGTTAGTTGCCTGATCAACTTATTCAATTTATATTAATGAATTTGGTTGAGCTTTTTTTATTGAAACAGTGGTCATTTATCAACACTGGGCAAATTTGTCCATGGGCAGTTACCTATAACAACCAATCAGCGATTAGCTTTTTAAAGCCAGCTGCAAGTAGAACAATGAATGTAGCAATCTGATTGGTTACCATGGGTTACTGCCCATGGGCAAATTTGCCCAGTGTTGATAAATGACCCCCAGTGAGAGTTTAGCAAATAACATTCCAAAATGTACTTTTAGACATTATTCAGGGGAATGTAATAAAAGTCGCAAAGAGCAAAAAAATTCGCACCAATAAGACTAAAAATCCACATCTCGCAATGTAATATTGTTCCTTAAACTGTTATTGCATTGTGAATTTTAATTGCGCATTGCGAATTTTAATTGCGCACTCATAAGAAGTGCTTGAAGGTGTCGTAATATTTTGGAGCAAACATAACTACTTTTTCAGTAAGAAGTTTTATTACATTGACTGCGCATTGGCGCAAACTATAAAATTCGCAAACGGTCTTTCACTGTCGGAAGTGGTCGCTAAACAGTTTCCGGGCTCGCAAAAGCTATATTAAATTCGCACAAAGCAAAATTTGTTCGCGCAAAGGCATAACTTTTCGCATTGCGAATAGTTTTTCCGTTAGCGATTTTTATTACATTCCCCCGATAGTCTTTTAAAGGTGGTCTTTACATGGGGTCTTGGGCTGTTTTGCAGCATCTGTGACATATAAATAAGTCCTGTTCCATACCTTACCATACCTCAATATAATCCACAATCCAATTCTACTGTGTTTTAGTGTCTATTGAGTTATATCACTACTCATATAGCCAGCAAGAGAGAGGCATTGTGGGCAATCAGTGTTAGTGGGAACACCAGCAGGTATGGTAAATTCTATGCATGCCTCTAATCTAATCAGATACCTGCATGCCTCTATCAGATAACTGCATGTCTGTCTTCCTTTGAGCTCAGTATACTTATTGAACTTATAAAGCTGTAGGCTTCGCTTTGCCCTTCAAAAAGGTTTTATGTGAGCTGGATAAATGTAACTGGCTTACAGTATGTTTGCACATATACAGGGACTGTTTATACAGTAATTTGCTCTTCCTTAGAGTATTTGAATCTTGCCTTCATCCTAGACCTGTCAGCATGCCTTCCCCTATATTTACATGGTCTTATGATGTTTGAATCATATCCACTACTAAATACCAGACCTGGTATAGTTATAAAAGAGCCAGCGCTGAACAGACTGAGTCCTGTATAAGGCAGAAGTGGATGATAAAAGCAATAAGAACACTTGTCTTACACCCAGGAATATATTTCCCAGTTCTCCAAAGGGTAAACAAAATAATTGAAACCTGACAAAGTTACAAAACTGCAGCTAAAATGATGGGGCATATTTACTAAAGCAGTGCTGCCCTACTGCCCCAAGCACTAGAATTTAGGATGCCCCCTCAGCCCTTGGTCAGTGGTTAAGAATCCATGTACTCTAGTCTCTTACCCCTTAGTGCACAATTCTTATTCACTATATAAGCATTAGAGGGACTGCCCCCTTAGGTTGCTGCCATAGACACTGGACCTTGGGTGCCTATAAATAAGGCCTTGCAAATAACCATGTTTCTCCCCAAAAATTCCAGCATAATAACAGGTGCTCACAAAATATCATTACATATTTTGCTCTGGGTTTACGAATGTGGATGCCAATTAGCATTTACTAGGGAACGCTAGACACATACCATGGCCATGTTTTGATGGTTCTATGAGTCTCTCAGAAACAATTAACACACAACACCTACCAATAAGCAAACCTCAAACAAGGTCCACAAGGTCTTGGGCAGTACACGTGCTACCCCACAGGAGAGATCTCAGCTAACCAAATGGAGACTCCAAGTTTTTATGGTCAAAAATAGTGATGGGCGAATTTATTCTGTTTCTTTTCGCCTAAAACTTTGCGAATTTACAACAAAATTGAGAAAATGGACATTTTGCCACCTGTGACAATTTTTATATGCTCATCTATCTTGTCCAAATGCATTAAAGTCAATTGGCATCTGAATAATTTCGACACGCAACAATTTTTATGTACGTGACGTGACTGATGCGTGACAAATTTGTTTTTTGAAATGGTGGATTCTTTGACTCAATTTCACAAATGTTTTTGCTGGCGGGGAAACGTGGAAATTCACCACAAAATTTGCGCCTGCCTAATTTATTTGCCCATCACAACTCAAAAGCAATGAGCTCCTACATTAAACCACTTGGTCAACAACATTTCTTGCTTCCCATGCGCTCATCAGGAGCTGGCCAGGCTCCCAGCAAGCACAGATCTTATCGTTTTTTAGTATTTGAGTACATATTCTGCCCCCAGCAAAAATGAAGGAAGCTTCTATGAGTTCTTTCAGAACTCAGAAACATATAAGGAAGTAAGAGAAGTCATAAACATATTAGGTAATTGACTAATTGAGTTCAATAGTTGCTCTCGCATAAAGCTTCTTTATACAAGATTATAGGTTATAAAACTGTCTTGTATACGATATTGGATTCAGCAGTTGAACAGTTCTTTGTCTTATACTGTATTTCTTATCAAAGTCTTATATTTATATCAAAGTATTACCATGAGCCATCATTGATAAAACTCCACTTATTACATTAAACCCTTTGGCTCTTAATAGTACACATCATAACAAACTCCTTGTTCCCCCCCTTTTTTTAAAGGAAAACTTCTCTTATGCTATGTGCTGGCTGTTGAAAATACATGCTGTGATAATAAATGGAACCATCTGGGCTGTTCGTATCATTATAATAAACAAATGTGTTGTCTTTATAATGACAGAACTTTCCTTGGCCATTATTGACTGCCCTTATAAGAGACAGACATTGCTTGGCTATTAATAGAACATTGTGGGCCCAGGTGTCAGGGGGCCCTCCTGCTTCTAAACATTTGGCATATTTCATTGCCATTCCCTATTTCAAGGGGCTAAATAGATGGAAAATAGATTATAGTATGTAAAGAAAAGAGAATAGGAGAATAGAGGCTGAGTGAGGAGAAGAAAAATAATACTGAATGTGGGCCCCTGGTCTAAGGTTTTTTGGTGGACTCCTGATTTGTTTTTTTTAGTGGGCCCCTGGTGTCCCAGTTCGACACTGGCTGGCAAACATTGTATCATGCAACACATTAAAGCAAACCCTTAATTATAAAAACCCCTACCCCCTACCCTACATAGACCCCCCTCCCTGCTCCCCCCAGTCTAGGTGTTACATCTGGTAAATGCCCCTACCTTTTTACTTACCCCTCAATGCAGATTCTGTGCAGTGGAGTTCACAGGCGCCATCTTCTTCTACATAGATAGATAGATAGATAGATAGATAGATAGATAGATAGATAGATAGATAGATAGATAGATGATAGATGATAGATGATAGATGACAGATAAATAGATAGATGATAGATAGACAGACAGACATTGATCGATCGATAGATAGACAGATAGATACAGATAGAAAGATGTGTTACAGTTAGATAGATTACAATATAACTACATTCATACAAGAACATGAAGTGCAGCTAAGCTAAATTTAATGGTTATTTCTAATATACCCATCAGTGATAAGTGTTGACATCTACAGTGTGTAGCCGAATGAATGTTACGTGCAGCACTTCCCAACCATCTGTATATTCTTAGATTTAAGACTCAGAAGCACTGCAAGTAACAGGAGGGATGCAGTCTGTCTGTGTATTATAAAACTCTAATCCACATAATCTCGATTTCATACAATAGGCCAGATTCAATTCAAAGAGAAAAACATTTTATAGTTTATCACATAAGCACTCCAGTGGGGTCTATAGGAAAATCTGTCATTCAACTAGCGATTTGCGAATCATCATAGAGAGAGTGCAAAGAAGGGAAACTAAGCTATCATAAATTAGGTATGGAAAGTCTCAGCTATTAAGAAAGACTGACCAAATTGGGGGTGTTCATGCTGGAGAAGAGGGATCATATAATAATCTCTCTAATGCTTTATTTACCAGTAGGTGTGTCCAGCCAGAAACAGGGGCACCCATTCCCATTAGAAGAAGGAGGTTCCCTGCTAATATTTGGAAAGGGTGTTACAGTGAGAGCTGTGAAGATGTGGAATTCTCTACCTGAATCAGTTGTACAGGCTGATACATTAGATAGCTTTAAGAAGGGGTTGGATGGCTTTTCTTCCCCAATGAGGCAAATTGGAGAGGTTTCAGATGGGGTTTTTCTCTGGATCAGCTAGCAGTTAGGCAGGTAAAGACATAAAGGTTGAACTTAAGGAACATGTCATTTCTAAGCTAAGTAACTATGATAAATAAAGTTTATCAATGCTACTTTTTCCATGATATATGCAGACAGTATCCTTGCACTAAATGGTGTGAAAGTGATTCTGTAACACCTGGGATGGCATGAAATCTTGGCAGGATTACTGCTGAGCGCTTTGCACCTGGGTAACATCCAACTTCTGCAAAGTGTCAGACTTTAACAGATGAGCAAAATTATTCTAAGCTGTGTTGGTAGCTTGAAAAAGTGACATGCTTTTCTAACTTACACCTAGATTCATTTTAAACAATTATTTTTTGATATTGGACTTATTAGCATACCCAGATGGTTTCTCCCAGAACATATGCTGCAGTGTCAGGCTTCTCTCAGACTGTCAGATCTCTGATTTGTCCATTGTAAGCGCTGCAACTGCCATACACTGCTGTAATGTTCCTTCTTCAATTCAAAGATCACAGCGGCAAAAACGCTTCATTTTATACTGGAAAGTAAGCCAAGTAACAAACAAAAATAATCAGGAGCTTTACAGGGGCTGTTCACCTTTCAGCACTTTTTCCAGTTACTTTCTATTTTCTATTTGTGACTGTTTTTCTAATATTGAAGTTTAATGTTTAATTTTTCACCTTCCGTTGTCTTTCTAAAGCAGCTCTGTGTGGGGAGGGGTCGCCGACTGTAAACTGTTCTAAATGGATACATATAGTTGATACATTTCTTATCTTTGTACCTGCGGAGAATAATCCCTGAGTTTCATTACAGGCAGCTGTTAGAATTGATACAATAGTTGCTAATATTCCAGAGACGCTGCTGAGAAATGTATCAACTAATTGTAGCAAAATTTAGTTGATACAGAACCTGCACCTGAATTGCTGAGCTGCCAGACTCAAACAACAGAATTAGGAAGATTAAATTTTAAATTTTAAAAAATACTGTAAAAAATAAAACAAAAAGGTAAGCAATTGAAAAAAAAAGTCTTTATTCCTGATAAACAATATGAAAACAACTTATATTTACCTCTCCTTAATATAGGCAGGTAGGCTACAGTACTGAACTTCTGGCTTTTGGCCATCCCTGGAAAGTTGCAAGGACTTTTTTTGGGGGGGGGGCTAGTGGGAGTTAATTGAAAGGGAAGTTCGACTGTACGGATAAAAGAGCCAAAAACGTTAAATAAATATTGACTACATATATAATATACAGAAGTGGCTCGTTTTATGTCAGTGTTAAGGAATGTATTGTAGAGAAACCCATAGACTTCTAACGCTAAACTTGTAAGAGAAGTAGGAGAGCCCAGCTAACCCTGGTTTTCTCCAACATAATTTTTGGGCACTTTCTGCTGTGAGATTGATAGGGATCCAACTCACAGCCAAGGTAAGTCCAATTATGCGGTACAAAGGGATCAGGCAAAGTCAATATCCAGGAAAAGGTCAAAGGCATCGCAGATTCATAGTCAGGAACAGTCAGGGTTTGGAAGTCGCAAAAGCCAGGAAGCAAACAAATTAGGAAGGCTTGATCAAGGTCAGGCACTGAACACTAGACACTGAAATTCTATTCACAGAACAATTTATTTTCGCCCAAATTTTCACCCAGGTTTCCTGTGCATCAAAAGGTTTGATTTTTAATGGGAGGCAGGAAGGACCTAGCAGTGCTGAGCTTAGCTACTGGAAGTGCAAATAGTTCATTTTGATGCAAGAACCTTTAATAAATAGGGTTTAATGTGCAAACGTCTGGGGGGAATCTGAGCAAACGCAACTGTGGTAACAGACTTAATGGCCACTAAAGTCTTTTCTTAGCCAAGTCTGTTGATTTTTGTAATGTCATGATTACTGAATAATTGTCCTAACTATTTTCGTACCATGGTGTTGGTCATTTAGTCGATCGGACAATTGCGTAGATTTCTGTTGGATACCGATAATATCTTTGCATGTATTGCCTATCTGTTGATATCCATGGGTGACCTATATAGTATAAACAAAATTCACACACCCGCAGAGGAGGAACCTTATGTACTTTTGAGCATTTGGGGATACGAACGTTCCTACAGTATGAGGAATGAATTAAGCTTTTGCATTTAAAAATCATCTATACAGGATATTTAATAATACACTTTCTTTATAGATGCTTATCAAATATTGACAACCTTTTCAGAATCTCTCATTCTATATGTTACATATGCAATATTATGTTATATGTGTAAAATTAGACAATGAGTATGATTCCGCTAGGATGATAATAATACAGTAAATAAATTTGAAGAAAACAAAAGCAAGCAAATGTTTTTTCCAAGACATAAGTGGCCAGAACATTATCCAATTTGTTACTTTTCTAACTTTAATACTACCATTTAAACCCGATTGTTAGTTTTAGCATGAGCTTCCACCATGTGATTCCTGTCATGTCCAATAAAAGCAGCTATCTGTTGCGAGTTTTACCCTTGGATAACAATTTCAAAGGCACAAATGAGATAAAAGTGAATGTAGGACTCACCACACTAGGGTTGAGTTGCCTTCAGCCTGGCCTAGCCTGTAAAATACTAGTCATGACAAATACATTCTGAACAATGCTTAAAGAATCAAATATCACTCGCACACCGGACACCAAAAATGTTGCTAGACTTCCATGCAATTGCATTTGATTTGTAATAAAATGTGTGCACAGTTGCAGTGATTTTGCCAAATCCCCCCTTTGCCACTGCAATGATGAATTCTGGGAAAGAAACTGCTGCATTTTGGGGGAAAGCATGTCGATTGCACTTAAGATGATGTAATGTATCCAAAAATGTATCCTATTGACTGCCTTTCTCTACTATAAACTACCAAGATACAAATGGTGAAGGCAGCATTTCCCCCAGTAGGTGGCAGTATAATGTAACATCACTGTTGCCTGTATATACATTTGTAGGGTTTAGGTTTCATCCAGAGCAGCATTCCGCATCTCCTGTGTGAGAGAACAGAGTAGCACTTGTGCTCCAATGTTATTCCATCCATTACTGATCGGCAAGCTTGACTCCCAGCCCTATAATTAGCAATTCATGCATGAGGGCTGCTACCAGACACATGAATGTTTGTTTTTTTGTTTTTTAAATGAAATACAGGTTTATCTGTGATTATGAACAAACACGTGCAAGAATATCGACCCTTTCAGCTCTATTAAAATGACATTTTAATGCAACAGGATGTTCTGACTTGGGAAATGAACACCACGCTGACCACGTTTCGTCATGCGTTAATGCACAGTACAGGATTTTTAAATACATTAGCGCTTAGTTAAATTGGTCTGACCCAATAGGTAAATACTATGAATGATTTATGAACATAGGCTTGCCGGTTGCTAATAGCAACCAATCAGCATTTGGTTTTGAAAAGCTTTTTGCACCTGAATACAAACAAATGTGTATTATTTCCATATGGGATCCATGCATTATTGGTCCTTGGTATTTTGCATTACATCTGTTGCACAGTGTTGTCAGGGGTGTCATCTCGCTGCAGTATTTATCGCTAGTGACGGAGATAGACGCTAGCGTTGCTTCGTTGCTTTGCAAGCGATTTTCGCTCTGGCGAACGGACGTAACTCCACAAATTCACTAAGATGCGGATTTTATTGAACGTTACCTCTTGCTCCAGACTTGCCATCGCTACCTCAGACCAGGCGAAGTGCAATTTTTTGTTAAAAACGCTGGCGTCTTTTCTTTTTTTCTGAGTGATAGCCCGCAAAAGACCGTAAATTTTTTTTTGGGTAACCGGGTTCCCCCAACATATGGAACATAAACTATACAGTGGGCTCATGTGCAGGGCATTATAACAACTCTATTTTCTTTTATTAAGGTTCCCTGGGCTTGTGTAATGTAATTTATTTGTTGCAACATATACGTCCATTAAACTTTCACTTCCCGCCGTATGCAAATTAACCAACGCTAGTTCAACTTCACTTTGCTTGCCGAAGTAACCACTAGCACAACTTCGCCAGCGTTCGGCGCCCTGGGCACAACTTCGCATCTTAGGGAATTAGCGTTGTCCTGGCGAATTTGCGCCTGGCGAAGTGGGAGAATCGGTCTCTATCAAATTTGCTCCACTAAGGGAATTTGTCCCTAGGGTTAACGTTGCCGTCAGGCTGGCCTAGCCAGTAAAGTACTAGCCAAGGCCATGGCAAGAAGTAGACATTTACCAGCATTGTACTTACCGGTACATGTGTAATATCCACATTTGCCATTACCTAAACCTGCCAATTCTGATTGTCAGCTGGAATCTCCTTCTCAAGTTTCCCTGCAAGAGTATTAGAATTTACAGGATTAATTCAGTCCTTGTGCTAAAGGCTGGCTGAATACCCTCTGTGTAGCCTGGAACTGCTCAGGTGCATCCAAGCATCCCTGCATTGGAAATACACCAATAATGTTACATTCCTGTTCTGTCACATGTAACAAACATGCAAAAAATACACAGACACTACATTTAGAATTAAATGTATAATGCATGTTATTATATATAAACACTAATATATTAAAACACACAAGAGACACATGGCACCCCACCATTCCAGTAATTGCCCCACACAAGCAAAAGGTAAGGGAAAGAAGTACTTCCTGGTAGATACAGATGGCTGTGCCAGTTTACTACATTTGCCTTGGTTTATGCCGTGCAGTTCACTTGGCAGTGCCAAAGCAGTTTACAGGGCCAATGCATCAAGGGTCGAATATCGAGGGTTAATTAACCCTCGATATTCGACTGGGAATGAAAATCCTTCGACTTCGAATATCGAAGTCGAAGGATTTTGCGCAAAAAAATATGATCGAAGGAATAATCCAACGTTCGAAGGATTATCCTTCGACCAAAAAACGTAGCCAAGCCTATGGGGATCTTCCCCATAGGCTAACATTGGGTTCGGTAGCTTTTAGGTGGCGAACTAGGGGGTCGAAGTTTTTTCTTAAAGAGACAGTACTTCGACTATCGAATGGTCGAATAGTCGAACGATTTTTAGTTCGAATCCTTCGATTCAAAGTCGTAGTTGTAGTCGAAGGTCGAAGTAGCCCATTCGATGGTCGAAGTAGCCCAAAAAACACTTTGAAGTTCGAAGTTTTTTTACTTCGAATCCTTCACTCGAAGTTAATGAATTGGCCCCCTAGTGTTTACTTTCGGTACAAATTCTGATGTAATTATGACATTTGCATGTTTATAGATTGTCACATCGCACCCAAAAGTGTATACATCAGTTTCTGCCAATTGATAATCATGAGAGCATAGCATTTCATTTTCCCAATATCTAATATTAGCAACAAAAATCTGTACACCAGTAATTAGTAGTGCATGCAGAATAGAACAAAATACTGTGTATGCATAAAAAAAGAATTTCGGGATGATAGTCTCCCTTTAAATGGTGCTAAAGAAACTGATGTGGTGCCAATTCAGTTAATGAAACTGGGAATTATTGGGAAATACGTCCATATGGTTCCCTGATTAGATCAGCAGAGAGTCATATCTATGAGCAAACACTGTTTTCTCAACAACTGCATTGTTCTGAGGCTATTTCTCCTTTCCCTAGGAAGAGATAAGTATTGGTTTCCCTTCCCATTCTGTTTATAGTCGCACGCCTTAGTTCCCCTTTATCCATATTATTTATAACACCAGAATGGCCTCATCTTTAATCAATCAGTGACCTTTCACTCTCTTTTGTTATGTTCTCCTCCGAATCCCCTTCTTTTCAGTCCATTCATTCACCATATCTTTTTGTTACAGCCAGTATTCTGCAACGTATTGTTCTAAGGACTGTGGGCATTTGTGGTCAGACTATTTTCACTTCTTTATGAGAATGTTACTGACTTTGTGAAAAGAAATAAACATGCCTTTTTCCCCCTGACCTCTTATGTCACCCAATAGACAAATCACTGGTTTCCTTTCTATTCTAATCTTGGTTTCTCTTTAGATGGAGGTGTTGATTTCCTGTATAAATGATCATTATGGTCACGGAGGAAAAGCAGCACCTTGCTACCAGTTAAATTTAATTTTACAAGTATTTTATCTGCATATTACATAAAAAAATGAGTAGAGGGAGGGTGTCAAGCTTTTGGCGAATTGAATTTGATGGACGTCGATTGTTTAAAACACCATTGTCAAATTCTTCATTTGTTTCTTTTCTTTATCCAAGATTTATATCTTTTCAATAGCTGAATTATCATATTGTTATTATCTGTTATTTATATAGTGCTGACACATTAATACAGGGATTATACATCATTCACATGAATCCCTGCCCCCGTGGATTTTACAATCTAAGGTCCCTATCACAATCTAAGGTCTGATTCACCCTATCAAGGGTTGTCACTTTTCTGCCTCTAAAACTCCAGGCAGGTCGCAGGATGGTGACATCACAGGGGCAAGTAGATGACATCAGAGGGTGATGGGGTGTGATCATAATGTCAGGGGATGGGCTATGTGTAATTCAACGAGAGACTTGGGAAACCCAGACAGTTTTGACCCTTACAGCCCTTTCAAAAACTGGTGGCAACCTTACTAGGGTCAGTTTTATCAGGACCTATTACAGCCTATTATAAAGGAATGCCAGGAACCTATTGATCAAATAATAAATTCCCAGATGGTCTAGGGCTCAGTCCATTTGTATGAGTTTTACCCCCATCATGCAGAGGTTTTTGTAACAGTAATCTTTGTATCACAGTTGGCAAACTTGCCCAGAGATTATGACTATTTGGGGGTCAGGGCCACTCTACTGTGAGGCCAGGTAAAAGCCTTTCCTCGGGTGGCAGCAAGTGGCATTACCAGGGTCGGCAAAAAGCTGCCTCTGGTAACTTTAAGAGCCAAATTTCCATTTTGTAAACCAGAAATTAGGTTCTTCTAGTGCAGAAAGCAAAATGGCGCTAAAACAGCAGCCCCAGAAACAGACTTCTCTATGGTTGCATGCTTAAAGGGTAAGTGCAACGAAGCATGATTGAAAAGTCCCCAGTAACCAATCAGATTTTATCTATTAGACCAGTAAATTCTACTTGTTATAATGGGCTGAAAGATCTCAGCAAACTAAGGTGGCCTTAAACAATTAATTAGCGTAACTGCTACTCCGGCTCACCACATGGATATCTAGCAGCATCAGTCGCCTGACGCATTTCACGTGCATTCTCCTTTAATCATAGTCATGGCATTACTCTATCATCTGACCCATTGGCTGCAGGCCGGACAGACATCTGCTGTACAAGCAGACATAATTCATATTCTGTGCAAGCTGAAAGCCTAGATGGTCAGAAATGGCAGGTCATATCAGTTCTAACCATTCAGTACTTTCACGACTTTCTGACAGCAGATGACATTGTCAAACCTGTCAGACCCTTCTGTTGGATTGCAGGATGGTCTGTGAAACGCTCTGCCAGCCTGGCATATGTGCCTACATAGTACATCAGAAATTAGCCAAACTGCATTAGCAAATTCATGTTTTCACATGAAAGTCACAAGCACTGCCAGTTGGAGCACTAAAATGTCAACTGCATGGAGGTGATGTGCATGGGAAATGGCAGCAAAATGGAAGAAAAAAAACCACTTAGAAAAGTATGTATCAAGCTATATTTCATAATTTTTTGCTGCAGTTATTGGCACCTTGTACAATTTTAATGGAAAAATGTTTGTGCTTGACTAAAATAAATACGTAAGCGCAGGATTACCATTGTACTTTCATGTCCTCTTATTTCTGAGTCTAATCATTTGTTAAAAAAATAAACTAAATAAATAGTCAGAGCTAATCTAATTAACTGAATGTTACACATCATTTTCAGTTTGGTAAATAAATATTTACAATTGAAATCATGCTACAGTGTAAAGTATATATTATATATATATATTTAGTCACTTCACTGTTTCATGTATAAGAGAAATGTAATTAGTTTTAAAGCACAAAGGCAGAAAACAATTTTAGTTTACTTCCAGGAAAATAATCTTTATAGACTGTCTCAGGGGAAGCACCAGGTGATTGTGGTACTAAAAGATTTTTGCTTGGGAATTACTAGCAATGGTTATATATGAATATGAGAATTCTCAACAAGTCATTTAGGAAGGATGTATGAAGAGATAGTAAAAAGCTCTGCAGGACAAGAAAGTGTCCAGAAGGAAGAACCTCAACCAAGGAACACACACAGCTCCTGAAAAATGTAGGGAGTCCACAAATATAATATAAAATATTTTAAATTATATTACAACTTAGCACAAGGATTGGAAGCACATCACTTATAGTTCAAGCTCTTCAAGACAAGGACCATCACCCTCCTGTACACATCATTTTAGTTCCTAAATATATTTATATCTATTTAATGCAATGCTTGTTCCCCTGTTTGTACTATTACTGTTTTATTAGTGATGGGCGAATAAATTTGACAGGCGTGAATTTGCAGCGAATTTCCGCACTTCACGGCCAGCAAATACATTTGCGAAACTGCTGTGAAAATCAAAATCCGCTGCATCAAAAAAATTGAATTTAATGCATTTGGACAAAATAGGTGCGCGTGTAAAAATTGTCACAGGTGTCTAAATTGATGCACATCAAAATAATTTTGACGCCCATTGACTTCAATGCGTATCGCAAAATATTCACCATTTTGCAAATTTCGCAGGAAATTCACAGATTTTATGGCGAATCTAAACAGGACAAATTTGCCCATCACTATTTTTTATACATAGCAACACCTCTTTCTGAGAATGGGTGGGGCATGTTTAGTATGTAACATTTTAAAGGAACAGTAACACCGAAAAAAGCATTTTAAAGTAATTAAAATATAATGTACTGTTGCACAGCATTGGCGCTAATATAGTCACATAGTAGTATATGTGGTGTAACTATTGTGGCAGCCACGCAAACAGACCAGTTTTACTGTGCAGGGCAACAGCACATTATATTTTATAAAACACATACATTTTTTGGGTTTACTGTTCCTTTAAGATTCACTTATAATGATAAAGGGAGAGTATGAAACTCTCTAAAACATTGATAGATGTGGTATAGCTGGATAAAACATAATATGTTTATATTTTGCATACGGCTTGTGCACAGTCCCTTTTGCTGCTCTATGGGGGCTGCTAAGACATTCAGTAGATAACTAAAATAGCACAGACTATTCCTTGTAGGATATTATATAAAATGATTCCTGTTTTTAACCTTGGTTCCCCAGGTATAGTAAATTAGCTGGACTACTACCCCCAGGATTATTTGACATTTAGGGGCATATTTATCAAGGGTCGAATTTCAAATTGAAAAAACTTTGAAATTCGAATTCAAAAAGACCAACCTTAATTAAGTCTAAGGTTTTTTTTTGGTTGAATAGGTCCGTTTTCGATCAAATAGGTCCGTATTCTGCTGAATTAGAATCGTGCGAATCAAAGGAATATTGCGTTTCAAAGTTTTTCCCAAAAAAATGTACATTTTTTACTCCAAATGGATTCTAAGAGGTCCCCCATAGGCCAAAACAGCAATTCGGCAGGTTTTAGATGGCGAATGGTCGAAGTTACATTTTTAAAAAGACAGTACATGATAAATTTCGATATTCAAGTTTTTTAATTTTTACGAATTTGTACTATTCCCTAGACGAAATACACAAAAAATAGCTCAAAATTTGAATTTTTTCATTTGAAAATTCACCTCGACTTTTGATAAATCTGCCCCTTAATGAAGAGGTAAAGCATGCTTGGAGTTGTAGTCCACCAACATATGGGGACCCAAGGTTAAAAAAACCAGAACTGTAGAAACCTATGAAAAAGATACATAGAGTGCTCTAAATTTGAGAAATGCATAAGAAAGAATTGAAATAAAATATTTGTATAGTGTAGATTAAGATACAATAGACTAAAGCCTGGTTTTACATATAGCATTGTTTTTGGAGTTCATTTTGGTTTAAAGGGATGCTGTCATGGTTTTTATGATGTCGTTTTTATTTCTAAATTACACTGTTTATACTGAAAATAATTCACTCTATCATATAACATGTCATTCCTGAACCAGCAAGTGTATTTTTTAGTTGTAATATTGGTGTGTAGGCGCCATCTCAGGTCATTTTGCCTGGCCATGTGCTTTCAGAAAGAGCCAACACTTTAGGATGGAGCTGCTTTCTGACAGGCTGTTGTTTCTCCTACTCAATGTAACTGAATGTGTCACAGTGGGACTTGGATTTTTACTACTGAGTGCTGTTCTTAGGTCTACCAGGGAGCTGTAATCTTGTGTAAGGGAGCTGCTATCTGGTTACCTTCCCATTGTTCTGTTGTTAGGCTGCTGGGGGGGGAAGAAAGGGAGGGGGTGATATCACTCCAACTTGCAGTAAAGTGTGACTGAAGTTTATCAGAGCACAAGTCACATGACTGGGGGCAGCTGGGAAACTGACAATATGTCTAGCCCCATGTCAGATTTTAAAATTAAATATAAAAAAAAAAAAAAAATCTGTTTGTTCTTTTGAGAAACGGATTTCAGTGCAGAATTCTGCTGGAGTAGCACTAGTAACTGATTCATTTTGAAAAAAAAAACGTTTTCCCATGACAGCATCCCTTTAAAATGAAAGTTGTTTGCATAAAGTAGAATGGCAATATCCATTTTAGATGAAACTATACTTGTTCTTAATATTATTCCTTCTCCAAGGGGTATTAATACCAAAAAGATTCAGTGAAGTGTGAGTTATTATGGCTATTTTACAAAGCGAATGGCAGGGCACAAAGTGCATAAAACTGCTGTAAGCTACCTGCATTACGGTTTTTGCACTTGGCACCCTGCCCCTCATATATCACCCAGAGGTGCAGGACTCTTTTTGCACTCCAGAAAGATATCTGTGTCTCCAATAAATATAGTGCTGCCTGCCTGGGGCAATATGTGGGCATCCCCTTGGAGTTATGGAGCATCTATGGGCACCCTGTAATAACCACCTGTCCAGACTGACTACAGCACTGCACCTTCCACCTTGTGCTGAAGAGGAATTATTTGCTTTAGGGATGGATCTCTAATAAGAGCTGAAGCGGTAGTCTTTGCTTTAGGGTGGATCTCTAATAAGAGCTGAAGCGGTAGTCTTTGCTTTAGGGTGGAGCTCTAATAAGAGCTGAAGGGGTAGTCTTTGCTTTAGGGATGGATCTCTAATAAGAGCTGAAGCGGTAGTCTTTGCTTTAGGGATGGATCTCTAATAAGAGCTGAAGCGGTAGTCTTTGCTTTAGGGTGGAGCTCTAATAAGAGCTGAAGGGGTAGTCTTTGCTTTATGGATGGATCTCTAATAAGAGCTGAAGGGGTAGTCTTTGCTTTAGGGATGGAGCTCTAATAAGAGCTGAAGAGTTTGTCTTTGCTTTAGGGTGGAGCTTTAATAAGAGCTGAAGGGGTAATCTTTGGGGGTAGTCTTTGCTTTAAAGATTGAGTTTTAATAAGAGCAGAAGGGGAATTATTTGCTTTAGGGATGGAGCTGTAATAAGAGCAGAAGGGGAATTATTTGCTCAAGGAGTCAGTTATAATTAGAGCAGAAGGGAAATAATTTACTTAGAGATGGCACTGTAATTAGAGCAGAAGGGGTATTCTTGGCTTTAGGGATGGAGCTGTAATATATGATGGTCACCCTATATGGGAGCAGTATCACAAGCACCATATTGTTCTTTTTGACTCTGGCATCACATTTGCTTGGTATCCCATAACTCCTCTGTGACTAGTGCAGAGACCAATTCTGCAATCAGCCCCCACCAATCACATGCTTGTAAGAAACTTACCCTGGTGGTCTAGTGGGCAGGGGGGACCACGCCGCATCCTTGGCGTGGACGCCTGCTGCGCCGCTCCTCTCCTGTCCTTGCCAGGGCCATTTTTGATTCCTAGGGCACGCCTGCACATCTCTTAAAGGCGCAGGTGCGCTGGCGTGACTGCGCCAGCGCGCAACAGCGCGAAATTGGCACGTTTTGGCGCCAATTGGATCCCTATTTAAGGCCCATTCAGACCTGTAGCTAGTGCCTGTTATAGGATCATATCCTGTGGTTTCCTGAGCTTTGTGCTACCTGTTCCTGAATTTGGTATTCTGACTGATTATCCGTGTTTGACCCTGCCTGTTCCTGACTACTCTGCATTCTGTATCCTGACCCTTGCCTGCCTACGACAATGCTTCCTGCTCAACCCTTTGATTGACAACCCGGTTTGACCCTTGCCTGCCTGACAATTCTGATATCCGCCTGCCTCGACCCAGCCTGTCTGACCATCCTTCTGCCTTATCCAGTCTGTCTGATTATCTGGTTTTGACCCCTTGCCTGCCTGACGATTCTGTTATCTGCCTGTCCTGATCCGGTCTGTTCCGTTTCCAACAGATGCCTTGTCCTTGACCTTCTGCCCAAAGACTCTTGCTATCCGGTCGTGCCCCTTTGCCTGCCAGAACTCCTCACCTTGTACCCCTCGTTAAGTCTAGGTGGCACCCAATTAACCTGAGTCCAAAGGTTAGTCACACTACTGGTGAAGCCAAGCCGAGACCAGGGTCCTTGGCATTTGTTCTGGTATTGGGTGCCGGTCGTGACATTGCTATTTTAAATCCATGGAAATTCACATTATATAGTACTGACTGTCCTATGTCAATCTGTTATTAGCCTTTAAACGTAACTTTATTAGGTATAAATAACCTGTGAAAATCAACTCATAATCCTAATTCTCTTTACTCCACAAATCAAACCAGGTTGAACTTCTCTTTAATTAAAGATATGTGGTTCTTACTAAGAGCTATAGATGTGACCTTTTAATGTGGTTATGTACATGTTTCCCATGCCCGTAGTTCTATATTTATATATTTTACCATAGACTCTTTCATGCACTGTAGGAGAAATGCGTATTTTAGTTTTGGTTCCCATTGCCTCATTCATATCAAGATTTGACATCTCTTGGCCTATTTAGTAATTGTTCCTGTTTGGGAAGCACCTTTACAGAAAAATACAAAAACCCTTAGAAATTACAGAGTTTCTATCTTTTCTCAAGTGTAAGTTCCAAGTAATTTCTCCAGCAGTTCTATTTTCTGTGATAATGGTTTCTATTGCTGACATTATTTTTCAGTATCTATTTACATTATTGAGCTCCGGTTTTCTTTTCCCCACTTTGCATTTATTCTTAATTCCTTTTTTAATTTATCATATCATACAATTCTTAAGAGGTACCGTAAGCTTTAGTTTGAAACAGTTTTGATTTAAGCTGTGGCCCTTATACCATGTGTGCTCAGGAAACCTTGTAATGAGATAATGAGATATGCATTTCATAAAAATTTGTTCTGATAAAGTCAGTTTTGTGACCATGAAATAAACTGCATTAATTTGGACTTTACACATTTTTTTCTGATAACAAACAATGGCCCATATAAATAAGCTCTTTGGAGACACCCAGTGCCGTCACAGCAAATAATTGGGTTGGTTTCCACTTATATTATAATATATATATATATATATATATATATATATATAAATATATATATATAAATATATATAACATATAATAAATATATATATTCACAGTTTAACTCATTTTTGTTTATATTCTGCATAGAAATAAACTTAAGACGCAAAACGTCTTCCATATGAAAAAAATTGAATCCTATCAGAATTATGTAGTGGTCTGGGATCCATTATTTGGCAAACCCCCAAACAGAAAGAGAGTCCAAATTAAGCACTACTTTTTAAAAACTATATCTTTTTTCTCTGTAATAATAAAACAGTACCTTGCACTTAACTAAGCTGCATAAATCCATATTGATGGCAAAACAATCCTAGTGGGTTTATTTAATGTTTAAATGGTTTTTGCAGACTTTAGGTATATGGAGATCCAAATTGCAGAAAGGTCCCTCTGGAAAAACCCAGATCTTCGAACATTCTGGATAATAGATCCTATACGTTTAAAACAAAAAAAAAAAAGAGTACATTTGTCTAATAAATATTAAAACCAGGTTGACTTACCCATAGCAACCAATCAGTCCTGTCACCAGTCAACTCTAGATGCAGTATAAAACATTAAATCAACCTCATTTAAAATGATGTTTTTGGGGCATTATTTCTTGATCTGTTATCATACCTTATAATTTTTAGGTTTAAAAAAATGTATAAGCTGCAGTAGATATTCTGGGCTTTATTTACTAACCTAAGCTAAGTGCAAAGTGGAAATAAAGCGCTCCAAGTTTTACAAGACTCACTGTTACTGTGGCTGCTGGAAGTTATTGCATCATTTTGCTCCTGCTGTTAGGCGCAAGCTGTGCTTGAATACAGATAACTTGCTCTTAAGAGTTCTAGCTACTTTGTGCATCAATTTCAAACAATAGGACAATAGAAATCCTGCTGCTTGGGGCACTATAGAATTGGTCCAACCACTTTATGCTTCTTGGCGTCTGTTGTGCAATAAAAAAAAACCCTAGTTGTTTTCATTATGTCAGTGGGACCAACGTGGTCAAAACTAATTACTAGTTGATTCCTATGGTTTACTGCACTTGGACAAATTTGCACCTTCATTAGTAAATCCTGTTGGTTTTAATTATTCCAGCAGCACAAGTGAAATCAATGGCAATTGTTCTAGTTATGGTTTACTGCACTTGGACAAATTTGCACCTGTGTGAAACTGAGCCGGTATTGAGCAGATAATGGCAAATTGACCACTCACACTAAGGGCTCTTACACATGAGCGTTCTGACCTGCGCTCCCCTGCATTCCGTTTTTTGGCGTTCAGCCGCAGGGGAGCGCAGGAATAGACGCAAGTCATTATTTGAAATGGGGCTGTACTCACTCAGGCGCGTGTAGGCGCCGAACGCAGGAAAAATGCAGCATGTTGCGTCTCAACCTGCGTTCGGCACCTACACGCGCCTGAGTGAGTACAGCCCCATTTCAAATAATGACTTGCGTCTATTCCTGCGCTCCCCTGCGGCTGAACGCCAAAAAACGGAATGCAGGGGAGCGCAGGTCAGAACGCTCATGTGTAAGAGCCCTAATACATTCAGTCTGGGCTGCAATGAGGGGGTTACAGGGTTCCCAGTTAAAGTGTCATTTGAGGGTAAAAGAGGCCAACTACTATCTGATACTCCCAAAAGAATAATTTCTGATACTACTTCCCTAGGCGACCATAAACATGATGGTCTGGTAACTAAGCCAATAATATTACTCAGTCATAGCACAATGGTTTTTGATCAGATTCAGAAATGAGTCCATTTAGCTTGTACATATGCAAATAATTATTAGTAAACAGGTATAGCGGAGGCTTGAGATCGTATTGTCCCTATGGGTGATTTTGAAACTTAAAGGGGTTGTTGACATTTAGGGGCAGATTTATCAAGGGTCGAAATGAATTCAAGGGAATTTTAGAAGTAAAAAAATTTGAAATTCGAAGTAATTTTTTGGATACTTGGACCATCGAATAGGATACTATGACTTCGAATTTACTTCGACTTCAATTCGAAATAAAAAACGTTCGAATATTTGACCATTCGATAATCGAAGTACTGTCTCTTTAAAAAAAACTTCGACTTCAATACTTCGCCAAATTAAACCTGCCGAAGTGCTATGTTAGCCTATGGGGACCTTCTAGAGCAGTTTTCTAAGTCTTTAGAGGTCGAAGGAAAATCCTTCGATCGATCACTAAAATAGTTCGATCCGAGCGATTTAATCGTACGTTTGAGCGATTTTACTTCGATCGTTTGATTGCCAAATTCGGTAAAAAATCCTTCGACTTTGATATTCAAAGTATTTTAATTCTATGGTCGAATTTCAGAATATTTTTTACTTCGAAATTCGACCCTTGATAAATCTGCCCCTTAAAGTAATTTTAGTATGATGTAGAGAGTGATATTCTGAGACAATTTGTAATTGGTTTTAATTTTTTATGATTTGTGGTTTTTGAGTTATTTAGCATTTTATTCAGCAGCTCTCCAGTTGGTAATTACCGCAATCTGGTTGCTAGGGTCCAAATTACCCTAGCAACCATGCATTGATTTGAATAGGAGACTGGAATATGAATAGGAGATGGACTGAATAGAAAGACGAGTAATAAAAAGTAGCAATAACTATACATTTGTGACCTTACAGAGCATTTGTTTTGCAGATGGGGTCAGTGACCCCCATATGAAAGCTGCAAAGAGTCAGAAGCAAGAAGGCAAATAATTAAAAACCTGTAAAAAATTTTTTACAAAGTACAAAAAATGGGCACCAGGTTCAGACCACAGACATGATGGGGTAAGATGTGCTTGCTGAATAAAGACTCTCTGAATAAAGCATCTTAAAGTGCTCTGAACAAAGTGCTGAACTTCTGCCTGTTATCCAAAAAGCTACACATTACGTAAAGGCCATTTCCCATAGACTGCATTGTAATGAAATAATTCACATTTTAAAAATGATTTCCCTTTAATAATAAAACAGTTCCTTTTACATGATCCTAACTAAGGTATAATCAATCTTTATTGGAGGTAAAATGGTTCTATTGGGTTTATTTAAGGGGTTATTTATTAAAGGTCTAGTTTGTAAGGTTTGTGAAGTTTTTTTCTACCTCAAATAAACTCACAATTTAAACAACTCGAATGTTTTGCTTATTTATGAAAAAATCCAAATGTGAAAAACGCTTATCTAATGCAATGGGGGAAAAAATAATTGAATACCTCAACTGTATCGACTTTATAGGGTAAAAAAACCTTGAATACAGAGTTTTCTCAAACCAGTGTAAAAACTCCAGAAAATCATGAAAGCAAAAAACATCTTCATATGGTTAAAGGAACAGTAACATCAAAAAATGAAAGTGGTTAAAAGTAAAGAAAATATAATAAACTGGTACCCTGCACTGGTAAAACTGCTGTGTTTGCTTCAGAATCACTACTATCATTTAAATAATAAAGCTGCTGTGTAGCCATGGGGGCAGCTATTCAAATACAGGATACATGGTAGATTCAGATAAGTACTGAAGAATCCCATTGTATACTGCAGAGCTTGTCTGTTATCTGCTGTTTACCCTGAGCCTTTTCAGATTTGAAAGTATGCTCTGTGCACACAGTAAGTTGTATGGCTGAAATATTGTCAGTGAAACCAGGTATGGGATCTGTTATCTCATATCTTTCTGTAATTTGGATCTTCATACCTTAAGTCTACTAAAATATCATGTATACATTGAATAAACCCAATAGGCTGGTTTTGCTTCCAATAAGGATTAATTATATCTTAGCTTGGATCAAGTACAAGGTACAGGTATGGGATTGTTATCCAGAAACCCGTTATCCAGAAAGCTCTGAATTACAGAAAGGCTGTCTCCTATAGACTCCATTATAATCAATCATTTTTGATATAATTAATCCTTATTGGAAGCACAACCAGCGTATTGGGTTTATTTAATGTTTACATGATTTTCTAGTAGACTTAAAGGGGGTTGTTCACCTTCAGAAAAACTAGTTGTTTTCAGATAGATCACCAGAAATAACGACTTTTTCCAATTACTTTCTATTTTCTATGTGTCACCGTTTTTCTAATATTGAAGTGTAAAGTGTAATTGTTCACCTTCTAAAGCAGCTCAGGGGGGTCGCCGACCCTGTAAACTGTTCTAAATTGGTACATTTGGGGGCAGATTTATTAAAGATCGAGGTGAATTTTTGAATGAAAAAAATTAGAATTTCGAGCTAATTTCTGTTTATGGGGGACCTCCTAGAACCTATTTGGAGTCAATAGGTGGACTTTGAAAAATCAAAGTTTTTGGAAAAACTTTGATTTGAATTCGCCCAAATATGGACCTATTCGATTGAAAACTGACCTATTCGACCAAAAAAAAAAAAACTTCGACTTAATTTCAGTTGGTCTTTTTTAATTCGAATTTCGAAGTTTTTTCAATTCGAAACTCGACCCTTGAAAAATATGCCCCTTAGTTGATACATTTCTTATCTTTGTCCCTGCTGAGCAGAATCCCTGAGTTTCATTAATGGCAGCTTTAAACTTAGATTTTGGAAAAACAGTAAAAAATAAACAATGGAAAGTAAATCTTTATTTCTGGGCAACAATTTGAAAACAACTGTAATGAAAAAAGTTTGGAAGGTGAGCAAACCCTTTATGGTATGAAGATCCAAATTACAGAAAGATACGTTATCTGGAAAACCCCAGGTCCCAAGAATTCTGGATAACAGGTCCTATACCTGTACTGTTTTATTATTAGAGAAAAAGGAAATTATTTTAAAAAATTTGGATTATTTGGATAAAATGGAGAGTTACATAAGGATACTTGGAATAGTTGGAAGATTTTAAGCTTAATTGGAATCTTTATCCTTTGACATATGTTTTTACTCTAAAATATATGAACTTTATAGTGTGGAAAGAAGAAAAAAAACTTGACATGGTGTTGCTGGTCTGTGTAGCTCGATGCCTTGGGAATGAATGAAGCCCCCCTGAGGGAATTCCATGGCTCCCATCCTGCCCCGGGAGTTTATGCATTTCTTTCTATGACATCATTGTTTTAATAGAATTCAGCTATAGAACCTGTGTTTGCCTATTGAGCAGTTCACTGTACAGTAACAACGGGACTTCCTCAACGACATACAGCAAGTTTCTCTGTGTTGAAGGGTCACTGAATTTGACACTGTATTGTCTTCCTTCCTATGGAACAGAGTAGCCCTGTTGTGCTTTAGGAATTCAATTTTCCCTTTAAAAAATGCTGCTAGTCACAAAGTCACAGCAACATCTGTTGCATCTACTTTTTTGTTGTTTGCACGGTTGCATTATAAAGAGGCCTTTGGTTGATGGCACGTGGGCATTTCCCCAGCTGAAAAGCACTCGGAACTGTCCTTAGGTTCAGTTGAATGGGAAATTTTTGACAGAGGTAGTACAGGTATGGGACCCGTTATCCAGAAACCCATTATCCACAAAGCTCTGAATTATGTTAACTTAAAGGTGAAACAACCCTTTAATTAAAGGCAGTTTCCAGACTGGCTATGAATGCCATTATCTATATATTATACCTAGTGGCACATTTACTAAGGATCGAATTTCCAAGTGCAAAAAACTTCGAAATTCCACCATCAAATAGGGTAGTTTGACATTCGAAGTCGAAGGATTTTTAAAATCGTACGATTAAATCCTTCGAACCGAACGATTTGAACGATTTAATCGTACGATTTTACCAAAAATCCTTTGATTTCTCAAAACTTGCCCAAAAACTCAAGATAGGTTATAGGAGGTCCCCCATAGGTTAAACAGCAATTCGGCAGGATTAAGATGGTGAAGTGGCAAGTCGAACTTTTTTAAAGAGACAGTACTTTGATTTTCGAAGTCAAAGTTTTTCACTTTGAACCGAAGTCAAAGTCGAATTTGGTCTATTCGATGGTCGAAGTATCCAAAAATTACTTCAAAATTAGTAGCATTTGAAATTCGAAAATTCACTTCGACCCTTAGTAAATGTGCCCCTAAAAGTGTAATTGCTAAGTGAACTTTTCTTTTAAATAATAATAGAATCATTACAACCATAGCACTTTAAAATACACCTTATGTAAACCACCTCCCTCTTACTTATCCAGCCTGGATGGAAAATAAAATTAGAAACAAAGATAAATGTTAAGTATGAATATGACTATTTTCAGAACTATGTTTGCTACCTCTTAGAATTGGCACAAGGGACACAGAGGAAAGAATATAAATGTACGATTCGCAGCAACCAGTACCATGGGCTGGTGCATTTTTTGGATAATAATCTAGCCCTTAGACCCTAGTGCCCCTCTGGTTTGAAGGGGTGTTGCCACACCCTACAATTATGTTACACATCGTACTACTCATATGTCAACTATAAGGTTACTGCCCCATGAGGCTGTTTCACTATAAACACAGCTGGAGAAACAGCAGAACGACTCCCATATCGGCACTGACAGGTCACTGACCAATAGGCCACCAAGAATTTAGTGGCTAAGGCCTAAGTTAAATGCTTCATTTTAGGAGGTGATGTCATTTATTTACTTTTCAAGTTTTGGATACTTTGCCTATCAGAGAATATGTCCTGAGTGCCGTTAGCCTAAAAGATACTATACTTGAACCTTAAGGGAAACTACCTTAATTTGATTCAGAATTCAGTAAATTAAGTTGATTATCAGAATGATTATTTTGTTATATTTTTAACTTGCTCATTTTGCATTTTTTTTGCAGGAACAGAAGAAAAACTAAATGTAGTCAATATTCCCATAAAAAGAGAACTAACACCCAAGTTAACATTTCTATTTAAGTTCTTCTTTTCTGCTTAAACAGAAACTTTTATTTTTCAAAAAAGCCCCAGGGTTTATCAGAAAGGATGTTTTACTTTACACCCAGAACAGCATCACTAACAAATATTGACTATAGAATAGCCAGCAGGGACAGGGATACATAACCAGAGGATAAAGCCACTCAGTGACAAGAATTTGGTGAAGTTGCCTTTTAATCTCCTTATTCCCTATGATACAGTATATATCTGGCATTATTTCCTATATCAGGTATCTGGCAGGCAACTGTATCTTAGCCTGAATCTAGAGCCCATTCAGTTACAGAAATGAGAAATTCTTGTTGAACCCTAGTAAGTGGCTTTATCCTCTGGTTATGTGTCCCTGTCCATGCTGGCTATACTACAGTCAATATTTGTCAGTGGTGCTGTACTGGGTGTAATATAATGTAAAACATCACCTGATAAACCCTGGGGCTGTTTAGAGAAATAAAAGTTTATGTTAATACAGAAAAGGAGACCCTCCTATGTAGAAATGTTAGTTGGGTGTTAGTGCATTGCTCAAAAGTAACAGCTTGCTGACTGTAAACACAGTTCTAACCATTTTTAATCACAGTTTGGCTATGGAAGGCCACTGCTTCTTTGGAGCCTATAATTACAATTTACAGGTTATAATAAAGGTGAAATATACCCCCTTTTTGACATGAGCTTATTCAGTTGGGCTTAATTAAAGAAGGACAGGGGTCTCTGACGGCAGCACCCCAATACTTTGTCAGCTTGTTACCATATGAAATAATACAGGCGGTTTTATCTTTACAAGATGGGAGTGCTGCTATCTTTTGACTTTGAGCACCCCAGTAGTTACCAGGGGTGGCAAGAAGTCACTCCTGGTAACTTTAAGAGCTGAATTTCCCATTATTTAAGCCAAATTCAGCTCTGCACTAGCAATGCATCCCCCCGAAATCCACTCTGGTGCAGGAAAGGTAGGGGGTGGCATCCCAGAAGCCTCCTCAGAGTTGCTCAGACCATAGAATCACCTTTGGAGAAGGTGCATTAACACTATCTGATTTCCACAAATGAATATAAATGTATTTGGTATTTTAAACAGATATACTTGATTCTACAGACTGATAGGAAACCATGATAAGACTCACAGGGACCAATTCCTTAGGCTCACATTGTAATGCAAGCCCCTCCCTCACTTTGTTCCATTGTGAAATGATGGATTCTGGACCTCTGCTATCCAGAGAATTTGTGTACCCTCCACTATGGAAAGCAGGGGGACGTCAAGTCTACATCTCCCCGCCAGCTTTCTGTATGGCCACTCATTTACATAGGAAAGGGCTATGTGCCTGGCTGTGTTTTGGGTGCCTGGAAGTTGGGGGGTAGACATTAGCAATATGGGGGGATGTAGAAATACTGGACCACAGTCTATAGAGATCTCTCTGGAGTCACGCCAGACCCTTTAAAAATGTTGTTGCAGTAAGAACGTTTCCCTGTATACACACAGTCACTATAGAACGCAGTATCTGTCTGGTATTGTCTATATTCATTCCTTCAGTCCTTGCTGTGACTTCAGAAAGAATGTAGCAGAACCAGCTAACAGAGCTCCTCAGGGGCCCACACTCCACTCTCACTCTAGCTGCAACTCAACTCAGCTATAGAGAAAGCAGACCCCACAGTCACAGGGAAGCCTGGGGAACAGGGGCCCCAGACTGTGGGGTCTGCTTTCTCTATACTTAACAAGAAACCCCACAAGTCGGCACGGGGCAGGGAGTGGGTGGCAGTGGGGCTGGAGGCTTGGCAGGATGGGGATCAGCCCCTCTGAAGATTATTTTGCAGGGGGGCCTGGTGCCCTCTAGTTACACCACTGCATCCAAAGTCAATAGGTGCAGCACCTGAAGAACTAGAAGCAGAGTCACTTGCACACCCAACACCAGAAGTGTCGCCAGGTGGACTTCTGTGCAATCACATTCAATTCCCAATAAAACCAATGCCCTGATTTGTATCATTTTGGTACATTTGACCAAATTGCAGCCACAATGACGCTGGAGTTGTGGGGGGAAATGCTGCATTCTGGGTGAAAAACACCAATAGCGATTGAAAAAATTGCAATAGTAAATGAACCCTAATAAGTGAAAAGTCGGTCACATGGTAAAAGTTATGGCAACTGGAATGGGTGATAGTGTTCCTTCTGTCAGGCCCCGAATTGGTGGGTTCTTGCAAATGTCAGAGGGGCTGCTGTAAGATGCCATAAACAGTCGCTTTTTATTGGGCTGGCGGGGGGCTGGTTGGGCCTAGGGTTGCCACCTTTTCTGGAAAGAAATACCAGCCTTCCTATATAAAACTCTTTTTTCCCTATTAATAACATTGGGATCAACCATCATTTTTACTGGCCAGGTGGCAACGCTAGACTTGGGCCTCTGTGTACTTGAAACGCCAGGGCCTATTTTGGCTCCTAGTCCAGACCTGGTCCCTACTATCCTAGTGGGCTGTGAACAAATGGCCATGGGGGGGGGGGTTACCTGTATCAGGGATGCCCAACCTACAAGTCTCCAGCTGTTGTTGTACTACAACTCCCAGCATCAGCCTCCTGTCCTGCCTGCAGTCAAAGCACCTTCTCCCAAATGCAGGTCCCTCTCCCCCCACCGGCAGAAGCAGCAGTAACACCTAAGGGGAAAGGAGGGGGGTCTTTTCCTTCGCCTGCTGCTCCTGCCACATTGCCACAGCCATCCCGGCCTTCCCCTGTTCCCGCAGCCCCGCCCATTCCCGGTGACGTCTCGCCCCCTGCCCGTGTGAGCCGAGACACACACAGAGACACAGCGAGACGGACGATTGTGCTGGGCTGGTGTCTCCGGGCAGTCGGGTGGCGGAGAAGCTGAACATGGTGACTGCTTCAATCCCTCGGCGGCTGGCCAGGCGCTCCCGCACGGCTATAGTGGCGGCTCTCACCGTACTGCTCATCCAGACTCTCATCGTGTGGAATTTTAGCAACCTGGATATCGGGGACGAGCAGCGGGCAGGGGGAGGCGGCGGCGGCGGCAGCCGGGAGAAGAGGGACCGGGGCAGCGACAGAGATGATGTTGGAGGACACGAGCAACGGCAGCAGCAGCAGCAACACCGCAAAGGAGCTGCGCCAGGGGCACAAGAGCACAGCCAGGCTATGGTAAGTACCACTGCACCCGGGCAGCTCCCAGTCTACTCCTGCCTCTGCTCTACACTCAACTCAATGAATGAAACCCCTACTCACCCAAACAGCTACAATATATATATATATCTCCACTTACTTTCCCCTCACCCAGTGTATCAGCTCCCAATGTGCCATGAATACACCCTGCTGTGATGCCAGTAGTACATGACTAGGGCACAGTTACTCTCACAGCTAAACCCACTGCCCAAATCAATCCCCCCCCAATATTACACAAATCAGCCTTTATTTTACATCTGTATTCAGCCTAGTACAAGATCTCATTCATAGCACACAGGCTGGATTTAATGAGCGCCTATTAAAGTGCCATGGCACGCTCACTCATTTATCTATTTATCTATGAAACCTTCTCCTTCACACACAGAAACAGTGGCAAAATTCACCAGCCTTGATACCCAACTGTGACAGGCACTGAAAAGAGTGTTTTGGGGGTACCCTCTCATTAAAGCCTATCCCTCTATATATTTAAATATATGTGCATGAGCAATGTTGTACTTGGCAGTAAGTCTGGCTGGATAGGTTTCTGCCAGATATGAAACAATGTAAGATTCTGTATGTGGTGCTCTGTCCGGAAACTCTGCTGCCTCCAGTCTCAACAATCCATGTATATACAAAAAAAATCAGATGCCACACACTCCAGCGATGGTGCTAAACCATTCTTGTCATTTACTTGAGATCTTCACACAACGTTTCGGAGGTACAACCTCAAAAGAGCACTTGAGAAAGGAGGTTGTACCTCCGAAATGTTGTATGGAGATCTCAAATAAACTAAAAGAATGATTTAGCACTATTACTGGAGTGTGTGCCATCAGATTTTTCCTATATACAAAGTTTCTGCCAGAGCTGCCATAGCGAGTAATGCATCTATTTAAAAAAAAAAAGAAAAGGCAATTGCTTTGCGAAGTTTGGATTTAATACAGATCATTTCCACCCCCATGGAGCACATGTAACAGATTCCTCCCCAAAAGTTTAACCTGTGACCTTGCATCTGTTGTTTCAACTACAACTCCCAGCGGTGGCTGTCTGGGGATCCTGACCCTGCAGTTCCACAAACACTGGAGGGCCGCAGTTCGACATCTATGGCTTACAGGGTGTAAGGAATAGACTGCGTCTCAATACCCCCGAGTGTGTACGTCTGTTTAAAGTTTTCAGCTGGTGGTGATATATTTATTTATGGTAACGGTGTGTATATCCTCAACTGCCAAGAATACACTTCCTATGGCTATAAAGGGATGCAGATGCTGTGCTTGTCTGCAAATCCCCGCATGCCGTTGCCTCGGATCTCATAATAGTGATGGGTAAAATAGGCATCCCTGCCACTTGGCTGAGTCTTAATGCCGAGGGAATTGAGACGGGCTGTCAGTGTGCATCTTGCTTTATTGATACTGGGTCGCATGTGTGGCCTCTTTCTTTTGCTTTTTTGTGGCCATCAGCACGTTGGGGAGACCAGACGCTTCCCTGTGACTTCCCCTGTGTGTAGGGAAGAGCCTGGAACTCACACCTACACATCATTTGTTTGTTTCAGCATGAGAATGAAGTGACACCACCGTGAGACTCCTTGAAACTCCAGCTCAAACAAAGACCCTTGCTTGCCGAATATGCTGTTGGGCATTTGTTCATCTGAAGTTGTTCTATGTGGCTGTGCCAGGAAGGCTTCTGATATTGTCTTTATTATTTCATGGCTTTAATAATATTCACTATCAATGTATTCATCATAATAGAGGTTTTTTTTTGGGGGTGCTGGAATATGGTGGTTCAGCTTACTTTTCCTCTTAAAAAGTTCATGCTCATAGCAATGTAACAATGTGCCTAATACATCATCTTCTATCCATTGGCCACTGTACATGTCACCGCTGTTCTGTCGTCTGAGATCTCTGAAGCCTGTATGTTGCAGCTATGGAATTATAGTTATTGTTGCTGCCTGTCATTTGCAAGGAGTTTATGGTCCAGTACAGACCTTCTTCATATATTCAGTTGCTACCAATGGTTCATGCATGGTCTGAGTTAGCTGAAAAAGAAATGATGTACTCTAGACGCACAGGAAAGGATACTGATCCAATCCTGTGTGTCTAGAGCACTTCAATAAACCTGGGAACACCCCACTTTTGACAGGTATTAGCATAATTTCTTTTTCAGCATACTTGTAACTGGCGAGGGAAGAGGCCAGCATCAATACCTTTATCCCCAATTGACTCATTTTTTTACCAATAAATGTTCTGAGTTAGCAAACATCAAACCCTGACACTATATGGCGCATTATGTAATGGACAGATGGTTCTATAACCACAGAAATACTATTTTAATTGTCATTTAGGCACCAGTTTAAGCAGCACCTTGATGCATGAAAACACTGCTCTGCAAGCGGGTGCCACTGAATATCACAGCCGGATAGGGTGATCACTGCACAAGGAGATTCTAATGAAATGTAATTCCGTCTCCTTTTTCTTTATAGAAATACTTGGTGCTGTGATAGTATCCCCCAGTTGAGGCTGATTTTGATGATCGCAGCATTACACGATTAAATGACTGGCTAGCACGAGAATAACCGAAAACATATGCCTTGCATGTTGCTTTCCAAATATGCAGTTGGAAGCCTGTTTTGCTTTGTGTTCTTTTATTTATACAAAAAAAGGGAAGGGAACAGTGCTCCCCCTTCCTCTAAGTAACATGGGGCTGTCACATTCCTAAGTAAACAATTCAATATTGCCATCCACCCCGCACTGTGAAATATATAGGACACACCTGCCTATACTCCAAACTGCCTCAGTACACGGGGAAAAACTGCAGTTAAGTGTCGATCCCTCCCAGACATTTTTAGCCATTTCCCCCCCTTACATTGTGCATTTGCTTCAAATATATTTATATATTATTGTAGCCCCCCAAAAAAGGATATTTTAGCCATGGAGCATTGTTCTATGTGTCTGTAGCTGTTTCAGTCTATACCATTAACCACAGAGCACTTTTGTTGGAGTGCAATTTTCCAATAGCATCTGACAGATGTTGTCTTGTGAGTGGCTTTGTATTACAGTAATTCTATTTCCTTTGAGAGGATTTAAGATTGCCGTGTTGCTCCTGAAGCCGGTGGCAGTGCCCTTACTTTCTCCGTTGTATAGTGAAAATACAAAATGTTTGTGAAGCGATTGTGTTTCCTTCTGCGGTAATGGTACGCCACTTCCTGAACTCTCTTATACAGGTTATCGTGTTATACAGACCATTCAGGATCTGTGTGATACAATGTATACTCTTCTTTGAATTACGTGGCATTGAGTCTGGCATATTTTTCTGTGTGCTTGATTTGCATTGAGGTATGCCTTTATACAAGGTGTTGTCATCTGCTTTTGGAGGTATTTCAAACACATGTATACATGCAAATGAAATGCAGGTATAGGATCCATTATCCAGAAACTCATTATCCAGAAAGCTCCAAGTTATGACAGCTGTCTCCCATAGACCCCATTATGATCAAATTTTTAAAAATCGTTTCCTTTTTCTCTGTAATAATAAAACAGTAACTTGTACTTGATCCAAACTAAGATATAATTAATCCTCATTGGAAGCAAAACCAGCCTATTGGGTTTAATTAATGATTTCATTATTTTCTGGTAGACTTAAGGTATGAATATCCAAGTTATGGAAAGATCCATTATCCGGAAAACCCCTGGTCCTGAGCATTCTGGATAACAGGTCCCATACCTGTAGTTTGTTTTTGCTGGATCTTTGCAGTTCATGAAGAAAATTGATTGTGGATTGTTGAATCAGGTCTTATGTCTCCCAAGTTGCTGCATAACCTCCAGATTGGGCTTGTGTATGTATCACTAGATGCCAACTGCTGGACATTTATATATTGAGAATTGGGAGGAGCAGTTCAACAACATGTGGGGGGATGCAGCAATCCCTGCGACATACCCCAATGCAGCCTAGGCATGAGTCCTATAAATAAAATGTGTCCATCAATCTGACCAATGAAGGACAGTATGTATAGTAGAACTCCACCCACATACAGTGCACTTAACCTCACCCCTTAAGGTGGTGGCACACCTGAAGATTCAAGGGAAAATCTACTTTTCTTCGGGTGACTAATCTCCTTGAAATGCCTTCCCGCCATCAAGAATGTGAATCACCGGCAGGATGGCATTCGGGTCGCTTCGTTTTCCAAAGTCGCCCAAAGTTGAAACTTTGGGCGACTTCGGAAAACCGAAGCGATCCATATGCTATCCTGCCGGCTATTCACATTCTAGCCGGCGGGAAGGCATTTCAGGGAGATTAGTCACCTGAAGAAGAGGAGATCTGTCGCTGGGCGACTAATCTCCCCCGAAACTTCAGGTGTGCCACCACCCTTATTTTCCCTGACACACAGGGGGGCACAGAGGAAATATGCAGACAAACTCATTGTTCAGCTTGGGATAAATTGACAGCAGGAGTTTAAATGTGTTGGTATCACTTTCTGGTAGACTTACCATTTAAAAAGGGCTACTAACTATGGATCTACTTATGGATCTGTTTTTGAATTTTGCTGTTTTTGTTTTCCTGCTATTTACTGTATTTTATACACTGTTTTTTTTAGGTCTCCTCCACCAGACTGGCACACACACATTTTTTTCTCCTTATTATTATATATAATCACAAACATACCTGGGCAGTTAATTACCCACTTATGACTAGTTCTGAATTTATGATCATATGATATACAGGTACTAAAAAAAAACAAATTAAATGTGTACTTTTTAAAAGATTCTTCCGTAGTAGAACTAAAGATTTCATTATCCATTCAGCATGAATTCTCTCCCCCTTCTAATAACCAATAGAAGCTCTTACAAACTGCTGGAACTGAACATATTTTTTATTCCCTTAAAAACAAGGCACCTTTTATAACTGGCACTCAAGCCTAATCCCAGAAACTGCCGGCCTCCTATAGGAAAACATAGTTATTGTGTACAGACTCCACTTTTTTGACATATTCGCTTTGACTCCTTGTTACTAAAATGGGTATCTTCAATATGTGCAAAGGTTAACATGTCATTAAACACGTAATGGGTTATTGTATCAATCATTCTTTTTATAGTTTTATAGTGTAATTGCTGAATTTCTTTAAGCATTTCAAAATCCCCATACCCTTGATTTATTCTGCTTCATTGATTATGTGATGCAAATTATGCCTCTTACACTTTTTGTGTATCAAATATATAGCAACCTTTTTTTTCCAGTCAATTAAAGGAGCATAATAAGGCTTTTGTGACTATAGAGAAGAATGACATTGTGTATCCTTGAAGAAATATCATGTTATTAATTTGTAGCACAAATGCTGGTAATCAAGCGAGCATATTGTTTTGGTGTAATCATACATGCAGTGGTGCAGTTCTTTATTTGGTAAACTGTAACTGTATAGGTAGAGGCTGAAAATTACTATAAAATATAAGCAATAAAAGTTGGGTGGTATACTGTTCAAAACATGTATTTTGTATGAAGTGCTCATGTTGACTTGTTTTCCTTTTTAGACTTTTTAGATAATTTTTTTGTGCATTTCTGTTTGTGAATACTAAGATATTACGATAAGGTATTAAGGGGGTTATTTATCATAAGTCGAATGTTAGCGGTTTTTATACCCCGAATGAACTCCATTGAACTCACAATTCAAATGGTATCTTATTTAAGAAAAACTAGAAAAGGAAAAAGTCGGTTCTGCGGAACCCTAAAACGTGAATTGATCAAGTTTTCAGTTGGAAAAAACTCAAATTGCTTGAGTCATTTCAGTTTTCAGGCAAAACCCTCCATAAACTCGTACATCATGAAGGCTATTAACATCTTCAAATGGTTCAAGAGACCTCTTCCATTGACTCCTACATGACAGGGGGTTGGGGTATAATAAATCTCCAAAAATTTAGGTTTTTTTTTTAACCCGGAAATGTGAGTCTTTAAGAAATAAACCAACTCGAAAACTTGAATTTTTATTTAAAACACAACTAAATAATCCCCTTAATCCTTTGAAAGATAATAATTCCAGATAATTATTCATTTGCTCCTAATGGTCATATATGTCTTGTTGGATTCTTCAGTTAGGTCATTCTGCCCCAGGTCAAACCAAGATTGTGACACCATGTTTGATACAGCTGAAAAAGAAAATCTATTTGGCTCTTTACCCACCATGGAGAAGAACTGTGGTCAATTTGAGCCACTCATACAATATGGGCAAACTGACAAGCACCTTATTAATGTCTGGCCATTTCATCTGTCTAAATCTAAAGCATCCCATAGTGACTGTTGTCATCACCATTACATTTTTGGATGTGAGGGCTCGTTTACAAATAGTGGGGCAAAGTGAGAGAAACATGGCCATTTGTGCCCTGCCCCACTGTCAGTCCAAGAACCAAATCCTACCCCATGAATGTTACACTGGGAGGCGGGTATGTGGAGGCAAGTAGGTAAGTGTGGTAGCACTTGTGTCTGGGGCATTAATAAATGAGGCCAGTGCCGGATTTGTGCCAGTGGCGCCCCATGGCCACGTGGTCCTACTGCCCGCCATCTGAGGCTTGGTGGTCCTAGTGCCCACGGTCCACGTGCGCCCCCTACACGAGCGCAGAGCAGGAACGATGCGTTCCAAATGTGGTTGGGCGGCATGCCGCCCCTATAACTTCACTGCCCTAGGCTCGGGCCTTTGTGGCCGCACCACAAATCTGGGCCTGAATGAGGCCCATAATCTGCAGCGGTTTGGAATCTGGTGTACAGGTATGAGATCTGTTATCCGGAAACCGGTTATCCAGAAAGCTCCGAATTACGGACAAGCTGTCTCTTATAGTCTGCATTTTATCTAAATAATCTACATTTTTAAATATGGTTTCCTTTCTCTCTGTAATAATAAAACAGTACTTTGTACTTGATCTAAACTAAGATATAATTAATCCTTATTGGAGGAAAAACCAGCCCATTTGGTTTATTTAATATTTACATGATTTTATAGTAGACTTAAGGTATGAAGATCCAAATTGCAGAAAGATCCATTATCCAGAAAATCCCAGGTCCCCAGCATTCTGGATAATAGGTCCCATACCTGCACAGGCACCCAGTAAATAACTGTCTATAACCTGAGATGGCTGAAGGTGAACCCCACTTTCTGTATAACAATATGCTGGGCTGGTCTTAAGCAAATCAGAAACCCCTCAGACATGTTTTCAACCCTCTAATCCGCTATTTGAATATGTCACATAGGATTCAGAACAAATAAGGGCAATGCTTATGCATATGAAGGATAATATATGATTTTTTCAGTTGCTTTTACAAAAGTAGGTTTCAATTAAGTTCAAATAGGAAGAGCTATGTTTTGTTGGAGGCTATTATATATTTGTGGATGGAATTGCAAAGTGAATAAAGAAATGGGGTTGAATTTCATTCACATTCACGTTTTATAAAATGATTTCCATTTGGTTTATTGGATGTTGCTCTAATTTGTTGTTATCTCTTCAGATGTTCCAAATGGCAGGATGAATTGCAATAATGTTCTGCGTAAGCCTGTGTCCACTCTGTAACAAACCATAATTAAAGGGATGCAAATGCAAGCAAAATATACATTGACATTTGTCTGTGTAATATGAAGTTGTTGTTTTTCCAATGTCGAATACAGGCTGGATGAAAGGGGTTAATGGGGACTGTGTCAGAGGTTTGCTTAAAGAGAAAAGATCCCCCTGTTGACATTCATTCAGCTCATTCAGTTGCGGTTATGTAAAAAGGAGCATAACATGTATCTGTGTTGTATTTCAAAAATAGATATAAATGTATTTATTTTGCCTGATTCTACAGATTAACCCTGAGGATATAGTACTGACAGCTCACAGTGTCATGCAACCCTTCCTCACCTTGCTCCACTGTTAAGTGAAAGATTTTGGGACTTCACAGAGTATCTGGAAACAGAGGCAGTTCCCAGAAGTCTGCTTTAGTATACGGATAGGAAATCTGTACTCAATCGGTACTCAAGCAAGTTCAGCGTTGGTTGATGACCCCCACATGCCTAGTTGTGTAATCAGTTGGTTTATTGACCACATTGTTTAGTAGGTGTGTGTATGGCCAGCTTAAAAAGCATAATATACACAATAAAATTATTATTTCATAAATCTTTAACGTTTTCCATCCCATAAAGTTGGTTATATAGAAAGGTGTCAATTGTAATGTAATAATTTTAGCTGACCGTTCCATCCCGCTTAGGAACCTTTATCTAACACAGACTCAGGTGGCAGTCGGCAAGGTGAATGCCACCCATACCCATGCTATCTTCCCATGGCACCTGCAGTTAAATAATCCGTCTGTCGCATCCTTCCTGAGAAGAAGCTGTCTTTCGGTCCATGGGTTCATATTAATGTCATGTGTCATGAATTATCATTGGGTTTTTAGCATTTACTGTAAAAAGTCAATGCACAAATGCCAACACATTTGTTAATATGTCTGCTCAGTGAAATGTAACTCGAGCCTGGTGGCGTTAAATAAGGTTTTTATGCAAGGCACATCTGTCATTTTAGTAGTTCTACAAACATGTATAGCAAAAGCCAGGCATTCACTGCACTCTTTCTAATTAGGACTCACTAATTGCTTTTGTATTAGCAAAATGTCTGAGGGAACGTATTTTTCAAACACTGGATACTTACAAATGAAAGGGAAATATCGGTTTCTCTTTTTGTAGCGCGTTTGCTTAATTTCGCAATTACGGAATGTGAAAACTGAGGCTTGAATGATTCTCACTACCCAAGCAATTTTCGAAATTGACTTTTCAGCAAATGATAATTAATGTTTATTCTAGAACGCTAACTACAGTTACTTTGTTACCATACCCAAAAATTATAGCTTTGAAAACTTATTGTTGGAACCTACATTTAGGAAACGCCACCAATGAGATTTTTCTTTTTAATTCTATTTCTTTTACAATTCATTTGTTATTCTGCTTAAAAGCCCTCTAAAGTTGCAGCAATCTTGTGCATGGATAAGTGTGAGTCAAATGGATACTTTTAGTAGAAACAAACACATTTGTAATATGTTAGAAATGATTGCTTGTTTTTAAATAATTTTAATTGCTAATGTAATGGTACAATCCTCTTGGGGTTGGCACTTTTTTAAAAATGTATTATGCAATTTATATTTGTAATGATCTAAAGCAGCAGCCCCTTTAAAGGGTCTATTCACCTTTAAATTAACTTTTATGGGTTTTTTTTATTAAAGGTCGAGTTCTTTTCTTAAGAAAATTTGAGTTTTGCCAGAAAAATACCCCGAAAACTCTAATTTTTCAGGGGTATTTTTTCTGGCAAAACTCAAATTTTCAAGTTAAAAAACCCCTCAAATATTGTTTTTTTTTTTAAAAAAAAACCTTGAAATTTTCAAGATGTATTATACCTCGAAGGTGGAAAGATCTCTCATCAGGAAATACTCTAAAACGCTAAAACCTGTAGAGGTCATGTAGAAGTCAATGGCAAAGGTCCCTTGAACTATTTGAAGATGTAAATAGCCTTCATGATGTTCGAATTTTTTTTTCTGCATGTTTTGCTTGAAAACTTGGTTGATTCAAGTATTTTTTACCAAAACCTCAGAGTATTCAAGTTTTTCACCCCGAATTCACTGATTCAAGTCTTTCCCATTCAAGTTTTTTCATAAATCAGAAAACATTTGAGATGTGAGTTTATACGAGGTATAAAAAAACCTCCCAAACCTGTAAAACTCGACCTTTGATAACCCCCTAAGTATGTTGTAGAGAGTGATGTTCTGAGACAGTTTGCAATAGGTCTTCCTTTTCTTTAATTTGTGGTTTTTTAAATTATTTAACTTTTTGTTCATCAGCTCTGCAGTTTGGAATTGTACCAGCAATCTGGTTGCTATGGTCCACATTACCCTAACAATAAAGCCTACAAACATATTTAGGTACATTTTGACTTACACGGAGCAAAAGGAATTAGCCATGTGTTCTTTAAAGGCACGCAGATGACACTGTATTTATCCTGCCATGTGTTCTGCTACTATTGCCACTATATTTATCCTGACATGAATTTTGGACTGTTACACTTGGACCTGGCACTTTATTTATCTTGCCATATGTTCTGGAAAGATTATTTATTAAATTCCCATTTCCTTTAAGTTGTCACATTTTTGGAGATTATTCATAGAATTAGCACTACATTTATGCCTCCATTTGTTTTTGGGGATATTATACATGAAACTGCCACTGCATTTATCCTTGCCTTGCTTTCTGGGGTATTATACATGGAAGTGTCTTTAAAAATGTCAACCCAAAATACATTGTAACTATGCAATATACATTTGTTACATTTTTCTATGGTTTTTAAATTATTTGTGTATATAATGCTACTGGAAACAGTGTTTGTCTGTCCCTGTCTATTCCCTTTCCTGGTGGCTCCCTGGTGATACAATGTAAGACAAACAGCTGATTAACAGACCTGACTTTGCAGTGGAACTAAGACTTTTGCAACATTGTTTAAAAAGTAACAACCAGGAGTTGAGCAAATACTGCTTTCAAGAGCAATTGTTTTTACAAATAACTTTAAAAGCAATGAACATTTTTAATGTATATTGGAAAGTTACTTTTTATTAGTCAAAAATAAGAACTAACGTGTCGGCTAGCACTCTAGCCTTTCTCAAGGAGGCGTGTGAGTGTGAGCCTTCTTCTGGTATATACTTATCTTTTTGGGCTTTGTTTGCACCCAGGCAATTTACACCTCTACACGAGTTGTGCCGGCATCCAGACAGCTATAAATAAAAAAATAATAATAAAAAAAAAAATATATATATATATATATATATATATATATATATATACTCTCTATTCCAAAATCGATAGATCGATATGTAGATATTAGAAAGGGTATATTTTGGTTTCCTCTTTCCCATCCCTACCCAAAGCAGCCTAACGTCCTATATCAGATTATACCCATGGTAGTGATAAAGCATATGTAAGGCAAATGTCCAGTAGGTGACCCTTATGCAGCTATCACGTTGCCCCTTTATGGATAGAATAAACCCACCTCTGTACTTAAAGGAGAAAGAAAGTCGTTTACCACTTGGGGGTGCCAAATGTTAGGCACACCCAAGTGAATGTATTTACTTAAAACCCTGGGCCGGTGCTCCTATCAGCAGAAAACCCCGGGGTTATTCCAGTGAGCACCACGGAGAGATCCTCTTCCTCTTAGATTGAAAAGCCGAACTTTAACTAAAAAGTCGGGGTTTTTTTTTCATTCTACTGTGCATGCATCTGCCCCAGGAAATTTGAAGAAAGAAGAAGGCCGAAGAGTAGCGCTCTGTGATGCTTGCTGGAATAACCCCAGGCGAGTGCAGTTTTCTGCTGATAGGAGCACCGGCCCGGGATTTCAGGTAAGTACATTTACTTGGGGGTGCCTAACATTTGGCACCCCCAAGTGGTAAATGACTTTCCTTCTCCTTTAACTGGAGGAAATTTTGGAAAGAAGCCTACTGTAAGTTGATGCTTACCCATTGTGTTTGGAGTAACAGCCAAGGGGTTCCATGTTGAGCAGATCCCTCCCAGAGATTGAGTCAACTATGTGACACTGGCCTAAAAGAGGGTTTTGTTTTTTTATAGTAAATGAAAGAATATTTCCAAAATCATTGGAGTTGAGGCTTACTGACGAATAGCCTATACCTTATAAACCAATTTGGCTTATGTGTTTGTGGTCTAACTTGCTTTACAGCTCTCCCTTTATGTTATTATTTTATTGTTAGAGTCACACAAATCCAGTTAAATATCAACTGTACCCGCTTCTGTCACACAGTGTTCAACAAGGCCTAATCTTTCACAAAATGGATTATAATTAATTGAGAATATTACAGCGTTGGACAATTTGTTTTGTATTTTGTGCGAGAGCCGATTGCAGATGTTCCATTTGCAATGAATGCCTATTCATTCCGCTGTTTTAGCCCCGGCGCCAGCTGTTATAGACAAGGCATATACAGATCCCATTTTCTTGTCATCAAGTATTGCAGATGGCTGCGTTTACAGTATGAAATACCCTCATTACCTGCCATTTGTTTAATTTATATTGAGAACAATTTCCTGCTATGGCTCGTTTTTTTTTTCGTAAAGGAAACAATCTGTATGATGTGTAGCTACCTGCCTAATTTTTCCAAGACAGATGAAAGCTGGGACAAGAGATGAGAAAGCTGTTTGGTAACTCTTGGATGCAAAGATAAGCTTTTCTATCTAGATCTGGCATCTCCGTATTGCTCCTTGCCTGCTGCCATTGAATTGACACTCTCAGTATACTTCAGCAGCTTCCTCCTTGGATTATTAGTCCAGCGAAAAAGGGAAACAATCATTCCCTTATTGGCTCATCCACCATTTAAATCTGCCTGTAAGTGGTGACTTCGGTGATGCATGCTTGCTCTTTTGGATCCCATATATTCCATATTAGTATGCCCTTTCTATAAATACCACAGTGAATTTCATGCCTTCCTAAAAATGCTTCTCTTTGCCTCCCTGGAAATATGTGTAAATGTAATGACAGCAAGCAGGAACTTCAATGTATTCAGTTTCTTCCCTGTTCCCTGCAGCAGTTATGAGCCTACATTTAATTAAAAATGCACCGAGTGTCATTTGGTCCTGTCTCAGGCTTGTGTGCTGAGCTGGGTACATGCTGTTAAATATTGTCAAATTATATCACTGCACACAAAGTTTTAAAGCAAATTAAAAGTGCATTTGATATCGAGGGAGTTGATGTGAGAGAAAAAAAAGGAAAAGGAAATGCGGAAAAGTTCATTCGCTGTCATTTTTGAGAAATATTGAATTTTAAATGGAATGATTCTAGAAGGGTTGACTAATGGTGAGGTTCAGGCTGGTTATTGTATCATAAAGGGCCATTTCCTTGAATTTAAGGGTATGTACATTATCCTTATTCTTGGGGTACAGTTGTTCTGGTGTATTATTAATGGGAGCTAGAAAATGTATAATTAAAGGTACAGTTAATCATTCAGACATGTTTGTCATTCTTGAATCCCTGCAATTCTTCGCAGGAAAATTCACAATTCCTAGAGGGGAGTGTACCAGAAGGTAATGGAGGTTGCCCCTGGTTTTGAAACTGGCCAACTGCACTGATATATATATATAACCAGAAATCTGTGTTCAGTGTCTGCTCTCATTGTTTTACCTATAGTTATTTGAAAGAGATGCTTAAAACACAGATTGAGTCATGTCATATAAGGCAGATGTGCAACTTTATTAGTAATATAATAACAGGTGCAAACTTTGTTCCATTTCTAGTAACCTACAACAACCAATCTTCATTGCTGTTTGAAAGCAAATATTAGTTTGGATGCTGTATAATACTGGGCTCCCGGCAATAACATTTTAAGGGGTCCCCAAAAGTTGACCTGTTTTACCAGTATGTATTGGAACTGTTCATCAATTATTGACCAACTGCAGCTACAGGATCTTCTGTACATCCCTGAAGTTAGGTTAATACATATGCACACACAAAGGATATCATGGGGGCTTTAACCCTCTCTACCCTATGACCCAGGGATATCATGGGTTCAATGTAGTAAAAGACTGAAAATAAAGGGAAAGTACATTTATAACTTGAGCATGGGTTTTAGCCTCCATTGCATCAGTAGTAAAATGTTTTACTTTTTACCATTAGTTTTTGGGGAGCTTTATTTGCCCCTAAAGACATTTTTTTTTTTTAATTCACTTGGATGTATTGTTACAGGTATGGGATCAGTTATCCAGAAACCCATTATCCAGAAAGCTTCGAATTACAGAAAGGCTGTCTCCCATACACTCCATTTTATCCAAATAATCCAAATTTTAAAAATGATTTCCCTTTTCTCTGTAATAATAGAACAGTACCCTGTAATTGATCCAGACTATGATATAATTAATCCTTATTGGAAGCAAAACCGATTGGGTTTCCCTAATGTTTTCATGATTTTGTAGTAGACTTAAGGTATCCAAATTAAAGAAAGATCCCATATCCGGAAAACACTGTTTCCCAAGCATTCTGGATAACAGGTCCCATACCTGTACTATATAAAAACAACATTAACTTTATTCTGATGCAGGTTGTGACATGCACAGAGGAAGAATAGAAACCACAGAAGGTTGTTTGTTAGTGTGGCATTTTAATTACTCGCCAGCATGTAATAAAACAATTAACACAGATGTATTTGGGCTTTGGAGATCAACATAACAGTTAAATGCCAGTGGGATATAAAGACTTTACTGTCTCATTGTATTTATCTGAGGATGGACGGGAATTTAACAGAGACTCTCCTAGCAAGCTTGCTTTTTAACAGCCATGCCCTCTGGTCATTGTATTTCTTATTTTTGTATTTTATTTCATTGAGGACTTGAATTCTACAAAACAATAGAAGTGGGAAATCCTGAAGGGAATATACATTGTTCAGACAACGAGAGGAGATATCTTCTACAGATATAGCAATTGGTGCCTTTTTGATGTGACAGTACAGTTCTGTAATGAGCATTCGTCAGACAGATAACTTCTTATGGATAATTCCTGTTTGATGTCCTATTTTTGGAATATGTGCTGCCGGAAAACAGGGATAACTGGGCTTTCATGTCCGCTCAGGATTAGTTAAACTACTTACTAATGCTGTTTCAGGATTTGCTTCCAAAGACAAAATAGCGCTCTTCTTGAGCCGTGACATAGTCCAGGGAAGCCCAGAAGGGGTTGAGCTTGTGCCGAGGGCCCGATTTTAGATAAACAGATGTTTAGAGCATTTTGCTGTGCTGACGCTACCTGCCTCGCGGCTTGTCCTTTAGCGCCTTTTGCTCTGAAGGACACGGTTAAATAAAGTCAGCCTTGCCTACGAGGAAATAGCAGTAGCTGTAGCTCTGCCATAGAAATCGTTGAGAGGGCTGCTCCAAGACTGCAGACTGAGGGCTGAACAGCTGTTTGCCTATTACAGACTTAGGAGAACACATTTATCTTGACTGCTATGAACCATTAGTATTCCGGCAGTCTCCTCTTGTGCTTCTCATTCCTTGTAGAAGGGATTTACTAGTAGTGCAGGGACGCTTCTGCATAGGAGGGCACATTGTTTCAGCAGATATAGCAATTAGCATTGCTTTATCGCACCCCTCCATATTTTTAATTTGTGGATGCCTCATGCGGCGGCACCATGCCGAAAAATAAATCATGTTGCATTTACAGTTTATGTTATGACTGATAGATATTCCCATGCTTCCTAGCTTCTTAGAAATGTCATTGATAAGCACTGAAGTCTGCTGTACCAGCGAAGCATAGTTATAATATATTCTAACGGGAATGGATTTCAATATACTTTACATTTAGGGTCAGTCCTCAAGGTAATTAAACTTTTTCTGCATTCTTTGGCTGCAGAGGGTATAAAATAAATTGGTGGCAGATAGCTGGTGCAGAACAAAATGGAATGTGCCAATGTCTGTCACCTTCATCCTGTTTGTGCCTCAGTTCTACCAGAGTTTTGAATACCCCCTGTAGCAACAGGGCATCTAGTGATACAAATAGTGTAACAGTAATATAAATTCACTGAAAAGAATTCTTAAAGGTCTTATTCACCTTTCACTGAACTTTTAGGGGGTTATTTATTAATGGTGGAATTCATACCTCTGCCATTGACTCCTACATGACCTCAACAGGTTTTTGATGGGGTGTTTTGTAGGTTCGAGCTATTTCCAGGGTCAGGGTATAATAAATCTAAAATAATTTGAGTTTATTTTAACCCAAAAAAATAAGGAGTTTTGACCAAAAAAACCTGTTGAAAACTTGAATTTTCGTGGAAAACACAATGGAAAACACAATTCTTAAAGGGCTTATTCAACTTTTACTGAACTTTTAGGGGGTTATTTATTAATGGTGGAATTCATACCTCTGCCATTGACTCCTACATGACCTCAACAGGTTTTTGATGGGGTGTTTTGCAGGTTCGAGCTATTTCCAGGGTCAGGGTATAATAAATCTAAAATAATTTGAGTTTATTTTAACCCCAAAAAAATAAGGAGTTTTGACCAAAAAAACCTGTTGAAAACTTGAATTTTCGTGGAAAACACAACTTGAACCTTAATAAATAACCCCTTAGAATGATGTAGAAAGTGATACTATGAAACAATTTACACTTGGTTTTAATTTTTTATATCTGTTTTTTTAGATATTTAGCCTTTTATTCAGTAGATCTCCAGACTGCAATTTCAGCAATCTGGTTGCTAGTATCCAAATGACACTAACAACCATGCGTTGATTTAAATAAGAGACTGAAATATGAATAGAAGAGGGCCTGAAGAGAAAGATGAGTAGTAAAAAGTAGCAATAACAGTACAGTAATAATCAGAGGATTTGAAAGCTGGAAAGAGTCAGATATAAGGCAAATAATTATAAAAAATGAAGACCAATTGAAAAGTTTCATAGAATTAGCCACTCTATAACACCTAAAATTAACTTAAAAGTGAACTACCGCTTTAATGTATTTTGGATGGACCCATAATACATTTAATAATGTGGTTTGACCTAGACTTGTGAGTTACAAAAGAGTCATGAAAATATTATAGTCTCACGGTGACACAAAGGCTTGAGTTGCATTCTCTGGTGTCCTGAGTTTGTTTCTATCCAGCACTCTATCTACAATGAGTGTGTGTGCTGTTGGCTCATATTTGTTTTCTCTCAACCAGCATCCAAAATCATACAGGGAGGTTAATTGGCTTGTGATGAAATTGACCCCAGTCATATGTTAATAGCTACACAGTATAGTTACATAGTTAAATCGAGTTGAAAAAAGACAAAATTCAACCCCTCCAAATGAAAACCCAGCATCCATACCCTTGCATAAATTATAAATGCCCATATCTCTACTATAGCTTTACCCATATCCTACTGTGGTAGGGAAATTACTATGTATGTTCACTTCTATGGGGATGGGACTGAAGTGAATAATTATTAATTCTCTCTCTATAGTCCTACGTATGCTAGTGTATATAGTTCTGTGAGATCAACACTATTATATTATCCCTTTAAATGACATGAAAAACCATAGCCAACTGGGATGACATTAACACCGTTACTGTTATATTACAGGTATAGGACCCGTTATCCAGAAAGCTCCTAATTATGGGCAGGCCATCTCCCATAGACTCCATTTAAATCGAATAATTCTCTATATAATAATGTATAATTTTCTCTATAATGATAAAACAGTAACTTGTACTTTATTCCAACTAAGATATTATTAATTAATCCTTATTGGAGGCAAAACAATCCTAGTGGATTTAAAATGTTCAAATGATTTTTTTGTAGACGCAAGATATGGGGATCCAATTTACGGAAAGACCTGTTGTCTGGAAAAACCTCAGGTCCCGAGCATTCTGTATAATGCATCCCATGCCTGTACTGATCCGAGCAGTTGATCAAAGTAATGGTATTAACTCTTTGTAAGAAAAGAAAGAATACATAACTTGTAATCAATTGTTAATGCAGTGAGACAGCACATCTATAATTTATTGTACCTGAGGTCTGTTTCTAATTGTTTTTTTTTAATCTTATGCCTTCAGAGTAGTGCCATCTTGAGTAGACTTGAATTCTCACAATAACCTCATTATATTACAGAGTTGTCTCTTCTGTGCAAGCGGTACTGTTTCCCATGAGTCATGACCATAAAATATTTAATTGACAGTTAATGACCGTGGTTTTACTCGAGCTTTCAGTTTCACAACAAAAAAAATTATAGCCAGAAGATAAAGTTTTTAGCAACAGGTGTTTCTTCCTCTGCTCATAAATTATTGGTGCGTGCACAGCTCCTGTCAGTGCAATGCGTGATGTATAAACATTATTCTTTCATAAATTATATTATAGTTTGGTATTATACTAGCATCCCTTCTTTGGTATCAGTGATAGGAATTGTAGGAGAATGGGTGGAGTATTAGAAATAGATTGTCTTCCCAAAAAAATAACAACCTCAATATATTGATATTATTTTATGCCTTCTATTATTCCAAATTAGTCAAAATAAATTGGTCTGGGGTACTTGCTAAAGTGCTGACATTTTGACCACAATTGCTGTGCACTCACAGGGCAGAAGTTCAGTTTAGTACTTTAACTAATGTTACTGTACTGCACATACATCTGCCCAGTGGGATGAAGGGAATACAGGTATGGGATCCGTTATCCAGAAAGCTCTGAATTACGGACTCCATTTTATCCAAATTTTTAAAATGTATTTCCCTTTTTGCTGTATTAATAAAACATACGTTGTAATTGATCAGAACTAAGATATATTTAATCCTTATTAGAAGTAAAACCAACCTATTGGGTTTATTTAATGTTTACATGATTTTCTAGTAAATTTAAGGTATGGAGATCCAAATTATGGAAAGATCTGGAAAACCCCAGGTCCCGAGCATTCTAGATAACAAGTCCCATACATGTACTTGGCTAATTGGAGTCAACCCGGCAGCATGGAATTCATCAAGAAAGTACCCCTATAATGTTAGTGATTTGACGTTTGATGCAAGAGGCAAAGTTCAAGGACAGAGACACTCACTCAGATTTCGGGAGATTAGTCACCCGGGTGACAAATGTCTTCTATGGGGCAACTAATCTCTCCCAAAGTTGCCTCATGAGGAACAAGCTCCGATTGCCATCCCACCACGAGATTTACATTCCAGCAGGAAGGCAGGGGAAGACAGTTCGGGGAGAATAGTCACCTCGAAGAAGAAGAGATTTGTTGCCGGGCGACTAATCTTCCTGGATCTGAGAGTGTGTCTGCCCTAAAACACCAAGGAGTCCCAATACTGTTAGCATTATACACAATTACCGACAGGGATTTTATCACCTTCCAACTGTGTATTTTACAACAATCGCTTAAACTTGGGGTTCCCTTTCTCTTTTATGTTATATTGTCAGAGATTCTAATCACATCTCTTTCAAATGTTTGTTCAGCTATATTTGAAGGATATGTACAATTGGATATTGTATTGTAGGGTGAGTGTACGTCCCACTCTCTGTGTGACCAGCACATATGATAATCACATTTTAAAACTAATCCTGTGTAATATGCCAGGACACACACTAAGAGGAGGAACACAAATTAATTTCTAGAAATGAAAAAAAAAGACTTGAAGTCTGTGCAGTTTGGAAAAACGTGTTGTTCTTTGCTTTGTGCTTCTTCCAAATGTGGGAACACGAGTCCCCTTTAAATAGCCAGACTGTTTAAGTACACTCAACTACTGTTTGTTTTCTTGCAGTCACACAGTGCTGCCACTGACTAAACCAAAGCACAACACTGTGTGCCTTTATGCTGGATCAGTGTATCAATCCCTCATTCAGCCCAGGCAGGAGACTGCTAAATACTTCAGAGGGATTGGGCAATAGTATACAACACAGTTAACCTAAAAGAAGACATAAAGGCTAGGCCAGAACGAGGGGTAGGCAGAAGAGGCACATGCTTAAGGTGCAATGGTTGGGGGCGATGGGCACTTACCTCTTCTCTCTACCTTCCCCTAATCTGGGCTATTGTCCCCAGCAGCAGGTAGTCGCCGCGCTCACCCTTCCACCCCTGTGACGCCATTGCACATGCTTGTGCTTGTCCATGCACACACTGGGAGAGGGGGAAGAGCAGGCTGCCCGGGTTGCCTAGGGTGCCCGTCCTGCATAAAGGTGTCTTGCTTACCGATATGTTCTCTGTGTCAACCCCGCCAGGCAAACCCTGGTATTGCTAAGTTGCATATAGCTACATCAATTAGGGCAATAATGAGACAAGTATCCCTTTGTCCCCTTGCATTATTTAAGTAAACAAGACTAGTAAAATTCTTCATTTCCAAAGTTAATGCTATGTAGTTGGCCCGACCATTAACCAGCACTGTAAGCTCTCCCAACTTTAAAGACCTGAATTTGCTACTCAAGGACCATTGTCCTTTACAAGCGTTTCATGTCAACTTATATAGTTTTGATTGCACACAAGCGCTTGTCAGATGCACTTTTCATCCAGGTTGCTGTTTAATACCAATATGTGGCCTTCTATGAACCCTTTAGTCAACCTTTTCTTTGATATCATTGACTTTCAACAACATGATCTAGACATGGCCTTGGTAGTTCTCCAAAATAGATGTAAGGCTTTTGATTTTATTTCTTCTGATCTGTGTCTTTCATCAACTTTGTCCTGGGGTTTGTAGCTCTTCGGTGTGTTCACAGTTGTGTCTCTGCTGTGAATGACTTTAGTGGGAGCCAGTTAAAGTGGTGCTTGTTTTTTAAGATCATTCGTTACTTTTTATCTGTACGAATCAGATCTTTATGTTACAAAGAATGTGTAATATAGAAAGTATTAGAGGAAAAAAAAGCCATCAGTGATTTCCATGTAGCATTATAATTTTGTAGGGTTTTTAATTTAATGTGCCTGCCTATTCATTTATACAGGTTCATTTAAAAGTAGGGGCTTTTGTTCTTGGCTGTACCTCCTTGGAGAAACTGCGATTCTAATTAAAAAAAGAATTATAATGAATGCAGTTAGGTATTGGCAGCGCCTTGTGAATGCGTGCCTGCTGCGCCGAGGATTGAACTTGTGAATCTCCTTGCTGCTGTGTGGCCAGATTTCCTCCAAGTGCTGCCAAGCTTGGGGCAAGGCAACATCTTACTAAACTTTTCAGGAAGCGCAGTAGTTACTGTTGTTTAGGGACTAATCCCAAGCTTTGGTTGCTGGCCAAGGATTCGGGCAGAAGCCTGAAATGTGTTTCTATTGAAGACACCTGTTCTAATTATGATTTCTTTGTGATGCTGCCCGGAAGAGTGTTCTGTAGTTTTGGGCATTTTTTTGCCTTTTTGCTGATAATGGTATTATATGACTCTTCTTTATGATGAGTAAAGGAAAATAAAATGATGCGGGTGCTGTATACAGTTCAGTTGATTTGCCTGTATAACCCAGTGGGGCAGTATGAAAATGTTTGCTCCAGAGCAATAAGTGTAAAACGGTGTGTGTAAACTCTGCTCTAAAAAATTACAAATAATTCAAATAAATAATATGCAGTATGTAAAGCCTTAATGGCAATATAATGGATGGTCTCAGTACATGAACTCCAGTCTATGGGGTACTGGTAATCACCTAGGAGTAAGTGCTCAGTTAGGCACGAAATGCGTTAGGCTGTTTTTGTCCTAATAAATTACTTTTTAACTTTCAAATTACTCTGCATTTTGATGGATCTCACATTTTACTTATTAAAGTTTGATCCAGGTACCCATAGCAGCCAGTCAGTAGAAGTGGTCTTCATGATTTAGAAACATGATGGCCAATTTAGTGCCAACTTCCCAGTTGTAGCTACATTCTGTTGAGAGGGATGTATTAACAAGCACAAAGATTGCTCCCCAATGTAGAAACTGATAGTTATTGATAAGTTATTTGTTTTTTTTAACTAGGGCAGTCCATAAATGCTTATCTTATTGGTTACTAGACTAGAAGCAATCTCTGGTGTCATACATGGTGTTAATTACTGTGTTAAATGTTACTTTAAAGTGCAGTTATGGACAACTATATAATTGTTCAGTTTATAGTCATGCTGTACAATTCTCTGTGTACATAAGCCTAATGAAGTCCTAACCACCCAGAATAGCTCACAACAGTATGGAAGTTGCAAAATGGTACTGCTGATTTGCATTCATTTAGAGCAGTGCAATTAAAGGCATATACCTAGTCCAGATCTAGTAACCCAAAGCAACCAATCAGATGTGTGTTTCTAACAGCTGATTAGTAAATGCTGCCTGCTGAATACTGGACCACTAGCAATGGTCCTGTTTACTTGGTATTGAGGCAGTAATTTGCTTGGAAGCAGAGCTATTCTGTATTCTGATACAGTTACTATTATGAAAATACGCAAAGGGGATGGAGCTTTGGTGTTTTTACTTTGCCTTAACTTGTATGTATATTGTATATTTATAAATGCTAACAGATTTCAAGTCATTTTGTAAATGTTATATTTAAAAATGACATTTGGAAATGTATCCATACCTGGTCATGTGATACTTTTACTATGTAAAATGTTTAGCGCATCTCCCAAATGTATAATTCTTAATCTTATTTCCTAAATTGATTAATATGTGTTCCTTAATATGTGTAAGATGTCCTTATTAGAATTGTTCCACCTGTATTTGCATCTCTTCCAGGTTTCACTCTGGTTACGGTAATACCTAATCCCCTTCCTTTTTTGATATCAGTGTTGCCTTCATTGGGAGAATCTATTGCAGTTGGTTTGAACAGCAGAGTCCAGCAATCTACACACGCATAGAAATCCTATTACTGATAATGGAATTGATTATGCGAATGTGTGACTTTAGCCTTGCTTTGCTGCTTTTAATAACAGAAAACATGAAATTGGAAATACTGGCATAAAAAAAAATCAAATGTCACAAGCGGTTACACTTTTCTAATTAATTATACTTAGCCTTTTTGCTAGCATGTAAGGCGTACGGCTCCAGCTAGAAGACAAATTAGAGACTTTAATCTTTCTTCTGTGGCTGGTTTTGATGTCTGGGTGCAAAGGGAACTGCAGGGAGGTCTAACCTGCATTTCCCTTCTGTTCTTGCTGAACTACATTTCAAAGCATCTTGTGAGGGCCGAAGGCACAAAAAATATATATGTACAAGAATATATAAAAATATATAAAAATGTCAAGCATGCGGCACTGTAAGGATTAGCTGTAAATGCTTCCACACTAGCGCTTAGAACAGCCTGTACTTCTAAAGCTATCACACTCCTATATGTGTGGAGCGAAAATCACCAAAACCCACCTCAAATCTTTCAAAGTGAAAAGGGACTCCTCTCACCACTGTAAGAATTATATGACCTGTCTCTTTTGCATGCCATATGGGACATAACCAGATATGAATATGAAAATGTATTTTTTAATGCCATTACCACCAGGTCATGCCTATAAAGCAGAGGGCCTCAAACTGGTCCACAGCCTGTCAACTGTTCAATCAGTAGCACTGGTGGATCTACCACTAATCCACCTAGACCAGACATCGGTCTGAAAGTCATCTCGGTGATGGAAGCTCATGTAAAAATCATCTGATAAAAGTACACCTCTCTAATATTCACCTAGGGGAGTGACATTAATGTAAACGTTATATACTACCAACCACTGTTTTCAGAACCATCTAGGAGTGCAACACTACTCTATGGACAGATTTAAGAATACACAAGCCTTCGTGGTTGAGCATTCAGGTCCAAAAACCATTCAAGAGTTACTAAATTCTTGAGTGCTTTCTTTCTTGGAATACCTTGGCTGTTTTTTCCAAAAAATAAAAAGCTTGGCACCTAAAACCTTCTGAGCCCCTTATTTTTTTGGTTGGGGAAAAGATACCCCTCTGGGCATGGTATTAGAAGGAATAAACCACGCAAGAGCTTTGGAACTCTTGAGTGTTTTTTTCTGAGTGCTCAAGCATTCTTAAATCGGGCCATAAAAAGTCACCTTATAGGGGTACTACAATTAAAGAGGCAACTTTTAAAGCGGTCTTGGAGAGGCATACTCAGGGAAAACTGTTCTCTGTTGCATTATTTAGACTTAATCATACCCCTTGTATTATACAATTGTCAACTAATTTCTATCTGTATCTTGATTTTCTTTTGCGACTGCATTATATTCTTAGATAATTCCTCTTCTGTTTTTAACCCCATTCCATCCTGTTTTCTTTTCCTATATGGCGTTTGCAGAACTACACATTTTAACTGTTCAGTACAAATAATTTTACCTTATATGGTCAAACCTGTGTGCCATTGGCTTTAATTCACCTGTTCTCTCCATTCTGCTGCTTGATAGAGCTGCAGCGCACCTGACAGGTATAAACTATAAAAACTATAAATCTTTATACAACTACTCAATGAAACTGCTGGGAGAATTTTGTGACTTTCTGTGTTGCAAATATACCTGAAGATACATCTATATCTCAAAGTCAAGACCACTGTACCAATACCTTTTCCTGCTGCAAGAGAAATCATTTTCATAATGTCAAAGTTCAATTTATTCTTTTGTTCCTGGTGTTTATCGCATCACTCAGTCTTTCTCCTTAACATACTTTCACACTTTAACCCTGGTTTTATACAAAATCTCCCACAACACAGGTATGATGTTAAATAATTATACCATACATATTAAAGTACAGACTGTAATAGGCAGGCTACAAATCACTGTGGCATTTCCTGACCTTTGTATCGGCACACATCTCTTGCCTTGTTTCTCCTGATTGTAGCATGACTCCTTACTCACCTCTAATATACTTATCTATAGCAAGAGTATTATCCGTGATACAAACCATCTAATAGGCTGATGTCCCTCTAATCTGTGTACAAATGAACTGCTTTATCTTGTCATGCTGGGGTATGGCCATAAAAATGGCACTGTTTATCATAAATAAATTTTATGCTACTAGTCCTGGGGTGTCTCTAGAGAATGTAGTGGCACATAATGAAGAAAGATGCCATAGATTCAGAGAGAACGCTCTGTGTGCTGTGAGTCTAGACTGAGAATGAACATAAACATATATTGAAAATCTCATTAAGCAATACGTACCGTCTATTTCCTCAAGGGAAAAATAAAGACCAATAAAAGGGACCCGCTGATATTTTTACAATACCATTAATTGGAAAAACAGCTAGGAAAAAAAAAATCCATCCTCAGAAATTATATTTGATAACATTCCACGAAGATTCAGCTGCGGAGGAGAAATCCCTTGAGCGACTATCAATCAAGCACATTGCTGCAAAAATAGGTGTAAATACATGGGTTGTTTTATTGCTGTGTAAAAAATATATTAAATAATTCATTTTTGTGCAGCAAATTGCATAGTTGAGATGATGAAATGGCACCATTCTGTTGCAAACACAACTCACAATTACATGTTGCAAATATTGACCATATTATGCTGTATTTTAATATCAGGCATATATTAGAAGTGTATTCATACACCTTCAATGACTTTTAACAGCTTGGTATACAGTATGTATTGATCTAGTCATCAAAGTCCGTTGGTACAGCTTTTTTGGGTTCAATAAATAGTTTTTCGTCATGTTAAATCTGTATCAACTCGCAGATGGAAATGAATGGAAACAAGCCATACAAATAAATCTGAGCAGCATAATAAATTCAGGGTAAAGTTGGCTAAATTGGTAGAAGTTACAAGTATGATTGTCAGCCATCCATATCACCCGTAGACTCCGGCGAAAAAATCTTCTCACCAATATAATATGTGCTACTTGAAAGATCCAGCCATTGCAAAGTAACTGGCAAGCCTATGGGATCATCTGTCGCTTCAAGTGATTAGGTCAATCAAAAAGTAAAGGTATTGATAGAAGAGCAGACTTGCTCAAGCTGTTTAGTCAATTTTGATCTTACTGTCCAATTATCTGAACATATATGGCCACCTCAGGGGAATGTTTTGACATACTGCTGATCCAGTTGGATCATAGGCAGCCTGTGCAGACTGAAAATATCATCTGGATGCACTGGTGGAACATTGGGAGAATCTAGAAGTGAGAGGAGCCACCAATCACCTATTAAAACAGCCAATGAATCTTAGTGCAATACAGTCAAATAAGACAATACCTGACCATCCGACCCAGGGGGCCAATTAGATGACATCACAGTCTGCTGATGTGTGTCTTAAATTATTATGTGTACCTCCAGGATATCATTAGTAATGCCCCAAGGCCGTTTTTAATGGCCCTCATCCTATTTGCTGGCACATGAGCACAGCAACTTTACAAGGAGCCAATTCAGATCTAATGTAAAGCAGGAGAAAATGCTATTCAGCTGTAGCAGTTTATATATTTGTATGGTTCTTTCCAAACTGAACGAGGTTTCTTGGTGTTTTAGTTTAGAAATTAACCACTGCCCTTGTTCCTTTTTCCAGAATTTTGCTGCTGAAGGCAACCTTTTTTTAGACCTATAACCCTCATTATTTAATGTGGGAGGATGATACTGATATTTTCAATTTCTACGGTTCTACGAATATGGACCATCACGCTAACGCCTTTTGAACTAAGCACTGCTTTGCAACAGGCTGTGATATATGCACAAGTGCTAAGCTTTATTGGTTGTTCTTTAACTAGTTTAGATACTCTTAACATACCTCTCTTGATTTCCAAGCGAGAATGGGTTTATTACGTATTTATCTTGCTAACCTTTTATTATGCATCATTTTCTGCTATACCAACAAATTACTTGCTACATTGTGTACATAAGACTTAATATTGATGTATTAATGTTATTTAGCCACTACTATCTTTTATTTAGCTGCTACTACCTTTTATTTATCGTGATTTAATTTCGTGCACCCCCTTCCCCTACTATGACGTCACCACCACACAGACTGCGATCCTATATATATTTTGTCCTTGACATCTCTGTCCAAATGTGTCCCTTGTCCTCAGAGAAGTGCCCAGTGATCTTTTAGGTGTCCCCCTTATCTCCTTAGCTCCAAATTCACTGCTGAGACACTGCAGCCACCTATAGCATGACTATATTATTTCTTGCTGCTTCACCTTGCTGTTATTTTTATGAAGACCCACCCTGGGTGGCCACGCACTTTCTCCTCTGTGATGTTTATATTCTGTGTTGTTAGACAGTGTTGGTTATCACATTTGCAGCACTTATAGCGTTTTATTGGGTGGTGGGAGTGTAACCATAAATATTCAGGCTTTGCTGTAGATCGCGTTGTTCAGAAAGGCCAGTTTATTGTCTTGTACATCATGGCTTGTAAACTTGATGTTCCCCTTTTGAATTAATGAGTACAGTGAAGGTTTGCGTTTTGTTTGTGTCCTATTTGTTATGTACAAAACTGAGCCATTCTCCTTTCCATTTCCTGTATGTAAAGGCAAGCTATCATGGGTGACACTGGTTAACCGTGCCATATTTTTGTCTATAAAAAATATCCTGATACTTGAAGTAGGTGTTTTTCAGATATATGTCCAGCAAAGACCATATTTGGTATGTTTTCAGCTCCTTTCAGAGTTGTATGCATTGTAGTTGTTTCCTCAGTGCCTGAGTTGCTTCTGTAGTAAGTATGCATAAAAAAACTGCGATGTGACATTATAGACACTGTCATCTCACCTGTCTCTATTTACACCACCCAAAGTTTGACAAGTTGTGCTGTTGAGGGTGGGGATGGTGTACAAGTAGACAGTTGGTCTCAGTAGGACTCCTTCCTTTTTTCATGTTAGAGATTCCATACAAACATTTAGTTTCCTGTTTTTCAAGATGTGAACTATGACTGTAAACAGTCATCAGCCTTTTCCTTGTAACTGCTGGGAAATCAGTCACCCAGTTAAACTAAACAAGCCACTTGGAAAAGCGGTTAAATGTTTTCAAAACTACTCAACAAGTTGGCCATAGATGTTGAGATTTTTAAAAGATCAGATCCTGATCGTTCGAATACCACTAACCGCACGATAATTTCGAAGGATTGTTCGGGCTTCCCTAAAATCGCTCGTTCGGCAAGAAGAATTGTCGCGTCTATGGGGAGCTTTAGACCCAGGAGCCCAAAATCAATGGGGAATCTAACTGGGAAATGGGCGTTGTTCATTATTCTCTCATGACCTGGATGATCTGTAACATATCCTTACAGACACAGGAGGGATACTTGAATTTCTTCTGCTAGAATAGATGAAGATCTGGGGTTTGCTCTTCTTGCATCCATGTATCAACCATGCTAGCCTGTATCTTCATTCTCCATATTTACCTCCCTCCTGTTCCACTCCTTTAAAAGTTGCTCATGTTTTACTGAGCTTTTTCATCTGATGATTGTTAATTAAGACGTTTCCACACTCCTACATTATCTTCATTTAAAATTCACACATTCCATCATTCTGTTCAGGTGCTGATGCACGTATAATTAAACACCAGGTTTCTTGGATAATGTGATTAAAATATTATTTGTGTTGTGCAAACAGGTTTGGATCATTGAGAGGCATAGATAATTATCAATAATGGTCAAGACATTCTGGGTGTCAGAATGTAACATCCTGGATGGAATTCTTATCTATACACTGCACAAGGGACAGGTTTAACACAATTAAATCTTTTACAGATGCATAAATGTGTGATTACAGTCCATGGAGTGCACCACCTTGCTTTACTGTATACTGTTTATGGTTCTGTTTGTTTGGAGCAATACCCTGACCCTGAACAACTGAGCATGTGTCTTTTCCAAATTCTACAGAAGTCAAGGTCAAGACCTATTTTTTCTGCCCCTTGTTGGTCAGTGCAACAGGTCCACATAGGTAGGGATGTAGCGAACGTCGGAAAAAAAGTTCGCGAACATATTCGCGAACTTGCGCAAAAATGCGAGCGGTTCGCGAACGGTTCGCGAACCCCATAGACTTCAATGGGAAGGCGAACTTTAACATCTAGAAAAGACATTTCTGGCCAGAAAAATGATTTTAAAGTTGTTTAAAGGGTGCAACGACCTGGACAGTGGCATGCCAGAGGGGGATCAAGGGCAAAAATGTATCTGAAAAATCTGCCTGTGTGTGCTTGGAAGAGATAGTGTAGGGGGAGAGCTGTTAGTGATTTCAGGGACAGATGATAGTAAGTTTGCTGGCTAGTAATCTGCTTGATACTGCTCTGTATTGGAGGGACAGAAGTCTGCAGGGATTTGAGGGACATTTTAGCTTAGGTAGCTTTGCTGGCTAGTAATCTACTGTTCTCTTTAAACAACTGCCATACGTTGACCTTGTAGGCATTGTTTGCCCAGTTTTTTTGGACGCAGCCACTGAAGCACAGTTGCCAGAAAAAATATGCCATATAAATGCTGAAAATAGTCATTTTTTGCCATACGTTGACCTTGTAGGCATTGTTTGCCCAGTTTTTTTGGTCGCAGCCACTGAAGCACAGTTGCCAGAAAAAATATGCCATATAAATGCTGAAAATAGTAATTTTTTGCCATATACGTTGAGTCAACGTATGGCAAAAAATGACTATTTTCAGCATTTATATGGCATATTTTTTCTGGCCTCTGTGCTTCAGTGGCTGCGGCCAAAAAAACTGGGCAAACAATGCCTACAAGGTCAACGTATACACTACTACAGCGGTGGATACGGATTACGTAAAATATATTATGGCTGCTTGAAAAAAGTCACTCCGGTGTTTTTTCTGGAGACGGTAATATTATGGATATTTAGACAGAATGTGAACAAGGTCACACAGCTAGATGGAGGGTTGAAGAAACAGTGTGCAAATAATGCCTACAGGGCAAATAATGCCTAAAAGGTCAACTTATACACTACTACAGCGGTAGTAAAATAAAAAAAAGTAAAATAAAAAAAAAATGAATATTAAAAAAAAAAATTAAAGTTGGTGCTGCTGAACTACTAGGAGCAGCAGATTAGCACACCAGTCCCACTCCCCAACACTGCTAGACTAATAGCACTGGGCTCTTATAGTAGTAGTAGTAGTAGTAGTAAAACAACAAAAAAATAAATAAAAGCAGTCCTTACAAGGACTACTGTTATTGCAGCAGTCAGCAGATGAGATCAGAAGCAGGACAGCTGCCCACTGCAGCTACATACAGAGCACTGCAGTAGAAGGTAGATTACTAGCCAGCAAAGCTACCTAAGCTTAAATGTCCCTCAAACCCCTGCAGACTTCTGTCCCTCCAATAACAGAGCAGTATCAAAACGATTACTAGCCAGCAAACTTTCAACTGTCCCTGAAATCACTAACAGGCAGCAGCTCTCTCCCTACACTATCTCTTCAGCACACACAGGCAGAGTGAAAAAACGCTGCAGGGCTTCGGTTTTTATAGGGAAGGGGAGTGGTCCAGGGGAGAGCTTCCTGATTGGCTGCCATGTACCTGCTGGTCTGGGGTGAGAGGGCAAAAAAAAGCGCCAACAATGGCGAACCCAAAATGGCGAACGTCGCGCGACGTTCGCGAACTTCCGGCGAGCGCGAACACCCGATGTTCGCGCGAACAAGTTCGCCGGCGAACAGTTCGCGACATCTCTACACATAGGATGAAATTGCAATGTTATTTGGCAGAACTTTATACTGGACAGCTCCATGTGGTAGATAAATGTTGGTGGGCAGAAATTCTTAGCAACCCAGAACTTATACGATTTCATATGCATTTTTCTTTTGCTGGTTTTAAATGCACAACTTGCTTTTTTTTATCTGACTGCTATAGGTTTCCAAAAAATATGCAATTTTATAAAAATATTTTGAATATGTCTTTTTTGTCCTTGGCAGCACCTGTTGAACTTGTGATGGACAATAACATTTACCCTTTGTTTATTGTCTGATCACAAGCCTTAACTCTATAAATAGCTTTCCCAATATATGAGCACGCTACTTATGAAATTCAGCCTGTTCAGCAGCACTTCCTAAAATATTCCTCTTGTGTAACAGCTTTAGGTCACTTGACTCCTGAAGCCCATTCAGTTACTGTCTTCCGTCAATGAAATAACAATCGCCTCACTGCCAGGCAGACCATACACCAATAATAATAACAACGATGAAAAATGTTTAATGCTTCCAATATGGAAAAAATCAAAGCTCTTTGAAATTAATTTGCTCTCTTATATTATAAAATATCATCTTCATGGTTTGGGAACTCAAGAAAAATTGAGGATATTATTTTGATCTGGTTGCAAGTATAAGGCCCAAACAATCAGATAAGTCAGAAATATCTCACCAGACTAGTGGTCATATCTGGTATAACTTCCTACTGTGTTAAAGGGGTGGTTAACTTTTAGTATGCTATAGAATGGCTAATTCTAAGCAACTTTTTAGTTGGCCTTCGTTTTTTCTTTTTTTTTTTTTATAGTTTTTGAATTAGTTCCCTTATTTTTCTGACTCTATGGGGGGTTGCTGACCCTATCTTGCTGACCCTATCTAAAAAAAACAAATGCTCTGTAAGGCTATTGTTAAAGGGATACTGTCATCGGAAAACATGTTTTTTTCAAAACGGATCAGTTAATAGTGCTACTCCAGCAGAATTCTGCACTGAAATCCATTTCTCAAAAGAGCAAACAGATTTTTTTATATTCAATTTTGAAATCTGACATGGGGCTAGACATTTTGTCAATTTCCCAGCTGCCCCCAGTCATGTGACTTGTGCCTGCACTTGAGGAGAGAAATGCTTTCTGGCAGGCTGCTGTTTTTCCATCTCAATGTAACTGAATGTGTCTCAGTGGGACATGGGTTTTTACTATTGAGTGTTGTTCTTAGATCTGCCAGGCAGCTGTTATATTGTGTTAGGGAGCTGTTATCTGGTTACCTTCCCATTGTTCTTTTGTTTGGCTGCTGTGGGGAAAAAGGGAGGGGGGTGATATCACTCTAACTTGCAGTACAGCAGTAAAGAGTGATTGAAGTTTATCAGAGCACAAGCCACATGACTTGGGGCAGCTGGGAAATTGACAATATGTCTAGCCCCATGTCAGATTTCAAAATTGAATGTAAAAAAATCTGTTTTGCTGTTTTCAGTGCAGAATACTGCTGGAGCAGCACTATTAACTGATTCATTTTGAAAAAATGTTTTTTTCCAATGGCAGTATCCCTTTAATGCTACTTTGTATTACTCATCTTTCTATTCAGGTACTCTCCTATTCATATTCAGCCTCTTATTAACATCAATGTGTGCTTGCTAGGGTTATTTAGACCCTGGCAACCAGATTTCTGAAACTGCAAACTGGAGAGCTGCTGAATAAAAAGCTAAATAACTTAAAAACCACAATAAAAATATTAACCAAAAAATAAAAAATGAGAACCAATTGCAAATTGTCTCAGAAAATCACTTGCTACATCATACTAAAAGTTAACTTAAAAGGTGAACAACCCCTTTAACCTCATTGTATTGATACATTTGCAGGGTAGGACTGACCCAACGGGAAACCGAGAAGAAATCGGGTGGGCACCTGGCCCTCATGGGCCCCTGCCAGGCCAGACCCCCTCTCCTGATGTCCTGGCTATACAAAAAGAAAAACAATTTGCGGCTTTGTGCCATCGCAGTGGTGGGGCCAGGGGGTCTGGAGAGGGGCCCTGGACTGTATTCCCGGTGGGCCCCGGGCCCCCCAGTCCAACCCTGCACATTTGTACTCACAGTCAAAAACTTGGGTACTTTTTTTTTTTTAAATCACAAACTTTTATTCATCACATGTTACAAAAGGGTCAGCGTTTCGGTCCACATGGTCTTAGGAAAGAACTGAAATGTTGACCCTTTTTTTAACATGTGATAAATGAAAGTTTGTGATTTAAAAAAAAAAGTACCCAGTGTGCATTTTGCCCTTTCTAGGTATATTTTTGTGTGCAATTTTGTTTGGTAGCACCTGGGTCATTTATCCAATTTTGGTGGAGTGCTGGAATTTTTTGGATTGTTTTATATATACATATACAGTATATGAATACTGTGTGTGTATGTGTGTGTACATGCGATTGTGAGGGATTGGGTAGAAGCTGTATCTCTGCTACAGACAACCCGTTAGTCGATCTCCGTGCAGCAATATTTTGCTAAGGAAAATAATCCTGCAACCAGATACCCAGCTCGTGTGATTTCCTCTTTTGTATGATCATTGCACACTGAGCGTTCCTGTGTTTTGCATTTGTATCGTGATTGTCACAGCACTCCAGCGCAGAATTTAGAGCGGTATTGTGAGAGTGTCATGGCATACCCTCATAGTCTCTTCAAAGAACAATAGCAAATATTGACTCATTCACAGTCGCTCAAAAACAACGTTGTCACAAGTGAATTGTTGCAGTGCGGAGCTATTAAAGGGAATGACAGAAAACAGTCACCTCGGTTGTGTCTGAGAGCCTATTAGTATGCTATCAGCGTGCGCTCTCATTTGAAAACACATCATTATGGGCTAGGAGCAAGCCCAGCTACCAGCAATTGTCGGACTGAAACACTCCATACAACGGGCCTTTTTTTGACACTGTAGCTGTAAAATTTGCACCTTTCAATCTTTCCTTCCCGTATCTTCTCTCTTGGTGCCCCCAATGTGCAAGGTGATTGTGTTGGTGTAAATTAACCCCTCGTGTTACTGCTGGAAACATAGTCATTGATCTGTCATTGATCTGCATAAATGTGTGAGGTCAAGCTGTTTTCTTTAAGGGTAAGGCCACACTAAGCGATAGCGCGGCGATTTGACTCGCCGCGACTATTCGCCGCGACTTTTAATCCTCAATCGCTGGTGAAACTTTGGCGCTGGCGTCTATGGGGAATCGCTGCGTAAAAACACACGCGGCGATCTTTTTTCTATTGTCGCTCGAAATCGCCTCGCTAGGCGATTTCGAGCGACAATAGAAAAAAGATCGCCGCGTGTGTTTTTACGCTGGCGATTTTGCGCGATTTCCCATAGACGCCAGCGCCAAAGTTTCGCCAGCGATTGAGGATTAAAAGTCGCGGCGAATAGTCGCGGCGAGTCAAATCGCCGCGCTATCGCTTAGTGTGGCCTTACCCTAAAGAGATACCCGAATTCAACCCGTTTTTTTTATATTTATCATTTCTTTGCATGCTATTTAAAATGTTGCCAAAAAAGTATTTGTCCTATGCTTTTAACATTAACTATCTGATCCCCCATGTTCCTCTATGAGGAGGCTGCCATATTGTGCAGCTGTGGCCTCTTGGCATAAACTCTAAGACTAAGAAGGGACAGTCAGATTTAAGATATTTAAGTAAGAATTTCTAACAAAAGCAGTCATATCAGCAAAAAACTGTCAACATGACCTATGGGTAATTTTTAGGGGGTTATTTACTAAACTCTGAATGCAAAAATCACAAATAAAAATCGTGATTTTTCTTTTTATAAAATCAGACTTTTTAAAAAAAAAAATCACAAATTTTTCGGAATTTATTAAACTCTGAGGATGGAAAACTCAGAATCTGAATATCCGGCATCTCAGACCTGTTGAGGTCAATGGGAGGAGTCCCAATGATTTTTTGATGTGCGCTGGGTTTCGTAATACCCCGAAGCTTTCAGGCAAAAATCTGATTTGTTCAGTTGAAAAATCCGAAAAAATCATAAAAATCGGGTGGAAAAATGTTGAAAATCGGACTTTTTCCTGCAAAGCAAATTTTCGGGAAAATGTAATAATAAATAAGCATAAAAAAAATGAGGGGATTTGACCGGAGTTTGTAGCAGAAAATATTGAGATAAATTCGGACTTTGAAGAGTCATTTTTTAGCGTCAATATCAGTTTAAGGGTTATATTCTGTTCAAGCATCTCATTACTTTGTGTTTTTAATTGCAGACTTTTTTTATTTAAAACTGTGTGGTAAATTAAATCAGGGAAGTTCAATAGTCCATCCAATCAAACTTTTATGAGACTAACTAGTACTGAACCAACCATTTGCTCCCCGTGGGTTACTATTTCTTTAAATTTGGCCCTATTGGGGTAAAGTGATCTGATTGGCCATGCTACTAGAAAACCTATTCGTTTAAAGGGGTTGTTAAAGGGGCAACAAAAGTATTAAACTGCATCAGTTTTTTGTAGCAGATCAGTAATAGCTCAAGTTAAAGGGATTGTTCACTTTTAAATTAACTTTTAGGCGCCGATTCACTAACTTCGAGTGAAGGATTCGAAGTAAAAAAACGTCGAATTTCGAAGTGTTTTTTGGGCTACTTCGACCATCGAATGGGCTACTACGACCTTCGACTACGACTTCGAATCGAAGGATTCGAACTTAAAATCGTTTGACTATTTGACCATTCAATAGTCGAAGTACTGTCTCTTTAAGAAAAAACTTCGACCCCCTAGTTCGCCATCTAAAAGCTACCGAACTCAATGTTAGCCTATGGGGAAGGTCCCCATAGACTTGCCTAAGTTTTTTTGAATGAAGGATATTCCTTCGATCGTTGGATTTAAATCCTTCGAATCGTTCGATTCGAAGGAATAATCCTTTGATCGTTTGATCAAACTATTTGCGCTAAAATCCTTCGACTTCGATATTCTAAATTGAAGGATTTTAATTCCCAGTCGAATATCGAGGGTTAATTAACCCTCGATATTCGACCCTTTGTGAATCGGCCCCAATGTATGATGTAGGGTGATATTCTGAGACAATCTGCAAATGGTTTTCATTATTTATTATTTGTGTTTTTGAGTTATTTAGCTTTTTATTCAGCAGCTCTCCAGTTTGAAATTTCAGCAATCTGGTTGCCATGCTCTAAATTACCCTAGCAACCATGCATCTATGTAATAAGAGGCTGGAATATGAAGAGGAGAGGGTTTGAATAGAAATATGAGTAATAAAACGTAGCAATAACAATAAATTAGTAGCCTTACAGAGCATTTGTTTTTTGATGGGGTCGGTGACCCCTCATTTGAAAGCTGGAAAGAGTCAGAAGAAGAAGGCAAATCATTTAAAAACTGTAAAAAGAAAAAAATGAAGACCAATTGAAAAGTTGCTTAAAATTAGCTATTCTATAATATAGTAAAAATTAACATAAAGGTGAAGAAAAGAAGGTTTAAATTGAAAAGTTGAGTGGAAATCTGCACAAAATATAATTGATCTGCAAGAGCATGGATGTAACACTATCTTTTTTCAGTACATACTGTGTTTCATACCTAGCATTGAAGAAACATTTCATTGTGTCTGTTACCAAGCTGTAAAATGCCTTAAAAGCTGTTCTTGTTTTTTTTTTGTGGTTAGTTTGTTAGTAGGAAGTATCTTGTGTGACAACCTTCCTGTTTTGTACCAGATACTGATAAATCCAGCCGGGAAATGACCTCTTAAAGGGCAAGTAACTATTACAATTCTTTGCTATATAATCTGATCTAATCTGAAATGAGCACTGGGAACTATGCAAAGATAAGCAATTTATTAAATAAAGATAATTACTGATACCACACTGGCAGCTTTTTTTGCTGGAGGATATTGTGTAATAATGTAACTTGGTTTAGATGATCACTGCATAAAGAGGGATGTAAGGAGATGCTGCATACTTGAGTAAGGGGTTGCTACCCAAGTGCTCAACTAAATTGATTACATGCTGGTCGGGTGTCTGTTATAATGCCTGCTTTACCCCTCAAGACAAATTATCATAGTATAGGTATGGGATCCGTTATCCGGAAACCCATTATCCAGATCGCTCCAATTTACGGAAAGGCCATCTCCCATTATAATTAAGTAATCCAATTTTTTTACAATTATTTCCTTTTTCTCTGTAATAATAAAACAGTGGCTTGTACTTGATCCCAACTAAGATATAGTTCATCCTTATTGGAAGCAGAACCAGCCTATTGGGGTTATTTCATGTTTACATGATTTTCTAGTAGACTTAAGTTATGAAGATCCAAATTGTGGAAAGATTTGTTATCCAGAATACCCCAGGCCCCGAGCATTCTGGATAACAGGTCCCATACCTGTACTCCAGAATTTAGTGAATACTGTAATGAACTGTGTGCCAAGCAGCCTGGGTCTTTTAATTGCAGGTGAGAAATGAAAACAGTCCTATTTTTATATTTCTGGATTGTGAGACAATAGGCTGCTATGTGGGGTCCTTTAGAGTGGTCACACACCGAGCAATGTTTTGGAACCAGTTTTCCTGTATCAGCCAGGTGTTAATACAGTTTTCCATACACATTGACGGCCAAATTGCATTGATCCACCAGATTGGTCAGATCACATAGTAAGTGAATAAAGGTGGCCATACACAGGGAGATCTGCTCATTTGGCGATCTCTCCCCAATATGCCAACATTGAGCTGGGCTCAACGATCGGATCAGAATGGAGGCAATAGGGGCAGTTGGATCGTGGGCCGCATCAACGGACTGATCTGATGGGATTTTTTACCCTGCACGATCAGAATCTGGCCGAATTTCAGCAAGATATGGATCGGGGATGCCCATCAGATGGCCCCACACACGGACCAGTCTGTCGGCAGCTTTTATTGGACCGTGTATGGGGGCCTTAAGGAATGCAGACCCGTGTGTGTGTGTGTGTGTGTATGTGTGTTTAGACTCAGATTGGAATTTGTTGAGGTGGTAATATCACCTTTTCCTCCTGACCAGGTCTAGGCCCGGTGTTGTCCTAGGCAGCACACCTCAGCCTTCCCTCTTCTACTTATGAATGGTCCATGGTGAACCATACAGGCACCTGCACCCATAAAGCTGCCGCTCTAGGCATGGGCCTAATGGTTGCTACATGGTAGGTAAGGTCAACGCTTGATTTTCAATCTGACGCAAGGAGCTTCAGCATTCCCAGGGAGGAAAAGTCTTGTTAGATAAGTACAAAATGAGCCTTTAGTGCTCTAGCACTTGCAACCCAGGGTGTTGCTAATTTTATAGCTATGACCTCATTATATGGAAAGCAAAACATGGAGATAAGGCTATTTTAAATTGAATGAGGTTTATTGAGATTAACAAAGAACATTTAATAGTATACTTTGGGAAAAAGATCATGTTGCACCAAAGTGTCCCATGAGCATTTTGCCAAAGACACTCCCCTTTTCACAAGCTTTTATAGGTCCCTCAGCCTTGCAGTTCTTTATCTGTTAAAGGAGAAGGAAAGGTTAAAACTAAGTAAGCCTTATCAGAAAGGTCCATCTAAATATACCAGTAAACCCTCAAAGTAATGCTGCTCTGAGTCCCCTGTCAAAAGAAACACTGCATTTCTTTCCTTCTATTGTGTACACATGGGCTTCAGTATCAGACTTCCTGCCTTCAGCTTAAACCTCATTGCCCTGGGCAAGAGCATGCTCAGTTTGCTCCTCTTCCCAACCCCCCTCCCTTCTCTACTGTAATCTGAGCCTAGAGCAGGGAGAGACTCAGGCAGGAAGTGATGTCACACCATGTTAATACTGCAGCTCCTATCCTAAACAAACACAGAGTTTCTAGAGCTTTTTACTCAGGTATGGTAAAACATTCTACAGAATAAATATAGCATTCTAGCTTGCACTATTGCAGCTAATCTATTGGCAATAAAATGCCTCCGTAGCTTTCCTTCTCTTTTAAAAACAGACACAGGGAGGAACTCAGTAAATGAAGAAAACACTTCTGTACAAAGGGGCCTCATCTAGTATCTTCTGTCAGTAACTTACAAAGTGGACTCTCATCACTGGGTGTCATTAATAAGAGAATAAATAAATGGGGGAACATCACCCATCCCTTCACCTTTCCTGCCTTGGGCATTTAGTTATTGCACCGTCAGAATGATAGGGGTATTTGTTATTAGACTTTATTATTCTTACACTCTGACACATAACCATTTGTCCGTCATTGGAATAGGCTGTTCTCATATAAATGTGGTCATATAAAAATATATTATCAAGGGAAAAGTAAATGACCCCTGTTTTCCCTTTAATAGCTTGTTTATATCTCTCCTTTTCACCTGTCTCTTGTCCTTTGTTAATATGCATATGATTTTGTAATTGTCATTTTTATTTGTCTGCCACGTTTGTGGAAAAATTACATTCAAGTGTATTTGTGTGTGAATCTTTATGTCTCAGGACCTGGTCAATGGCAGATCATCACTATAGGAGACTGGGCAACATTGTCACTATTGGGCCAAACTAGTAAACCTTGGTTCCATAAATCTTGCCTTGAAACAGATGCCGAAACCATCATCTGGTTTGCCCGGAGTTGTGGTATGTGACTGGCATTAAAGGGGACCTGTCACCCAGACATAAATAGCTGTATAATAAAGTATTTTTCACATTAAATATGGGATCCTAATTTTTTTTTCTAGTAAAACATCCTTGCCTGTTTTTAAAGTCAATCATATATTGCCTGCGCAGACTCCATGACTTTGGCATAAGGGCGGGGCAGGCAATTACTTTCACTTTCCTTTCTGCACTTTCAAGATTTAACTGCTCTCCTCACATTCCCTCTCCCTCCTCTCCAACAATTGTGTAGCATGGGCATCAGGTCCCTTATTCTGGATGAAGCAAAGCGTGTCTTAATAACAATGTCTACAAAATGGCACCTCTCTGCTTGCTCTGATTGTGAATTCCGAGAATAAAGGCGACAAGATATAAATCATTTATATTGTGTAAGAGAAGTTTATTTTTCTTGACAAACCCAATAGGAATGAATTTGGAATTATTATTTTTTATGGTGACAGGTCCTTTTTTAAAAAAACCTATATAACAAATATTTTGCTTATTAGAAATGAATACTGTTCTAGGGTTTACACTGACGGCAGGTATAGTGGTTTTTAAGTTTAGTTTTACCAGTGTGATTATTTATGGGAAATGTACTTGTACTGTCGCCCAGTAGACATTATAAATCAATTGCTGCATTCTTTAGCCTCATAGTAAAGGTGCACCACAGCTTCATATCATTTTCTGTCTACCAAATACTGCTTGTGGAATGTATAATTCCTTCTTCGGTTTAGAGGCCTCTTTAGCAAATGAAATTTTGTATCCCAAAGCGTAGACATAATTTAAACAGGATATGATCAGATCCCGCCAATATTGCTACAACATCAGAGGGATCATTTATGAAGAGTATCTGCAGTTACAGTGATAGTGCAGTTGCATCTGATAAACAGTATATGGAGACAAACAGCTACAAACTATAATTTGCATGTGATATATACTTTTTTGCTAATGTACAACTTTTTTTTTTTTTCCCTAGATATGTTTGTGGCTAACATGCTGATGTCTCGGATATATCTTGTCTGTATGTCTCAAAAAAATTGCCAATTAGAGGCGGGAGTTTAATAATGGCGTTCTGTCTGCACATCCAGATGGGGAGCCTCTGTCATGTGCCTTTATGACATTCAGTTCATCCAACACTTAATTAGAAGAGGCCTGTCAGCCTGGAGGCATTTAGGCTAGATGCTACCCAGTACCTACCATGGGATTACTCCTTAGGGAGCCTTAGACACCTTTGCATGACATTATGATTTTAATATAATTAATCATGTCAGAGAAAACGTCTTAAATAAGATATTCGACTTGCTACGTGGAAAGAGTTGGGTATCACTGAATTAGACAGAACTGTAACAGCACTATAAATGTGTCTGCCCATTGTTGTGCTATATTTTCCATTCTGTGACATGCAGGCATTGGCATGGATAGCTGACTCAATGACATAATTCAGACATAGGCAGTCTGGACCCCCCCAGCTGTTCTAGGATTTTAATTCCTAAGAGTTGAAGCTAAATTCTGGCTATTACTGCATTAGTGCTAGACATTGCCTGTCCTTGTATTTTTATTGGTCTGAGTCCTTACAGATGTCCCATGGCCAGATATTTTTTTTTTCCAAATGGGTCAAATACGCCAGCAGGATATATTCTTTTTCCATGGTCACCTGGCTCTTGTGTTTATGAAAACTGTACATACATTGAACAGTAGGTAATATGGGAACATTTTGCATCATGCTGCCGTTCCCATAAATAATGTCATAGGCCACTGAGTCATCGATGTCTCTGTTGGAAATAATAATCTGCCTGCTTCTAGGTATATTTCCCATTGGCAGGTATCTCTGCACATTTATTGTAGTGTAGCTTGGTTGGACCAGTTGGTAATAAATGGACTTGCTTCATTTAAAAGGCAGAAGTTGGCTGAGTAAGCATTTGGGTAACTTCTTGATGAACAAAACTGCTTCCAAGAAAAACAATCTGCGTTGATCCGCAGGGAAGTGACATATTTGAAACAACCATACCAGCTTTTCTATTATGTCATCCCAGAGAATAAAACTCTTTCACAGTATGTGGATAAGAGCAGGCTGAGCATTAACCTTTTCTGTGCTCTTTGGGCAGAGCACATTCTAGATGTGAATAGTCTTTAAAACGTGCATTAAAATACATGTTATGTAGAAACCCTAGAAAATATACATATACAGGTATGGGATCCGTTATCCGGAAACACGTTCTCCAGGAAGCTTGGCATTATGGAAAAGCTGCCTCTCAAAGATCTCATAGATGCCATTTTATCCAAATAATCCAAACTTTTTCTCTGTAATAATAAAACAGTACAGGTATAGGATCTGTTATCCAGAAACCCAATATCCAGAAAGCTCCAAATTTCGGAAAGGCCATCTCCCATAGACTTAAATTTTATTGTTTACATGATTTTCTAGTAGACTTAAGGCAGTGATCCCCAACCAGTGGCTTGTGAGCAACATGTTGCTCTCCGACCCCTTGGATGTTGCTCCCAGTGGCCTCAAAGCAGGTGCTTATTTTTGAAATCCAGGCTTGGAGGCAAGTTTTGTTGCATAAAAACTGTGTGTTCTGCCAACCAGAAACTCCTGTAGGCTGCCAGTCCACATAGGGGCTATTAAAAGCCAATTACAGCCCATATTTGGCACCCCTGAGAACTTTTTGCATGTTTATGTTGCTCTCCAACTTTTTTTATGTTTGAATGTGGCTCACGTGTAAAAAAGGTTGGGGACCCCTGACTTAAGGTATGAAGATCCAAATTATGGAAAGATCCATTATCCGGAAAACTCCAGGACCCAAGTATTCTGGATAAAAGGTCCCACACCCTTGTACTTGATCCAAACTAAGATATCATTAATCCTTACTGAAAGCAAAAGCAATCTTATTGGGTTTATTTAATATTTAATTGATTTCTTAGTAGACTAAAAGTATGGTGATCCAAATTACGGAAAGATCCCTTAATTGGAAAACCCCAGGTCCCAAGCATTCTGGATAGCAGGTCCCATACATGTATAGTTTTCGATAGAATAAATCAGGGACAGGCAACCTGCAGCTCTCTGTATTTTTTGGACTACAAATTGCAGCAGCTCTGACAGCGTTTGGCCATTGGTGTATAAAGATAGGAGTTGCAATAGCAGGAAGAGGGCTTCGGGGGTCTATCTCTTGATGGATTCATAGGCACCTATTATAAATGCAAGTTAAAGTGTGTTTCCTTGGCTTGAATCAAGTTCTCCATAATTACCTACTGTTTCCTTGCATTGTTTTTCAAGCAGATCTGCTTAAGCAAACTGTCTGCCCCAACGTGACGTGATTGTGTAGGAGACTTGCTCACCAAACATGCGTGAGGTCTAAAACAACAGTAAACATTTAAAGCCTTTGCCCACACATGAAAGAACGCAAAAGAAAATCCTATGTAAATATTTATATATATATATATATATATATATATATATATATATATATATATATATATATATATATATATATATACAGTATTTAGAGCTGTAACCTAAACGTATGGACAAAACATTAAATTTGACTCTGTTGTCTATGGAAGGATGTTGGGAACCCTTTACTTGAGCATATGTTGACAGTGTTAAGCCTGCTGTTCAAAATTGTGAAATTTTAAGTTTGTCCTTTAAATAGATATAATATTGCTGAACTATGAGAAGTCTCCTGAATCTTTCTACAGTACGGTATGGGACCTGTTATCCAGAATGCTCAGGACCTGGGGTTTTCAGGATTAGGGGTCTTTTTGTGATTTGGATCACCATACTTATAGTCTACAGGTATGGCACCTGTTATCCAGAATGCTCGGGACCTAGGGGTTTCCAGATAACGGATTTTTCCATGTCTACTAGAAAATCATATAAACATTGAAAAAAAACCCAATATGCTGGTTCTGCCTTCAATAAGAATTAATTATATCTTAGTTTGGATCAAGTGCAAGTTACTGTTTTATTATTACAGAGAAAAAGGAAATAATTTAAAAAAAATTGGATTATTTGGATAAAACTAACTCTACCGGATACAGCTATTCTGTAATTCGGAGCATTCTGTATAACGGGTTTCCAGATAACGGATCCCATACCTGTACTAAGAAATCATTTAAACATTAAACAAACACAATAGGATTATTTTGCCTCCACTAAGGATTAATTATATCTGATGTGGGATCAAGTACAAGCTACTGTTTTATTATTACAGAGAAAAACGAATTTATTTTTAAAAATTGGCATTATTTGATTAAAATGGAGTCTATAGTAAACGGCCTTCCTGTAAATCGGAGCTTTCCTGATAACGGATACCATACCTGTAAATTTTATTTTGTAGAATTTTGTATATATGGTTTTGCTGAAATGTTACTGTATATCGAATCATCTTGCCATACAGACATAGATTTTATAGATAAATGTGTACATTATATATCGGGTGCCATATAGGGCGTCGTTAAGTCCCAAGGCTTTTACATGTGATGATTGTACGGCACTAAAAAGCAGCAAACCTAGACGGGGTCAGTGCTATATTGCAGAATTTAATTTTAGTTTCCTGGCCTCATTCTGCCTTCATCTTAATTACTAATTTCAGTTGTAGTAATTGGGATCATTAACCTTAGGAACACGTACTCTAAAATATTGTTGACTGTTTAGCACAAGATACGGTATAATGGATGTACACATTCATAAAATGTTTTATGGCTGTTCGTTTTACTGCAAAAAGCCTGGCTGATTAATTCCTGTGAAATATGTGTTTTACTTGTAATAAATAAGAACTACTCCTCATCTCCGGGGGCCCCAAACTTAGAGCATTTTTATACGAGCTGATAAATGAACTGTGTCTTTCGATATCGTATATTACTGTGAATGAAGTCCTTTGTAGCAGCATTACTGCTGCTGTATCAGAATGTTTTTCATCCTATATACTGTATGGACAGAAAGATAATAAAACCACATACTAAAGCAATTGTATTCTAATTAAAGTATCTATTGTTTGTTATATAAAATGAACTCTACAAAATCTATATTGCAGCACCCACAGCTACTGTATATATGAACTTATTTACATTAAAGGTACAGTATTTCCACTTCCAGCCAGTGCCTTATGATTTCATAACTATTTTCGGACTACACAATTCATTTCCTGGCATAGATAAGCTTCCTGTTTTTAACTGTTGTTATTATCAAGTTCTTGTCTCCGTATACACAGAGCTACTGTACTGCTGGATATGTGGCATTTCTATTTGTGCTATATGCAGTTGTGCATCATTAAATTAAAGGGGTGGTTCACCTTTAAGTTAACTTTTATCATGTTATAGAATGACTAATTCTAAACAACTTTTCAATTAGCCTTTATTTTTTTATTTTTTCTAGTTTGTGAATTATTTGTCTTCAGCTTCTGGCCCTTTCCAGCTTGTAGATGGGGGTCACTGACCTCATCTAACAAACAAATGCTCTGTAAGGCTACAAATGTATTGTTATTGCTACTTTTTATTACTCATCCTCTATTCATATTCCAGTCTCTTATTCAAATCAATGCATGGTCGTTAGGGTAATTTGTAGGGATGCACCGAATCCAGGATTCGGTTCGGGGTTCGGCCAGGATTCAGCCTTTTTCAGCAGGATTCGGCTGAATCCTTCTGTTAGGCTGAACCGAATCCAAATTTGCAAATGCAAATTAGGTGGCGGGGAATGAAATTTCGTGACTTTTTGTCTCTAAAGAAGGAAGTAAAAAATGTTTTCCCCTTTTGTATATGCAAATTAGGACTCGGTTCGGTATTCGGCCGAATCTTTCGCGAAGGATTCAGAGGTTCGGCCGAATCCAAAATAGTGGATTTGGTGCATCTCTAGTAATTTGTACTCCAGCAACAAAATAGCCTGAAACTGTGAACTAGAGAGTTGCTAAATAAAAAGCTAAATAACTCAAAAACCACAAATAAAAAATGAAAACCAATTTCAAATTGTCTCAGAATATCACTCTGTACATCATATTAAAAGTTAACTCAACCCCTTCCCGTCTCCCCTTTAGTAATGAGTACTTATTGTTGTTTTTTTTTTATAGAAACCTGGAAGCACTGTAATAAACCATGAATGCCCTACGCTATGCCTTCTTGACCTCATAATATATTGGTTGCTTAAAATACAAGATATGAAAAATAAATCCAAATTATTTTGTTTTTGTTGAGGCTGAGGCTTCCGTATGAATCCCTAAAGGATGAGGAGTTTTCATATAGTACTATATCTCATATTAAAATACCAACATTTGTTACTGGTCTAGTAACCAACCAGGAGATAGCATTTACCATTCAGTTATATCTAACATGATCAGTAATGTTTTACTAAGTGTTAAAAATGACCAAGACATGATAAATTGGCCCCTAAGGCTGACAGTGCTTTATTTGAGTAATGTTCAACTCAACTGAAGTTCATAGTGTGAGATATTTTACTCTATGAAATGTGGTCCAGAGAGGAACACTGCATTATAAATTGGGTGTCAGGTGATGGCTAATGACCACAGGAACCACAGTCCATCAGTTTGACAGCATTGTCTGTTGCTCTTGTCCTGGTATGCCCCTGTATTTTCTGGGACTTGCTTATATTTTATATGTTCTTTGTTCTGCAAAAGATTTGTAATTGGTTATCTCCAAGTGTTTGCTTTTGGGAGGTACTGGAATGAATAGTAAAACCATAGGGCTGAAAGGTGGACATCATTGTTAAATACCGCTGCCTGTATATATCAGTTTTACCATAAACAAAATCATTGTCCTCTTGTCAGTTGTATATTTTAATGAATTCACCTTGACTAGATGCCATTGTCTTGTGCATGACTATGTATAATGGATACGTCATCATCATCATTTATTTATATAGCGCTGTCAAGATACGCAGTGCTTTACTGCAGTTATAGCAAACAGGGAATAAATGGTGGATAACAGACAAGGATTACAGAGTACAATAGGGTTTACAAACTAAAAGGTTAGGGTACAATTGAGACATTAGGATTATATAAACACTTTGTCATTTTTGATACAGCAATGATTAATTAAGGTACATCGAATAGGCCTCTTTAAACAGATGGGTCTTTAAGGAGCGCTTGAAAGTTTGGAAGGAAGGAGAAAGTCTGACAGCTTGTGGCAGAGAGTTCCAGAGAAAAGCAGAAGCCCGAGAGAAGTCTTGTAGATGAGAATGGGCAGAAGTGACCAGAGGAGAAGTGAGGCGAAGATCAGAAGCAGAGCGTAGGTTTCGTGAAGGAGTGTATTTGGAGATTAGAGATGAAATATAGGGAGGGGTTTCATTATTAAGGGCCTTGAATGTGAGTGTAAGTAATTTGAATTTGATTCTAGAAGAGATTGGGAGCCAGTGAAGGGACATGCATATGGGAGCAGCTGATGTTGATCATTGTTAATTTACTCAAGATTATGCCTGGTAGGCTATTTTATTGCTTTGTTGTTTGTAGGCTTTGAGAAAAACATTTCATTACTAAGCCTGAATGTTTTATACTTGAAGGATGGTTTATTAGGTCTCATAGTTAGTGACTTGATGTTCCTCAACAGAGAAGGTGCTCAGTGAGACATAACATGGTTTATTCTCTTATAGGGGTGGTTCACCTATAAGTTAATTTAAGTAAGTTATAGAGTATTTAGTATGTTATAGAGTGGGCAATTCTAAGCAACTTCTCAATTGGTCTTCATTAGTTACTTTTATTTTATTTTATAGTTTTTTTTAACTATTTGCATTCTTCTGAATCTTTCCAGCTTTCAAATAGGGGTCACTGACCCCATCTAAAAACAAATGCTCTGTAAGGCTACAAATGTATTGTAATTGGTACTTGTTTATCTTATTCAGACCCTCTCCTACTCATATTGCAGTCTCTTATTGTAATTAATGCATGGCTGCTAAGTTAATTGGATGAAATACTGTGAAACAATTGATCAGCACTCACCCAAACCCTTTTTAGTTTTCAAAAAGATTGGTGCTCAACTTGAAAAAAGGCTGTGTAAGGCCTGAAACATTGTTCTTTGTTTGAGAGCTGAGCCAATATACCAATAAAGGCTTTTTTAATACTGATCCATGGATGGTGCTGTGACTTCACTTATCAAGCTGCTAGGTTAATTGGACCCTAGCAACCAGTTTGCTAATACCACAGACTGGAGAGATGCCGAATAAAAATTTAAAAAACTCAAAAACCATAAATAATAAATAATTTAAGTCAATTCTGGATTATTTCAGAAAACCACTCTCTGCATCATAGTAAAAGTTAACTGTCATAGATATAGACCACTTATCATAACTAAAACTTTAATAATTACCAAATATGCTAATATGGTATAATAAATCATTAAAAAGTTGTATGAATATTGCACGTGCTAGTCAGTGAGGCAATTATTGTAGCGGATAAGGTCAAGTTGAGCAATTCAACTCTAATGGCTTTGGAGACCTCTGATATTTAAGAGATCCAAAGTTTTACCCTTTTAGACCTATGGAATCTATTCCAGATGGCAAACAGCTGTGGGAGCTTGACATGTGGCACCTTTGACAGGGTGGTATTGCATAGCATAAGTAGTTAGATGGTCATTTTCTCTAGGATCCAATCTGACCTACTCTACAATAGCTAGTAGAGCAGGAATTCTTATGGAGCAATCAAGTTTGATCATTAAATTCAGGCGCCTGGAGAAATATTTAACTGTTACCAAATCCCTTGCAAATTATTGGTTTTTTTTTTAATCAGCCTGGACAACACATCATTGCTGTAACTGTCCACCAGTCAGGGCTGATTACTATCCGCAGTCAACTTTTTGGAAATTAAGCTTATAAAGTTTGAGTCAGACAAGGGACAGCCACATGCACTAAAGGCATACATGCTCTCTTCTTCAGGCAGAAATGCTACCTCTACCACCTGTGGACTGCCCTGAACTCTCCAATTTAGTAAGAGGGAATATGGACATCTAAGCAATAGGGCAGGTAGATTCGGGCTTTACAATGATCCTTTTCCATTAAAGAGACATCCATCCTGAAGCCACAATTTAGAAAGCCTCACCTAAAAACCACATCCTGAAAGCTTTTGTAGTAATAAATTGAGGTTATTTTTAAAGTATATGTCCTTCTATATGTACAGCGCTGTGGAATATGGTGGCATACTGTCAATGCTTTTTAGACAATAATTGATTCCTTAAAAAAAAAAAAAAATGAAAGTAGTCACAGATTATTTAGTAGAATTTTTTTCTTGAAATATTTTTCCCCACACCTCATGGGTAATTATATATATATATATATATATATATATATATATATATATATATATATATATATATATATTAGGGATGCACCGAATCCAGGATTCGGTTCGGGATTCGGCCAGGATTCGACCTTTTTCAGCAGGATTCGGATTCGGCCGAATCGTTCTGTCCGGCTGAATCCGAATCCTAATTTGCATATGCAAATTAGGGGCGGGGAGGGAAATTGCGTGACTTTTTGTCAGAAAACAAGGAAGTAAAAAATGTTTTCCCCTTCCCACCCCTAATTGCATATGCAAATTAGGGTTCGGATTCGGTTCGGTATTCGGCCGAATCCTTCGTGAAGGATTCGGGGGTTCGGCCGAATCCAAAAAAGTGGATCCCTAATATATATATATATATTTATATATAAAGAACGTATATTCCAAAATGGCCTTATACATGACCGATCTGTACATACGTGTGTATCAGGAGAGGAGCCAACCATGAAAGGTTAGAATGGCATTGCATTGTAACGTGTTAATGAACTCGTCTTTCCCAAACTCTTTTATTGATTCTCAGCAGAAAATGGTTTGCTGTTTTATTTTAACAAAGAAATAAATATAAAACTGATGTTTAGGTAACATTTTCTGAATTTCTAGTAATACACCAAATATAATTGGTCAGGTAACAAAACATGATTGAACTCGTTTGACTGTAATGTGCATTTACATTCCTCTCGGTCTAGTCTATGCCATTAGCTGCCATTAGAATACATATTTTATAGACCTCTGAAGTTGGCTCTTCAGGAGCAATTAGTACAAGTTGCAGAGCACTATCTTTGTCTGCTTTTAGCTTTATAACCGTTGTATGTATTTTTCAGCGTGCTGCTTCTATTTGAAATGAGTCCCATAAATGCCCTTGATTTGTTAAGCAGCAGTGAGATGGAATCAAGAATTTTGCACATACAAGTTAGTTTATCTTTCCTTTACTGTTTGTAAACACAGGGACAGATCTCCTTAGGTCTAATAGCTCAAAGCAGCCATCCATGGGTTTCTTTGCTGTAGGTTTCTAGACCTGATGCATACTTTTTATCTTTTTATTTTATTACACCTTGTTTAAAATTGCCAGTGCTGGTGCTTGTCAGATGAGGTATTATTGCTCTTGATTGGCACACAATATTTATACCAATAATAAGGAATAATACAATAATTAACATATGCTTGAATGCTGGGGTTTTCAGATAAGGGGTTTTTCCATAATTTGGATCTCCATACCTTGTCTACTAAAAGATCATTGAAATATTAAATACATCTTATTTGATTGTTTTGCCTCCAATAAGGATTAATTATAACTTAGTTGGGATCATGTACAAAGTACTGTTTTATTATTACAGAGAAAAAGGAAATCATTTAAAAAAAAAAAAAATTGATTAAAGTGGAGTCTATGGGAGATGGCCTTCTTGTATCAGAGCTTTCTGGATAATGGGATTCCAGATAACGGTTCCCAGTGCTGAGCGATATACAAACATTTTATTTGGTGAAAACCATGAAAATGGGCAGGGAGCAGATATTCAGTGTTTGGCAGCCAGGATACCATAAACAATAACCAGTATTTCTCTCTGTGGGCCAGTCCTCCAACACAGCATACAGTAACTGCTTCTCATGGGACAGACCCTGGAAGTTCACCAGTAAGGCAATGCCTCATAGACTAGGGAGCTACTAAAAGGTTGTTGGGCTGCAACTTCCAGAATTCCCCATTAACCAAAGACCATTAGGTAGGGTTTCCATCTTTCCTGGAAAAAAATATTACCTTGCTATATTTTCATATTTCTTCCCTATTAATAACAACTGGCATCAAGCATCAATTTTACCGACCAGGTGGCAACCCTACTTTTTATGGAATCTTGTTGTTTTAGATGAACAAGGAGGCTATGGGTTGCTTGCCACTGCCTCAGATGTTTACTTCACTGCTGAAAATGCTGGAGCTTTATAAATAAAATAATAGTGTCCGAGATCTCTTAAAAGAAATATGACGTTAAGCTCTCTAGACACCTCCTGGAAAATATTGTGGAAGCTTTATACATACGACAGTCGGATTCCTAGTTGCACTTAGTCATGTCTAGTTTATTAAATGAAAGCGTTGCCTCGGGTCATAGTGCTCTTCAAGTTCTTTGCCCTGCAAAATGATGATTAAAGTGCAATATGCCAGGGATCACTAACTCAATGAAGTATTGTCTTTTGTAATTGCTAAAGGAGTTCTTTTTAATGAGTTCATTAACTGTCCTTAAGTAGCTCTTATGTACACAAAATCTGCTGAATATTTTCCAAACCACTGATTAATGAAACTCGAATGTAAATGTGAATGCCAGCACTTGGTCATTCTCTTCCTTGGCTTTAGGAATCTATAATTTAAGAAGACAATTTTATTAGGTACGGTTATGTTACAAAAACAGAGATTTTGTATATTTCTTTTCAGTGATCAAAGACCTAATTTTTCCTCAAGGGAATATAACACTTCTTATTTTACTTTATGAAAAGCAATAGAAAGATGAGCAGTATTTCATACACTTTATAGTCTAGGGGTTGTAGTCCAGCAACATCTGGGATGGATTGTTAAACAGGTAGATCACAGAGACAATTTGCATTTGGTCTTCATTTTTTTTAATATTTTTTGGTTTATGTAGCTGGCTTTCTGTCGTTTGTTAATATGATCATTGCTAGAGGCATTTGACATCTTTTCTAGCACCAAACACCTAAGGGATTATTTACTATTCTGCTACACTGTGGTAGGTACTAAAAAGTCAAAATGTTGCGGCGCATTTCCAAGGCCAAATGATCGCTTCCGTTTTCAGTTACAAAAAATCGCCTTTATTTGTTACATCGATAAAAGAATGGACAACAGCATACAACACTATAAATAAATCTCTTGCTTCTGTGTTTACTTGCACCTGGTGGTTGCGCCTTGAGTCCCAAGAGAGCCCTGTATGTAACATCTGCCTTGACCAGGTTCTAAATACAGGACTTCTTTTGTGCAGGTCACTTCTCTATGCTAAATTTGACCACATTAAATCAGACTCTGTGCATGTCCATATCCTGCCCACTTGCTGTCATGGAAGGCAGAAGTTGCACCAAAATGCAACTGGTGCCAGGCTTATTTGACTATAGGAGACCTGTATAGCTTTGCCATAGAACCCAAATGCATATCTGGTTGTAAGGCTTATGTCACACACAGCAGTTCTCTGCCAACCTATTCCAGCTGAATCTGGGGGGTTGTATTGACATTGTAAAATAATATACTGTATATGTATCACTAGTGAAAATAAATGGAGACCCCTGTGTATAATAAATGTTCTCCCCTCTGAAATCCAGTAGCATGCTTGTACCTTGTTTTGCCTAAAGGAAAATATGCTCTTTATATTTTGGCTTGTCCTCCAGGCCAGCATCATGTCTGTTCTTTAATACAAGATATGCCTTGTTTTGTGGCTCTGAAAAGATTGTAATTTATATACCCCGACAGAGATCAATAGAGAACTAAATGGCACAAATAATTGCAACCTGTAATATTTGATTGTGCACTTATTTCTTTGTTGGTGGATTTAAAAAGCACTGCTGTCACTTCATGAACTGAAATAATTGCAAGTTAAGATCAGCTATGCCTCTGTTTATGCAGCTAATAGCTTGGGGCTCATGCGGTACTTTCCTCCCTTGGTAGAAGACGTAAAAGCAATTTATCATCCTTATATAAGTTTCCGTTATGTCTGCTAGGAGGGGATTGGACGTCATTGTGTTGAAGGGCTAGCACTCTGTCACTGTTTCCCCTCCTACCATAACCATGATGATTGCTACCTTAATTTGTGATATTTGGAATCATATTGTTCCATTTGAGTTTTTTAAGTAGCTGTTGTCTTTTCTCAGCAACAGAATAAGAACCTCAATTTTTGCATCAAAGATTTCTATAGAAGTGAAGATCTGTGCCTCTGAAGATGCCCTCATTAGCTTCCAAACTTCTTTTCTGCTGATTCATACCATATGTTGTGGGCCACTATCTGTTCTCTAAGCTTAGGCACCAACCCACAATATACAGCAAATTAAAAACATAATATTTGCTAAACAAGCCTGTCTAGTAATTAGATCAGATTCACATTGCATGGCAAGATAGAATCCCCTGTATTCTGCATCTGAAATAATTAATCACCCCTGTAGCATAGCTTTTATGACAAATGTAAACTTACTTTCTGCTAACAATTTGATAATTTGTGACGAAAATGAACAGCATCCCAAAGCACACTGAGCATGTGCAGTGCCACTGGCACACACAAGATTCCCTTACAAGATCCAAGATGTGAACAGTTTTTGAAGGCATGGATTATTACTGTTTATAAAGCTGCTGAACCTCTGGACTGGTACAGTAAAGTTCACTGTATAAGATGATGCAGCATTTCTACCCATATTCTTTTTAAGTAGGGATGCACTGAATCCACTAATTTGGGATTTGGCAGAACCCCTGAATCCTTTGTGAAAAATTTGGCTGAATTCCTATCCAAATCCTAATATGCATATGGAAATTGGTGTCAGGAAGGGGAAAAGAGAACCACTGTGTGGCTAAAAAACATTTTTAATTACTTGTTTTATGACAAAAAGTCATGCAATTTTAAGGATTCAGATTTATACGAATCCTGCTGAAAAAGGGCGAATCCTGGCTGAATACGAACTGAATCCTGGATTTGGTGTATCCCTATTTTTAAGTCTTTAGTTTTCTTTTCATGTTATTGTTATTAGCCTGTAACAACTCAATGTCCAACTGTAAGGCTCTAAATAGCAAAATTTAAAATGCACTTGTAGGAAAGTGAAAACATTACAAACTGCCTGCGGTATAATGTGGCTGAGTAGAAGAATGTTCCACGCTTGTCATCACCATATTGAATGACAGTAATCCATGCCCTTCTACATGCAAATAAACCTTACTTCCGAACAAGGTGGTTTCTGTTTAAGCTTGATAGGACAAAAAAAAGAGGATGGGAAAGAATGTCAAAAAAGTTAATGGGAGCAGGGAGACAGTAGAAAAAACTATTTATAACACAGCAGATGCTGGTCTTTACTAGTCATTTGACATATTATGAAAGGTTGAATGTACATAACATTACCAACGTTGCTTTGTTTTGTTTTTAAGCATTCATAGAGGCAACTTGTTTTATTGTACTGCCAGAGGTTGTATATTCTGACTATATATAGCAGGGATTTTTGGATATAATAAACATCTTATCTCTGAAGAAACAAAACACAATATAAAACAATATAATTTTTTCCTTTGAAAGCAGCTTGTAACACGTGGAACATGCTTGAAACTGTACAAAAGTGGTGACCAACGTTTAGTTACTTTCCCTGTCTGATCCTGCTCTGAAGTCATGGGCAGTACTGTACATCAGTTTCAGTTGGCCAGCAGATAACATGTGACTAAATGCAATGTGTGTGTGTATGTTAGACAGACAACCTGATCTTTGTACTATGAATAGTCGGCCAGTGCCTTAAAGGGGTTGTTCAGCTTCAAACAACTAGTTGGTTTCAGATAGATCACCAAAAATAACGACTTTTTCCAATTACTTTCTATTTTCTATGTGTCACCAGTTTTCTAATATTGATGTGTAAAGTGTCATTTTTCACCTTCTAAAGTAGCTCTGGGAGGGGGGGGGGGTTGTCGACCGTGTAAACTGTTCTAAATTGATACATTTAGTTGATCCATTTCTTATCTGTGTCCCTGCTGAGCAGAATCTCTGAGTGTCATTAAAGGCAGCTGTTAGAATTGATACAATAGTTGCTAATACTCCAGAGATGCTGCTGAGAAATGTAATAAATAATGTTGCAAAATTGTAACCGTTCAGAGTCTGCACCTGAATTACTGAGCTGTCAGACTGAAATACCAGAGACAGAGACATTCAACTTTAAACTTGGATTTTGGAAAAACAGTAAAAATTAAATAATGGAAAGTAATTGAAAAAAGTCTTTATTTCTGGGGAACAATCTGAAAACAACTGAACTGAAAAAAAGTGTTTGGAAGGTGAACAACCCCTTAACAGATAAGGAAGTGAAGAAGAGCCGCAGCCTGCAAAGGGTATGACTTTTGGATGTGGGTATAGATGAGAGTTGGTGGGTGTGTGGATTTGCAGTTCTTATCTATAGCACGTTTGCTTAGAATTGGCCGTTCTATAACATACTAAAATTTAACTTAAAGGTGAACCAAAAGCTGAAGATCCTCTGCTAAACCCTGACATATTGAGGAGATTTGTCTGTCAAAGACAGCCTCTGACAGCTGCTTAAGTCATTCCTGAGACTACCCAGTCAGGGGATTTCAACGAAGCTTTTTTTCCTAACTGTTAACCTTAACAACAGATATACTACTTGAGAAATGAAATGGAGCATAGCAAAAACAGTTTATGGTTAGACAGCCTTCGTCTTTGCATTACCAGAACAGAGGCACGTCTCACGTCTCACTCATTGCACATGACAGTTGGTGTGTACTCAAGCTGTGGCCCTTTACCAACACTCTGCTTAGACCTCAGCTACTTGAACACCTTGAGCGGTGAACTATAAGGGGCTCTTTTATAGGTTGTAATATTAGGAAGATATTAGGACATCTATAAATATTAGCTGCTCTGGCTTTGAACTTCATACAATTTACCCCTAATTTTTACTAGTGATGGGCAAATTTGTCCCATTTGCCGAAAAATTTGTGAAATGCAATGAAGTCAATGGGCGTCAAAATAATTTTGACGCACGACAATGTTGACGCCTATTTTGTCCAAATGCATTAAAGTCGATGGACAATTTTTATGCTACTTACTAGTTACTCAAAACATTCAGAAAATTTGCTCTCATTTTGTTTTGGTAAGCCATTTGCCTGCACTTCCAGGTTACAGCAACAACACTTGGGGGCACATTTACTTAGCTCGAATGAAGGAATAGAATAAAAAAAAAACGTTGCATTTCAAATGTTTTTTTTGGCTACTTTGACCATCGAATTGGCTACTTCGACCTTCGACTACGACTTCGAATCGAACGATTCGAACAAAAAATCGTTTGAATATTCGTCCATTCGATATTCGAGGTACTGTCTCTTTAAAAAAAACTTCGACCCCCTACTTCGCCACCTAAAACCTACCAAGGTGCAATGTTAGCCTATAGGGAAGGTTTCCATAGGCTTTTTTTGGTCGTAGAAAAATTGTTCGATCGATGGATTAAAATCCTTCGAATCGTTCGATCTAACTAATTGCAGTAAATCCTTCGACTTTGATATTCGAAGCCGAAGGATTTACCTTCGGCAGTCGAATATCGAGGGTTAATTAACCCTCGATATTCGACCCTATGTAAATCTGCCCCTTGGTGTATATTGGTGGTCAGCTGATTGGGTTGAGTATAAGGCAGTTGCGGGTCCAGGTAGTGGGTCGAAACGGGTATTAAAGCAGTCCAGATGCAGCTTGTGGGATGCAGGTCCAGGTTTCCAAAATTGGTTCCACGCAGGACTCACCATTTGCTGTTTTATATGCAGCAAGTTGTCTTTTAGAAAAGAAAGAACTGGCGATGGCAGTGGCTAATATTTTCTGTGTAAGATAGTCCTAACATAGGAAAAACATTCAGCTATATATGTGCATGAATATACACACAGACATACAGAGATGGAATTTATCTTTGTTAGATGCTTTGATTTCTTGGAACAAAGCCTGTGATGGACAAGATGCTTATCTTAATGCGCAACAGCAAAGATCAGATACATTTGCTGCCTCGCCACGGTCATTAAAGGATACCGTCTGTATGGAAGAAAAGAAATGGAAATGCCTGTTAGCTTGTATTAACTTGTTGAGGAGAGTATCTTAGGAAGTTTCAAGTAGATAAAGAATCTACTGAAGCACAACAAGGGGAAGGCTGTATTAGCAAGCCCGAACAAAAAGGGCATTGTCTCGCTGCAAGGAAAATAGAAAGCATTGGTAAAAGGATGACATGTATATTGTATGCAAGTGCTACTGAGCTCATTTCTTCAGTGTATGATAGAGATCTATAAACTCACAGTGACAGTGTTTTCAGTGCACAACACATCTTTCTTTTTAGCAAGGTGGAGAGTTGAGGAAGGCAATTAACCCCTTTCTATCTTTATATATTACATACTGATGGCACCCCCTTTCTCCTTTGGGCTGGACAGCAAATTTTGGGCTGGACAGCAAATGCATCCCTGTGTTTTCAGAGGAAACAAAGCAGCAATTTGTACTTGCAAAGCAGTTAATAATCCATTCTGTGCTCTGTCTTAGAAAGTAAAGTAGACCCTTGTTTATGAACAGGACTTGTTCTCTCCAAACTATTTATAACGGAACATTTTAATAATTGAATGTAAAGTTTCCATTAGATATAGTAGATTTCCCAGCCAGAGGCTCAGACGTGTGGATAGTTCAAGCCGCTTTACGCTATCTGTAAAATGTTTTACTGTGCATTATTTTATCCATTAACATATTTATTGATTGCCATAACAACCGTGCTCACATCTTCATGTCCAACACACTATGGATGCAACTCATAATAGAAACACATTAATATAATCCGGAAGATTAACAGATGAGCTGTTATATTATATCGACTGGGGAAATCGTCAGAATAACAAGATTTAAAATTCATTTTTCAGCCAAATTTCACGTATCTGGGGTTGGTATTGCTAAGCAAATGTATAAATAATATGAGCCTTAAGTACATAACATGGACCCTGCTGATCTAATCGCAGGTGGTTTTTAGTAGTGTTTGCACTCATCACAGGCAAAATGGGTATTATGCTTCATCTACCAAGTGGGCTATGGAGCATTAATTACCGCACAATTCTTACAGTTACCAGGAAGTGGGAAGCATTTATTAATTAAACCTTAAGGAAAACAGTAGTTTCAGCTCAGGCAGTATTCACTTCATGCTGAACAAGGTATACTTTTCCTTAAGGAATGCTAGTACTTGTTCACCTTTGAGTTAGAGTTTAGTATGATGCAGAGAGTGATATTCTGAGACAATTTGTAACTGGTTTTCATTTTTTATCATTTGTTTTTAGCTTTTTTTTTTCAGCAGCTCTCTGGTTTGCGATTTCAGCAAATGACCCTAACAATCATGCATTGATTTGAATAAGAGACTGGGATATGAATAGGAGAGGACCTGTATAGAAAGATGAATAATAAAAAGTAGTAATAACAATACATTTTTAGCCTTACAGAGCATTTTTTTTTTTTGATTGAGATCAGTGATCTTCATTTGAAAGCTGGAATGCGTCAGAAGAAAAAGGCAAATAACAAAAACTATAAAAAAAAAAAAATTTTTAAAGTTAGCTTAAAGGTGAACCACCCCTTTACAAGCTGAGGATCCTCTGCTAAACATATAGGGGAGATTTTTTCGTCAAAGGCAGCCTCTGACAGCTGCTTAAGCCATTACTGAGACTACCCAGTCAGGGCATCTCAACAAAGCTTTTTTTCCAAACTGTTAACCTTAACACCAGATTTACTGCTTGAGAAATGAAATGAAGCATAGCAAAAACAATCCGTTTATGGTTAGACAGTCTTCGTCTTTGCATTACCAGAACAGAGGCTCATCTCAAGCCTGACTCATTGCACATGACAGTTGTTGTGTACTCAAGCTGTGGCCCTTTGCCTGCTGTGGAGCAACACTCTGCTTAGACCTCAGCTACTCAAACATCTTGAGCGGTGAAATATAAGGGGCACTTTTATAGGTTGCTATATTAGGAATATATTAGGGCATCTATAAATATTACAGCTTATTACAGCTGTATATGTGGATGCAAGTGGTACAATTCTTATTCATGCTCACAGGTAGATAAAACAAAATAACATCAGTTGTACTTTCCCATAAGAAATAACTGCTGGTTGGTTAATTTCCATCACATATTCCCTACAATTCTAAGAAAAATATAGGTAGGAATTTTAACTGACAACTGTCATTGTCCTTTGTAATTTTTATTAAAAGTTCACTGCTGATCCTGACTACATGTACCAATGAAAGAGTGTAGAAGTATTTGGCTCCCCTCCAGCCAAGACCTAATTCCTACAATGCCTTACAAATTGGCACCTTCCAAACACTTTTTTTCAGCTCAGTTGTTATTAGATTGTTCTCCAGAAATAAAGACTTTTTGCAATTACTTTCCATTTCTTATTTTTTTTTACAGTTTTTTCAAAATCTAAGTTTCAATTTATTGTTCCTGTCTCTGGTGTTTCAGTCTGGCAGCTCAGTAATTCAGGTGCAGACACTAAACTATTACAATTTGCTACATTTATTTGCTACATTTCTCAGTAGTAGCTCTGGAGTATTAGCAACTATTGTTTCAAGTCTAAGGGTAAGGGCACACGCTGCTATTTCGGCAGATTAGTTTTCCAGCGACAAATCGATTCTTCTTTTGGCAACTAATCTCCCTGAATTGTCTTCCCACTCTCTAGAATCAAAATCGCCGCGCGGGATGGCACTCAGAGTGCTTAATTTTCCAAAGTCGCCCGAAGTTGTCTCACGAGGAAACTTTGGGCAACTTCAGAAAGCCGAATTGATCTGACTGCCATCCTGCCAGTGATTTACATTCTAACCGACGGGAAGTTCGGGGAGAAATTTGCCCGAGGAAGAAGCGATTTGTCGCTGGGCATCTAATCTCCTGAAATAGCAGCTTGTGCCCTTACCCTAAGGGTAGGACTTCATGGTGCGCGTGGACCCGACAGATATTTTACAGAAAACGGAAGTGAAGGAGAAATCGCAGGAAACAACTACATTCACCCGACTGTCGGATGAAAACGCAGCGCGCTTCTATCTATAATTATGTACATATTGTGGATATGATCTCTGGCTGAAGTCGTTAACCAGCACGAGCAGTTGCAATTTGCGTAATTACAGTCAGAAATCTTGGTTGACCATGTGCATTTTGAGAAATTGATTCTATTTTTTTCATTAAAAGGAATAGTCTTTTTTTTTTTTTAATGACCTTTTGCAGCAAGAGTCTCTCTGGCACTGTAATAACTGTTTCCCAAAGATGAGAATAAATATTTTATTGGTTACCCCATAGTTGCAGTAGGTCATCTCTGTCCCTCAGTGAGTTACAATTCTGCAAAGGGGGTGCATTAATAGAAATGTATTATACAGTTGGGTTTGTGTATCTGAAATGTTGCTTTATTTGCTGCTAATCAGAAGCAGGTGAAGGGCAGCAGAGAAAATGTCAGTGATAAGAAATTACAGACATTTTTTTATTTGAAACAGACTAGGCTGTAAATTGAACAGTGGTAGCCAAACAGCGTGTGATATTTATAAGGAAGCAGAGAGCAGGAAACTCCATTTCTCATTATCATATGCAGAGTCCTTCAGAATCATCTCATGTAAATACAGCTGCAGCGGGGCCACATGAATAAATCTCTGATGGGAAAACCCTAGACTTCTGAACAGGACTTCTGGCAGATAGATGAGTCTTCCAGCGGTAACATTGGCTTGCCTTATATTAATTTGTTCTGACTGCTGCATTCCTCACTGACACCACAGTCTGGCCCCAAACCACTGGAATAAAGGGAATCTGTAGGCAACCATGGCTTATTAACACTTGAGCTTCAGAGTTAAGTTGGTCTAGACTCCTGTCACTGACCTTCAACCTGTGACCTTTTGATACCACTTTTTTTGGCTGAAGGGCAAGTGGTGATCACAGCACCTATGAACTATAAGTTTTAGCTATTCCCCTCTTTCTCTGATATTCCTTGATTCTGCCCTTGTTTTAATTGTATGACATGCCAAAAAGTAGCATCATATTAACTGGGTGTACTTCAGCATTTTTGGTATATATTTATATATATATATATATATATATATATATATATATATATATATATATATATATACTCTGTCCTTGGCGTCCACACTCGCTCATCTGGCCGTTACGATTACCAGGTGCAGTGTCAATGTTGAAACAATGTAAATCCAAATGTTGCAACACGCACTCCGGATATTTTCAATAGATTTTATTAAATATCATCATAAGAAAGGCATCAACGTTTCGGTCCACGGTCTAGGACCATTGTCAAGATGCATATACTCGTACAACAATCACGAAGCAAATACAACATTTATAAAAGTTTAAAATTCCCGCCCTCATGGTGACATCACACTTCCTGTTAATCATATGTAACCATTTAGATGTATAAGGTAAACAATTAAGGGATAAATGATTTGGGAAGTATTGAAGCACATTTATTTTTACATAAAAAGCATTCTTTTATCGTTTTGGGAGAAAGCAACTGTAAGAGCAATATTCATTTAGACCTTTTGGAGATATTGTGTCCAATGTTTTATGTTATATATATATCAAAAATCTTCAGACCAGCACTCCCTTTAAAAGTTTAGTCATTTTATTGTCATTCTGTAGTATCCTATATATATATATATACATAAAATAATTTTTTTTTTAAAATGATTTCCTTTTTCTCTGTAATATTAAAATAGGACCTTATACTTGATCCAAACTAAGATAAAATTCATCCTTATTGCAAGCAAAACCAGTCTAGTGGGTTTAATTAATGATTTTTTTTAGTAGACAAGGTATGGAGGTCCAAACTATGAAAAGTTTCATTATCTGAAAAACCCCAGGTCCCGAACATTCTGGATCACCGGTCCGATACCTGTACTGAACCTATGAGAGCAGGTTTAGAGCACCAGTTACAGCCCAACAGCCCTGTGGAGAGCACTGTTTTCACATCTCTAGCAAGAATTATAAGTAGGGATGCAACGAATCCAGGATTCGGTTCGGGATTCGGCCTTTTTCAGCAGGATTCGGATTCGGCCTAATCCTTCTGTCCGGCCGAACCAAATTCGAATTTGCATATGCAAATTTGGGAGGGAAATCACATGACTTTTGTCATAAAACAAGGACGTAATTTTTTTTTCCCCTTCCCACCTCTAATTTGCATATGCAAATTCAGATTCAGTTCGGTATTCGGCCGAATCTTTCACAAAGGATTCGGGGGTTTGACCGAATCCAAAATAGTGGACTAGTGGTCTAATGTAGGGGTATTGTACAAGTAGCCTTACCCCTACACAATAAGGATAACAGCCCAAACTATTGCAAGAGCAGAAAATGAAGAGGAACATTGGGTCTTGTTGTCTTTCTCAGTTGCCCATATGCCAAGCATTGGCTTCTGATGATTTTAGAACATGTCTAATTGATGAACTGACCCATATCCATGGTATAAAGATATTGGTTGGATCTCACCACCCAACATAAATCAAAAAACAAACATGTAACTAAAACTTGTCAACTGTCTTGATTGTTTGCTCTGCATTGCTCACTATGCAGCCAGTATTCCGTCCAGCTCATTGAATGCTTTGCCAAGTAGAGCTATGAAGCCAGGGTGAAACAGTGACCCTTGCACTGTTCATAGTATGGTTTACCTGTGAACATAAGTCATCGGACTCTTTCTTTGTATTCCACATAAATAAAACAAATATTGTCGCTCAAACTTTTTATAGCAAAGGGATAAAAGAGTGTCCATTACTTTCTCTAAACCACAGCTCCAGGTATCCGTAACTACATGGAATGCTGCAGAACATTTGTAGAAATGTATATCTTATTTGCAGGGTCTATTGTACCCCTGATGTGCTAAAAAAATGTTACCAACATCTAAACTTCTTGTGAAAATTGTGTAACGGGTCTCCTTTAAGACCAGCCATTTTTTAAAAAAATAAATAAAAAAAATAAAGCTCACATTTGCTTCATTTCCCCCTCTAAAATATTATGCTGTAAAAACGGCCTTTGCAGGAAAATTGCATTTTTCTGACCTTTTTTAATAACTTAGAAAAAGTACGTCTCTGTGACTCATCATTTTAAGATTTATGGATTTGTGAAATGGCTCTCTATAGACGTGATGTCACTGTGACTCATGGTGTAAAGGTTGCATAAAACAGCAGCTGGCCTAGAGGTGAGATCTTTTGTTCCATGCCTTATTTATTTATTAATCAAAAAAAAAAAAAAAAAATATATATATATATAACTTTATATGAAGCTTTAATCAAAGAGGGCATCAAAAGAAATCCATTGTAATTTTATACACACATATATATATATATATATAACAAGACAGTTTGATTATTCTCTTTACTATATAAAAACAAAGGTTCCCCATGGTGCACACACACACACACATATATATATATATATATATATATATATGCACCATGGGGAACCTTTGTTTTTATATAGTAAAGAGAATAATCAATCTGTCTTGTTGCTCAAGCAATTTATAGTTTAATATGTCTTCTTGGATATCCAGAGCTGTTCTTTGATCTGATTTATTTTGTCTGGTTCTTTAGCTACATTTATTTCTTATAAAATAATCTATTATTGAACTTAATTTTAGTACTGTATTGAATGCCATGCAATGTGAGCTACACCCCTTTGGGGGTTCAGAACCATGGCTGGGTCCCCAAACTGAATTTTAATTAGGCTAGGGCCAGATGACTGCGGGCGCAGGCCGAGAATCTGCTCCCCCACTGCTTCTCAGCTCCTGCTTCTGGGTGCAAGCAGACACAGCAGTTTTTGGCCTCAAAACACGTAATTTTGCATTTTGCTTCAAAATCCGCCCGCAGTTGGAACACAAGGGAATCATCAGGTCTGTGGAGTATCCACAATGGTATGCATCTTCTGGTCCTAACCTTAGAGTGAGATTGATCAGAAGTCCTTGATGGCCACCTTGAGTTAAGAATTATAAGATTTAAGATTAACACATATTTTGTACTGTAGATACTCTTGCAACTAGAACTGGCCTGTAAAAAGATGTATTCCTTTATCTGTAACCTTTTTTACATACCCAGAAATGTCTGGAAAACACTGCCATAGATCAGGCCAAAGTGAAGAGAAGACTGCCTTCTCTGAATTTTCTTTTATAACTCTTTGGGGGTATGTATTGTAATCTAAAGTATTTTAAGTGGTAATAGGCAGGGTTGAGAATAAATATAAATATGTTGCATTTATTTAAAAAAAAAAAAAAAAAAAGCATTATTTTTGAAAGCTCTTTATACTAAGTCTTTCAAAGCTGTTCCCTCCAGAGTATCTGTATATTCTTCATCAGTCACTCATGTAAGAATAGAATATTGTGGTGGAATGTCAGTAATGTGATCCATGCACGGCCTGAATTACCATAGCTGAGTGTTTCAGCAAGTGCTACTTAATTCAGACTTAAAGTGTTATGTTATGGATATTTGATTATCGTTAAATAAGAGGAAAGGAAATTCACACTAGTCCCTAAGCTAGGGAGAGGATTAAATATTTAAAGGGAAAGTGCCTCCGAGAAACACATGCTCTTCAAGACACTTTCAAGGAGAACTGGGAAATATAATACAGACGTGGACCAACAGGATAAAATCCATCTGTATGTTTTTATTCCACCTGTAGACTTGCAGGTGTCGTATAATAAAAGACATGAAGGATCAGGTGGAATATTGGAGCATGTTTATATTCTCCTAACACCAGAAGCACCAACAAACTGGATATGTGGCAGCCATTGTTAGGTTAAAGGGGGGGGGTTTCTTTGGCATATTATTTTGTGGAAAAGTTACGGTGGACATACATTGACAGGTCTGGAGAGGTCGGAAAACATGCAGAGCTTTCCCCGATATTCCCACCATGAGGTTGTCAGTATTGAGTTGATCACTATGAGGGGTCTACAGGCCATCAGGGCAAGGTTGCCTCAACAAGCTGATGAGATCAAATCTGTCAGATATTGGTCAGGTAGCTCCATTAGAGGACCACACACATGGGCCACTAAGCTGCCAATTTGGTCCATCAGAGGTGGGTGTATGGCCCCCTAAACAGCAGATTGCTGCTGATCTCTTTTTGTTGAGACAGTAGGAACCACTGGAAGAATGGACCTCCGGTGAGATCACTTACTAATAGTCAGCCTTGAGTAATGGAACTGTATAGTACATTAGACATGTAGATTTGAACTCCGATTTCTTATGAAGAAATCTCCTGATAAAGGATAGTGCTGTATTTGGAGAAACATTTATTTTACATTAATTGCATCTGGGGAAATCTTATTCGCTATTTGATTTATTACTATAAAAGTCTCTTTTTTTCCCACACGCAATTCTGGAAAATGTCTGTACGATCACTTTGTACTTTTATATCAGGTACCTGAAAGTCAACATTATGCAAATGTGTGATTAAAAAGGACTAATAGTGTTCTTGAATCCTTCCACTGAAAGCTTTGACATGACTCATTAATCTTTACAACAGAAGTCAACTAACTAGTTAAATGGAGGCTAATGACTTACATAACCGTTATATTGCGTTCTGGCAACTCTATTGACTTCATTGAGAGGTGCATTGTGGTGTTCCTTTGCTGTCTTTTTCACAGAGGTCAGAATGCTACATGTGCCATTGAGTATTAGACATGGGAAGGTTTATTGTATAACATGCACTAACTGCTTGTGCAATTAATTCCCTTAAAAAAATATAGGGGTCGATTTATTGCTTGTTAAATCCCACTAAAAAGAGGTAGAAGTATAATGTAGGTATTATAAGAGGCAGAGGTATTGGCTGGAGCTTTTTTGGATCTATATCTTTAGATTCCTTCCCCCATAATAAAAGTTATAAAAGGCACTAAGTTTGTCCATGAACAGTAACCCATAGCAACCACATGTTTTGCTAAGGTAACCAATAAATCTTACCTGCTGATTGGTTGCTATGAGTTACTGCCCCATGGCAAACTTATGGATTCTGTCATGATTTTTATGGTGTCGTTTTATTTCTTTAGTACACTGTTTGCACTGCAAATAATTCACTCTACCGTGTCAAATTGAATTCCTGAACCAGCAAGTGTATTTTTTTAAATTTATAATATTGGTGTGTAGGCGCCATCTCAGGTCATTTTGCCTGGTCATGTGCTTTCAGAAAGAACCAGCACTTTAGGATGGAACTGCTTTCTGGCAGGCTGTTGTTTCTCCTACTCAATGTAACTGAATGTGTCGCAGTGGGACCTGGATTTTACTATTGAGTGTTGTTCTTAGAACTACCAGGCAGCTGTTATATTGTGTAAGGGAGCTGCTATCTGGTTACCTACCCATTGTTCTGTTGTTAGGCTGCTGGGTGGGGGGGGGTTGAGGGAGGGGTGATATCACTCCAACTTGCAGTGCAGCAGTAAAGAGTGACTGAAGTTTATAAGAGCACAAGTCACATGGCTGGGGGCAGCTGGGAAATTGACAATAAGTCTAGCCCCATGTCACATTTCAAAATTAAATATAAAAAAATCTGTTTGCTCTTTTGAGAAACGGATTTCAGTGCAGAAGTCTGCAGGAGCAGCACTATTAACTGATGCATTTGGAAAAAAACATGTTTTCCCATGGCAGTATCCCTTTAAGGTCTTTTATTACATAACCCCAATAATGTTTCAGAATTAGCAACAGGTAATACCATCAAGAATGAGGTGTCGAGTGGCTACTCCTCTTATAAATAATACTTATGAAAGGAAGGAATATTCTGTGTACATAGTGATCTATGACCTCACACTTTTACTCTCTATTGGGGGGGGGCAGGATTCATCATTTGCCCCTTTAAGTAAAAATAATGGCAAGCCAAGGCATTGTATTGAAGTTTATTGAATCAGATATTGCTGAATTGAATTGGTTTCAAGGATGACCTTCATATGATTGAATAAAATTCTTTATATGTTCTGTCGCTATCTATCTATCTATCTATCTATCTATCATCTATCTATCATTATATCTAATATGTGATAGAGATATATGCCTTACCGTTCCAATATATTTCAGCTAAGAAAGAAAAAAGCAGGCAATGGTACAAAAAGGGAATGTGGAGGATTGTTATTGTGTCCAGTAAAAGTATTGAAATAATATGTGACATGACCCGCAGTAACAGGCGTACAATTCCTGTGGTGCAGTTTTTATAGAAGTACAGTCTTTGCTTGAATGCCTTTTTTGCAGGCGTGCAAGAGGGAGAGAGGAACCGCTGTGTAGATTAGCTGTACCTTTATTTTTGTTCCCCAGTGCCCTCTCTGCTATTAAATCAGTGAGGTTGAAGTAAAGACAAAAGCAGAGAGATCTTTCCTCTGTGCGGAAGGGGCCAGTGAATGGTAACAGCCTATTTGTGTTATAATTTTTTCTGTTTCACTGCCTTATTACTTTACAGATGTTTAATCACTCACATTGGCCCTTGAGCACTAGGAAGATGCCAGGGGCCCACCAGAAAACCATAGACCAGGGGCCCACTTTCCAAACTGTTATTCTTCCTCTCCTCACTCAACCTCTTTATACTCATTCTATTTTATACCTACTTAATATACTTTATTCTTCCATTATTAAGCTTCTTTTTTACTATAAATAAATAGAGAATGACCATGAAATAGGCCAAATGGTTAGAAGCAATAAGGCCCACTGACACCTGGGCCCACCGGGAGTTTTCCTGGTATCCCGGTGGGCCAGTCCGACACTTTACATAATCATTACCTTCACTTTGTTCTTGCAGAATTGTTCAGAAAAAAATATGGGTGGTGCCCTCTCTTTAGAAACCAACTTAGTTATATGTCTATGTTCTGATGTATGGGATTTGACATAAATACATCCTACACACTATATACAAAGGAATTATCTCTAGATTTCAGGGAAATTTGGTTTATTGTGGCCAGACTACCATTAAGGATCTAGACCTGTAAGTATACTTTAAGGAATACTTTAAGAAACTGAGTTGTTGCAAATTAAAGAAAACACACAACTAATTTTCTTAGAATCAGTGGCGTAACTAGATGTTACTGGGCCCCACTGCAAATTAATTTTAGGGCCCCCAACATATTCAGAGATTGTCCTTTTTTATCAATAAATCTTGAAATTGCTCATCAATTAGGGCCTCATGGGGCCCCCTATACCCACTGGGCCCCCCTGCAGCCGCAGGGTCTGCTTCCTCTGTAGTTACACCCTTGCTTAGAATAACAGCCTAGGTAATTTTACTGTCACCCAAATCTAAGCAGCGAATGGACTAATGGGAAAGGATAATGGCAGCCATAGTTTGTATCATTAAAAAAATGAAAATAATATATAAGCTTCCTCATACTGAAGTAAGAAACTTTCTAAATGCAATCAATTAAAAATTCTGCATTGTTTCTGAAATAATCAAGTTTATATTCACAATTCCTCTCTCAGCATCTGTTTCTCTTCATTCTGTCTTCATGCAGCAGTTGGGTGTCAGATGAATGATCCAATATATCTTATAGGGGGGGGGCTCCCTATTAGAGCTCACTCAAATAACTGATTCCAGTACAAACAAAATCGAACAAAATAGCTGCCTTTTGCACAAATTCTGCATGTAGAGAGACATGATTTCTAGTGATTTTAATAGAGTGAGCTCTTATACATCTTCTAGGCAAAAGGAGCCCCCTATAAGATATATTGGATCATTCACCTGACACCCAACTCTTGAATGAAGACTGAGGAGAAACAGATGCTGAGAGAGGAATAGTGAAGATAAACTTGAGTTCTTCACCTCTGATGGTGGCAATGCATATGAGCTAGTGGCCATGTGTTCTCACGTTCTCCCATAGGCTTGGATCATAAAATATTTAAGTCATAAAACTCAGACTGAGCCAGCTAAAACAGGTTGTGTGTTATTTGACCGTCACTTTACTATTGCAGAAGCACAAATGGCAATGTGATACTTAAAGAATTTCAGCCTTGCCTTGTAGACTAGAAGAGTGGTGGGGAAATAAGACCACGGTGGGCATGGTGCACTCTCAATATTTGTCTCTCTAATCTAAATACCCCAATGTACATGCCAGCCTGTTGTTTCCAGAGACATGTATGGAATCTCTTATCCAGAAATTGGATATCCAAAAAGCTCCCAAAATATGGAGATGCCACAAATTTTTTACTGATTTGATTTTTTTTTTTTGAATCCAGCACCTTGTACTTGATGTTAACTAAATTAGCATTAGTCTGTAGATGGCAGCTAATACTGTTGGATTCTTTTTTTTGCATCTGCTGCTGGAACCAGGGAGTTTCTGGGTAAGGGATCTCCCCATAATTTGGATCTCCTTGCCTGATACAAATCATATAAACATTACATACATAAACCTAGCAGGATTGTTCATTTAGCTTGGTTACCATCAAGTTCAAGGCACTGTTTTATTATGAAATAATTAATTGTTAGAATTATTTGCTTAAAATGGACTCTAAGGGAGATGGCCTCCCCATAATCAGAGCTTTCTATGGGTTTCCAGATATGGAATCACCTCTACTTTAAAGTAAATTTAGATTGACTTAACGTTAGACAAGGAACAGTTTTTCTTCTATACAAATTATGTTGCCTGCCTTTTTAACCTATAATTGTGCCATATATATATATGTATATATGTATATATATATATATGTATATATATATATATATATATATGTATATATATATATATACTGAATAAAGTATCCCTCTTGTAAAATGTAAGGATATTATAAGTTACCGAAGCGTTCCATTACCATATAAAAGCTTGAGGATGAAGGCCTGGGGGCAAATTTACTTATGGTCGAATATCAAGGGTTAATTAACCCTCGATATTCGACTGTCGAAGTTAAATCCTTCATATCGAAGTCAAAGGATTTACCGCAATTCGTTTGATCGAACGAAAAATCGTTCGATCGAAAGATTAAATCCTTCAAATCGTTCGATTCGAAGGATTTTAATCCATCGATTGAAAGATTTTTTTCTTCGACCAAAAAAAGATTGCAAAGTCTATGGGGACTTTCACCATAGGCTAACATTGACTTCGGTAGGTTTTAGGTGGCGAACTAAGTTTTTTTTTTAAAGAGACAGTACTTCGACTATTGAATGGTTAAATAGTTGAACGATTTTTAGTTCGAATTGTTCGATTCGAAGTCGAAGTCGTAGTTGAAGGTTCAAAGTTTTTTTTATTCTATTCCTTCACTCGAGCTAAGTAAATGGGCCCCCAAGTGTTTTTATACAGGTCATGGAACTCTGAGGTTACTTTGAATATCCTTATATTTTGCAACAGGGGGTACTTTATTTATTATAATACACCAGTATCAGTGAGTCATGTGACAGAAATGACATCACTAAGTGCCGTTTATAAGGAGATAAACTATAGGATATTCATGGCTCTTGTGTATTATATGGGTATATTGTATAGGCAATGGCATATTACATTTTCAATTAAAAAAACAAATGCGTATAAGTTCAGAATTTTTCAAGTTATGTTGTAAAAGTACTTGATCGTCTCCTGTTTCAAAAGAAATTGCAAAAGAAAGCTATTTTCAAGTACAGCAGAATGGAAATAATTTATCTAGCCAAGGTCAGTGCAATTATTTATGTCCAATAATCCTGTGCTTTTGATATGTTACACTGTACACAAGGCCAGTACTGACTACAAGTAGTTTGCTCACAATAAAGATATAGATGCCTGCATACAGAAAAATATGTAAATATGTACAATATACTGAGTTATATAAGGTTCAGTGTGTCTTTCTCAGACTGTGTATGTTTTGAATATTTATTGGGTATAGGATCTTGTGGTGACCCCATGCTTTTAACAAGGTTACCACTTTATATTTGTTAAAAAAAAATATGTGTGTGTAAATGTCATGCTCCCATAGATAAATGACAATATAATTGAGAAAATTGCTTCCCTAGACATTTCAGGCCTATACTATATAGGGAAATTAGGCAGTGCTACTTACAGCTTTCTAGAAATAGGTTTTATTATTTGTTATGAGGCAGCCAATCTATGATTCCCCCCCCAAATGAAGGTATGTGTACCCAACTACAAGAACGTGAAATTGGTCTTCAGTGGGGAAAGCTTTATAACTGGAGAAGTCTATGACAGGAGCATGAAGATTAGAAGGACCTCATTTCTGTAAGATCAGAGCACAAAAGGCCACTCATTACCCTATGTAAAATTCTCAGTCTTAAAAGTAACAGTAACATCAAAAAATAAAAGTGTTTTAAAGTAATACAAATATAATGCAGTGTTGCTCTGCACTGGAAAAGCTGCTGTGTTTGTTTCAGAAACACTTCTATTGTTTATATAAATAAGCTGCTGTGTAGCAATGGGGGCAGCATTCAAAGGAGAAAAGGCTCAGGTTACACAGCAGATAAGCTCTGTAGAACATAATGGTGTTATCTGTTATCCACTATTTAACCTGTGCCATATAGCCTATTTTCAATTCCATTGCTCCACAGCAGCTTGTTTATATGAACTATAGTAGTGTTTCTGAAGCAAACAGATCAGTTTTACCAGTGCAGGGGCAACAAGTACACAATATTCACTACTTTAAAATACTTTCATTTTTTGGTGTTACTGTTTTTTTTTATCACTTTTTGGTGACACTTTTGGGTACATCTCAAGCCATGATATCACTAGTGCTAAGACAAGAAAAATTTTTATAGGATAAATTAAAAGTTAATACCTTCTCAAATCATAATATCAGCACATTTTAAGCACATCGGTGGTCCTGTCTTCAGAAACAGTAGGTTTTGATTTCATTATGCTGTAGTTGAAATATAGCCAAAAGCTTCAGTTTCTATTTCACACCATCCACGTCCCACGCTGTATTTCATTTTGTTACTGGGCAAAGAAAAGGAAAACAGGATTTCTTACCTGCCCCTAGCTGGCCTTAGTCGGTTTTTAAAGATAGTTTGCAAATTCCTTGTTTCTTTTCATTAAATCAAACAAGACAGTCTTGTCAGAGCCGTGTGCAGCCTATATATTATTTATAATGTGCTTGCCACCTTGGCTTGGATTACAGCCTGACACAGACTTGAATGGAAAGTCTCTTCTGCAAGATGCTCTTGAAAGAAGCTCTTTCTGACCTGGGACACTAACTGCTTTTATTTATACATAGATATAGATTTGGGATGGTGATTTGTGGTCTTCACTTCTGTGTCTGTCAGTTGGGATAAAAAGTAGCCTTGTGATAAGCAAAAACAAAGCCTCATCTAAGCTTGGTTAAATTATTCAGGCAATAGTTTTTGTTGCTGATATATAATATTTAATGCAAAATAAAATATAAAAACACATGGAAGGTCTTCGATGGTTCTTAACCCTCAATGCCTTAGAAATTGATGGAACTCGTGTCAGTAGTTATTATTTTTTGCTGTCATCTAGTGATGCACAGAGCGGAAAAGATGTGTACTTAAAAAAAAATATTGATTCTTTCACATATGACATTAGCAATAGTAGTGGTCAGATAACAAGGTGAATGCACCGTGAACATGCTTTGTAGCAGGGTAATACTGGTACACATTTGTTCAATGAAGAACATGGATTCCTCAAGGGTACACCTTGCCATAAAACCGTTGCTGTGGCTCTAGGTTCCGAAATAAAAATAATGACCAAAAGTAGCCATTTAAAACCTCATTTCTTAATAGAGAAGAAGCTGTTAGCGATGAGTAGGTCAACCAGAAAACTGTCAGACCTAAAGATTTACTGATGAATGGGCTGGGTTTAAAGTATACTTTAATGTTCAGGTGACATGTCCAACTGCACTAATAAGGGAAAGATCACCTAGAACAGGAGTCCTCAAACCTTTTTTTACCTGTGAGCAACGTTCTAATGTAAAAGGAGTTGCGGAGCAACGCAAGCATGAAAAATGTTCCTGGGGTGCCAAATAAGGGCTGTGATTGGCTATTTGGCAGCCTCTATGTGAAATACCAGCATATAGGAGTGTCTGTTTGGCAGTACACCTGGTTTTTCTACAACCAATATTTACGTCCAAGCCTGGAATTTAAAAATAAGCACTAGCTTTGAGGCCACTGAATGCAACATCCAAAGGGGTCGGTGAGCAACATGTTGCTTGCAAGCTACTGGTTGGGGACCACTGACCTAGAAAGTCATTGCGAAAGTAACCCCTTTACCTTTTTTTGCACTTTCCCACTGCTTTCATCTGTGACATTTCTAGCTTGTTTAGTTTAGCCACAAATTACATTAATTTGAGTTTTTCTAATAGGCCGGCTAAGGCCATGTGACGTCCTATGCTTATCATTCTTCATATCACTAGAGTATATCCATAAATATACAATAAAGAAAAAAACTATCAAGCAAGTACAGCTTTATTCCAATTTATTCAGCCCTACTCCATGGTTTGTTCCTCTGCAGATACAGTTGAATTTTTTTTTTTTTTTAGAATAATGTTTACTAAAGCTGACGCACATGAATATGGACATAAGTGTAATAAGGAATACTAGTCGTATTACTACTATGGAAGCCAATCTCAGGCCACTAACACTAAACCCTTTTTAAATTGGATTTCTCTGCTAGCTTGTAAGATTTGGTTGCAGAATTATTTTCCCTTGGTTTCTTAGCTCATTTAAAATGGCACCACAGGACTATAGGATTTTCATTCAATAGGATTTCAAATATTTTACAAGCAGACGCTCTCTTTTAATTTTCTTCTGCTTAGGGCATCGTTATTTTTTGATTAAGAAGTCTGCGATGAGCTGGAAAATAGCCATTCATTCTTCCGTAAGTCTCAGGGGAACATTTCTCCAGCACACTGGATAGAGGGCCAAAAGCATGATCTGCAGTTAGAAACAATAGGATGGTGCACATATCTGCAAGACATTGCTCTTTCAAAGAGATGTTTAGATGAGTGAGATTATGAGTAGGTTAGGGTATGAGTATATGGGTGAGAAAGGTGTGGGCCAAAAAATGATGCAAACCCCATTCCAAGTGGAAGGGGTCCTTTGCTAAGGCTGTTCATACAAAGTATAAGGTCAGTTTGGCACACAACACTGGGGCTGACCAATGAGGCAATAATAAGCTGCTTTTGCAGCTCCACCAATCTAACTTTTTATGGCAAACTTTATTTTGTACTCCACTTCAACTCTTATAAACCACCTAGTGGTGCTAGGCCTTTTATGTTTAGTAGAGCTGGTGGCCTATGCAACACTGGTTATTTTTAATGGTCTTAGTCTCTATTATTCTCATTCTCTGAACTGTGAATATTAAGCCCAGGAAGGGGGGTGGACATAATCTGTTTGTATTATTGTTGAGTGTTCAACTGTGTATGCTGGTGTACTATTGGAAGCATATACCAGCTTATTGAATAGAGTTTTAGAGGTGTATTTAATTAGGGTTTTTAAAGTAGAACTAAAGCTTAACTAAAGAAATAGGCTAGAAATGCTATACATTATGGGGCAGATTTATCAAAGGTCGAAGTGAATTTTCGAATGAAAAAACTTCGAATTTCGAAGTAATTTTTGGATACTTCGGCCATCGAATAGGCCAAATTCAACTTCGGTTCGAATTGAAAAACCTTCGAAAATTCGACCACTCGAAAATCGAAGCACTGTCTCTTTAAAAAACTTCGACTTCAACACTTCACCACCTTAAACCTGCCAAATTACTGTTTAGCCTATCGGGGACCTCCTAAAATCTATCTGAGGCTTTTGGGCAAGTTTTGAGAAGTCAAAGTTTTTTTTTAGAAAACCTTTTGGATTGTTCGATTCGAAGGGTTAAATCGTTCGATCGTATGATTTTACTTTGAACGTACTTCAATTGAATATGGCCGTTTTCGATGGAAAAATTACTTTGACTATCAAAGTACTCAAATTTGATGGTCGAATTTCGAAGTTTTTTCACTTCGAAATTCAATCCTTGATAAATGTGCCCCTATGTTTTGGGCTTCTGTACCAGCCCAAGGCAACCATAGCCTTTTTGCAGTGAATATCTGTATCTCCAAAGATGCCCCAGTAGCTCCCCATCTTCTTTTCTGCTGATTCACTGCACATGCTCTGTGCTGCTGTCACTGAGCTTAGGGACCAACCCAAAATATACAGTACACATAGAATAGAAATGTCACAATATAAGGTTTATTAATAATTAATACAGATATTTACTACATGACAGCACAGAAACCAGTACAACGAACATCAGAATTTAATCAGCCTTGTAGCATCAGCTTATATCACAGTGCAACTTTTTTGCTTGATAATTTGTGACGACCCCTAAAGTTAGCTTCTCAACATCTGCTCAGAGCCCACTGAGCATGTGAGTGTCACAGACACTTTCCAAGATGGTGACCCCCTGTGATAAATTTGATGTTCTGGATCATTTCTGCTATTGACAAGCTGAAACTTTAGGCTGGTGCAATAAATTCAGTATATAAAATATGGCATTTTTAGCTATATTCTTTTTTAGGTTTTAGTTCTCCGTTAATTGCATTGAAAGAATTACCCATACACCTTGAAACAATAGAACCTGATAGCAAATAATTTGTATTAGGGACAAAACATAAAGTAAGACATATACCTAACTGTACAAAACATCAACATATGTAAACCAAAAAATAGTCTGAAAAAAATTTGTGAAGATAAAATTGATTATTTGTATCTCAGAAACATATTTCTGGTGCGTATTGTTTGATAGCGTGTGTTCAATACCACTGTTTCCTTTTCATTACACTTTGTTTTCAGACAATGCCCAGGTGACCTTTGCGAGCTCTGGATCTGATGAGGTTCTTTTTCTTTTCAGTAAGTGGTGAAAGAGGAACTGTAGAGGTCAGTGCAACAGAGTAAGGAATGTCATCTTTGCTTTGATTTGTCTTCTCTTGCCAGTCAGTTGTATTGATTTGTTCCAAATTGATATTTGGTAGCAAAATACGTGCTAAGACGTTTGTCAATCGTGCATTCAGTGGGTTCTACGTATATTCTGAACTCTGATATAAACAGCATTCCTGTATTTATATCCCACTAGTGCTGTTTTATAGCTGTATGAAGAGTCTTTATATACATTGGTACATTAATCTATTCATGGCACCAAATACATTTTGATACCAAACCCTCAGATGATGCCAAAGCACTTCCACCTCAAGAGAACTGTGTTTACTCCTAGGTGCTTAATATATGGCCCAAGATAGACTAACTCTAGCCCCTCTTGTTTTGCTGAATTTGTATACCCAACCTGAATTCTGAACATGGATGCGGAGTACATGACCCTGTTTATCCTATGTTTACTTACATGAGAATTAGGGTTCCTGACCTTTGGATTTTAACTTGGCCTGGGTCTACACTTGTTTGTTTGCTGCTGGTTCATAGCCCAGCCTGTCTCTGACTTTGAATTAGTCCTCTACTTTGTCTACTCAATACTGTTGTACTCTTGTACTTTGTCTGCTCTGTCCAGTCTCTGTAAAGGCCTGTACGTTGTCCATTTCCTTCTGTTTCTATCCTATCCTGTACTTTGTCCGCTCCATCTTGACTAGTCCTGTATTTCATCTGCTCTGTCTTGTTCAAGTCCTGTATTTCACCTGCTCTGTATTGTCTCTGTTTAATTATAAACTTCTCCCACTCTGCTCTGTACTTGTCCTGTCCTGAACTCTGTCCTTCCAAACCCTTTCCCTGGTTCATTTCTGGTCACTTTGTGTCCTTGCCTGAATGACTCCTAATTACACTATTTCTGGGGATTCCCTATTATTCTAAAGGTCATCTGTGACAACAAATTGTTCCTCAGTGAACTCCTTTTCTGTAGTAAGAAGTGACTACTGTATAAACACACCCCACCTAATGGTTGGGATTTGGTCCGGAACTCACTTTGGAGGGCTAGCCCTATGCCAGTAGCACGCAATAAATAGAGTTTTAGTCGCCATTTAGTCATATGGGCCACCTAACATTCTCTGTTCATATAAGGTACGTGACATAGTAGTCTCTAATTTATGTAGCACTGCGTATCTGGACAGCGCTATATAAATAAATGATGACGATGATGATGTTTAAAAGTAAATAAGTTGAGAGTTACTGTTTTCCATACTATGGCATATTTTATTAAAAGGCATCTATAACGTTATTTTCCCAATGGATTTCCTGAAATCTTTTTTATTTTCCATTCTTTGCTTCTGTTGAAGTATTACTGTCCCAGCTTGTAGATCTAGCCGTGCCTAAACAACCAATGTCTCACTGGCAGGCAAGCGTAAAACTTCTTTAATCTTCCTACAGACTTCTTTTTTTGTCTGGAGCCAGAATGGGGTGTGGCCTAGCAGTCCAATTAAACACAAATTTCAGTAAACGAATCGGGATTCAGTGGCCCTTTAAGTCCATAAAAATACATTTGTTAATTATCTAGCATATATTTGCTCTATTGAGTAGGATTTGGGATATTATTGAAATTTAAGTAGTTGGTGAACCATTGATCATTTGAGTTGTAGTTATTCAGTCTGGAGAATATTACTTTACTGCCTGTGCCAGTTGTCATTTTCAGATGTCTCTTAATACCCTGATACCCCCATGAGTCCAACGTATTGTAGTTACTTACTGGGCATCCAGGTCGACCTAAGGAATGCAGCCACTGTGTTTGTAATAAATCTGCAAACCATGCTATCCATCACTCCTTCTGCACTGCCGATTTATTGTAATAAAGATTGTGTTTTCAACAACTTGTTATTGTCATTTACAGTATTTGTCACTGCTGCTTTCCAATCCCCAGGATATTATGCAGAGCCACTGTGAATCTCCTGGCTTGTCAATAAAGTGAAATGACAATTATGAAACTCATTTATAGCGCTGGAATGCGTCCAAGGCCATTTTAATGCTCTGGCACAGTTTCCATGCTTTAACGGCATTAATAGGTTGATTAGAATGCAGCTTAGAAAATATCGCACCTTGATGACAACATGATATTGCCGGGATGTGCTGCTCTCTGGTTCTTTGTATTTTTCTGAAGTGACATAATGGGTTTGGAACTTGATTGCTAATACATTATACGGGCCAGGAAAATCTGATCTTTTCCCCATAGTGCATATAGTTTATTGTTGGTTACAATATATTTCCAAGTATATGATGGAAAATGCAGCTTATTAAGCCCTACTTAAAAATGTCAGTGAAGCAGACTCATTCTCTCTCTCTCTCTCTCTCTCTCTCTCTCTCTCTCTCTCTCTCTCTCTCTCTCTCTCTCTCTCTCTTTCTCTCTTTTTTTAAGTTTTTTAAATCTCACCAATATATAACGCAAAATACATATCCTTGATTTTCCTGGATTTTGGTCCTCTGAAAAATGTAAAATGGGGGTTCTGCTGTATGATGCAAGAGAGTGACAACCTCCTTTTGATTGGTGAAAAGTGCTAAAAGCCTGTCCCAGTCTGTCCCATTCTGCATATTAGCCAGTGACTGCTGTGTGAACTAACTTCATGGATATTTGTGATGGACTGAAATGCAATAGCGAGGATGAGTAGCCCCATCTCTCTATACTTTTCTATGACCGTCAAGTAGAGCCTTACCACAGAAACCATTATGTGTTTTAAGAGACTATGTAACATCTACTGCTATATAAGCAGGGACGTATTTATAGAAAGGCACTTGAGGGTCTGGGCCTAGGATGGCAACTTTGAGAGGGGCGACACTAGAGTGCCTGTGTAACAAATTACAATTTTTTTTGGAGAAAAACAAAATCTCCCCAACTGCTGCCGGAGACTTGCTGAGTAATTCTGTCAGCTAAGCAGCTGGGGGGGGGGGGCTAGGAATATGATTCCGGTTGCCACCTGGCCAGTATTTGACCGCCATTTACAATTAGCCAGATCACATTCTCGAAAGACATGGAAAAAAATTTCTACTTAAAACAATGGTGCAGCTATTTGTTTTTACAAATCCCACAGCTGATTATTCAGGTATTATTTCTTTAGACACTTTTCCTGTTATTAGGTGGCTCTTGGGTCTGCTAATTATTTTCTGAGGCTGACATTTAGTTTCCTAGTGAGACTGCGTCAGTGCTCAATAACCAGTTCCTATGAGCACTAGGCACAGTATTTGTAATTTCTGCAAGCTTTAGCACTTGTAAAAATGATACATTGCAGTGCATAGCCTTCTAAGCAATATTGGATTGGGCTGTCTGGAGAATGGCCAAAGGGCTTTCTGTATAGTAGCACAGGGTTGTGGAATACAAGTGAGAAAGCTGTATGAGCTCTTAGTGGCTGCTGTAATGGCCTGCGTTGCACATGCACGCACATCTGGAAGTCATTCTGCTCTTGGGATTTTTTCGTAATGATTTCCATTCAGCTACTGACAATATTCCCTATATGTAATAGTGGAGCAGTTTGTCTCAGAAGCCAGCATTGTTTGCCTTTCCAGAACTCTGTCTCGCATATTGTTTTGATCTCATATACTGTAGAATTATTCATCCTAAAAATCAGCTTTCTTTCTCACCAAACTTTGCCTATGCTCTACTTTGTGTTTTTTAAAAAAAAAAGCATATGGCATCCTCCCTATTCCAAGGGGAAGGCGAAAGTTGTGCTGAGGAAATCTCTAAAACTCATATAAATCAAAAGAAAATGAGTTAAAGGCGACTGAAACCCCCAAACATCATTTTGCTTGATGAAAGGAAATGTCAAAATAAGCAACTTTCCAATATACATTTCAGTGTACTTTAAATAAACACTTTCACTGGCTGTAAAGTTATTTGTAAATGTAATTACAGCTGACAATCAATAATTTAGTTTTGAAAACTTGACTGCAAGAAAATGAAAACAAAGAGCTGTGGTTGCTACTGGCAGTTGTGCTTGTGTGTATTGGCTTCTTAGTAAATGAACCCTCAATAGCATATATAACATATACATTTGGAATTATTCTGGCGCAGCAATTGCTTTATGTTTTTTGGAGTTTGTTTCTTTAAAGGAGAAGGTAATATATAATCACTAGGTGGTGTCAAATGTTAACTCCCTGCTCCCCCCAGTAGTGATTATATCGGTTACCCGATACCCAAGAACAGTGCTTCTGTTTGATTAAAACTGCATCAGCCTCGGCCAATTCTGTAGGAGCTAATTTGCGCAATATTCTTCTTTTCTCCAGGCCCAGGCAGGCACATACACAATAAAGTAAAAAAGCTGCTTTTTGCTTTGGAGTTTAGCTTACTCTACTTCACAGGCACCTGCTGGAACCGGAACAAACAGATGTAAGAAGTCAAAGACAATGGCAATGACAGTGTTGGACTGGGCCAGTGGGACACCAGGAAAACCCCCAATGGGCCCAGCTGAACTAGGTCCACTCCTCCGCCCAGATCTTGGCCTGCTCATGTCCCCTCTTCCAGCCCAAACCCAGGCTCGCACCTGCGCCCATATTGTCCCCTCCCCTGTCAAGAACTTGCACCTTTCCCTGATCAAAGGCAGAAATGAGGTAAAAATATAAATGGTGCAGTGGGCCTGGGAGCCAATCCCAGTCCAACCCTAGGCAATGATGAGCTTCTAAAGAAATGTCATGGTGACGTTTATAGCAACAGGATTGCCAACCCCGGGTATCAAGTAAGCAATTAGAATAATAATTTTGCACCTCCACTAATTATAATTGTTTTTAATCTTTCAATAACAAGAACTTCCATAATTGCTCTTATCTGACAGCCATTTCATAGTTTGACCTAGACCAGACACTGCCATTGTATGATGTTCCATACTGATACTGATTATAGCTTTACGTTATTGTGTCCATTAATCCAGTGGAATAAATGTCTGTCGTGATGAGCCTTGCTGTTCATTTAGACACTAACATGATAAATACAGCCTATGGTGGTTATTGTGGTGATTCACACCAGAAGTGCTAAACACCACAGGACTTCTAAAGCACTTATCATGCAGCTCAATAAAGACAACTATAATTACAGTTAATTACATTGATTAGGAGATTCTTGCTATGGCTCACATTGATAACAAAACATTGTGGTTTAGACTAATAAAACAATTTCCGGTAATTGGAGCAAGAAAATTTAGTCCGGCGCTACCAAAATAGCTCAGGCCCAGACCAGAAATGTTTAGATGAGGGTATGATATAAGTGCCATCTTTCTGGTTTCTTTTTTTTTTGCCTCCATGAGCTAAAGTATAAAGAGTTCTGCAGTAAAGCACAGAGCTATTTTTATACACTCATTGTAGAACTTCTCTTTATACAGGTCTGACAAATTGTAGGAAACTGGAAGCTACTGCTGCAGGTCATATATTTCTACACGCTGCCCAAGTAACCTAAATATAATTGTGAGTCTAAATCTAAAATTAGATTATTATTCTGACATCATTTTACCACTCACTTCATTAGCTGCTAATTTCAAGTTAGCATCCAAGTTTGATGCTTTTTAATAAAAAAAATAAATGTTATAAAAGGCTGTTACTATAATTTGCGTACAATAAAATGCTCAGCCGTGCAACCCAGCCCATAATAGTCCAAGATGAGATCCATGGTCAATGTTGTCCTGTTCAATACTTGTGTAATATCAACTATAATGTTGCCCTTTTTACATTGTTAACATACAAACAAGATATTTAAAGTGGCCAATATACAGCTTTATGTAACATAAATACCCAATTTGTAAAACAATATTGGTCTCCACCCCCCAACAATACTCCAAAATGACATCTCCTCTCCCAAACCCAGGAAGGGCACATTTACTACATTCTTATTGCTGAGTAACTATACATTCCCATTAATCACTGTCATTTATTATGATTTGATGAACATTGATTGGACCACTTGAAACACCTTTAAAATAGATGTTAGCCGTGGCCATATACTTCTATGGAAATCAACATCCTAACCATTTGGTATTTTGGTCTCTTTGAGATAACAACTACTGAAGGCTTAGGCAATAATAAATATTGAGATTGGTCTTTACTTATCACAATCAAAATAGGCTGTTGAATTGATCGGCTAGTTGGATATCAAATGCCTGGCAATCCTGCAGGAAACCAGAAACCAATACAGGCATAGGATAAGATATTGGGAAACTCATTATCCATAAAACTCTGAATTACAGGAAGGCTGTCTCTCATAGGGGCAAATTCACTAAGCACCGAAAATACGTTAGCAACGCCTTCGCCGCACTTCGCCAGGCGAAGTTTCGCCGGGGCGCTGCTAATTCACTAAAATCCGAAGTTGCGCTCAGGTAGGCGAAAGGCGCCAAGTTAAAGTGCAATGGACGTATATGTAGCAGCAAATACATTACACTATACAAGCCTGGGAAAGCTTTACAAAATAAAATAGAGGTGTTATATTGCCCTATACATGTGCCCACTGTATAGTTTAGGTGCCATATGTTAGGAAATGTAGGGGAAAGGAGGATACCCCTATCACCCTTAAAAAAGTAAAAGACGCTAGCGTTTTTTGGGACTTAGAAAAAATGTCAACTTTTTTTAAGAAAAAATGTTAACTTTTTTTAAAACAAGCCCTATCTACTCTATTGCATTTCGCCTGGTCTGAGGTGGTGAAGGCAAGTCTGGCGCAAGAGGTAACGTTCAGTAAAATGTAGTGAATTAGTGTAGTTATGTCAATTCGCCATAGCGCAACTTCACCTGGCGTAAGGGTGCAAAGTATCGCTAGAGTAGGTCCGCTTCGCTATCGAATTTACGCCAGCACCCGTTAGTAAATCAGTGAAGTAACGAAATTACGTCACGCTGGCAAATTTGCCCTAGCGTTAGCCACCTCGCTCGCGCTTTAGGGAATTTGCCCCATAGACTCCATTTTATCCTAATAATCCGATTTTTAAAAAAAGATTTCCCTCTTCTCAATAATACAATAGTGCCGTGTACTAAGAAATAACTAATCCTTATTGCAAGCAAAAGCAACCTTTTGGGTTAACGTGATTTTCTAGTAGACTTTTGGCATGAAGATCCAAATTACAGAAAGACACGTTATCCGGAATACCTCAGGTCCTGAGCATTCAGGATAACAGGTCCCATACCTGTAAAATTTGATGGGACCTTTAGAACACATGGGTGCAGTATGCTGTTTACATACTAGTAGGAGCCTACTGTACAATAGTTTATAGCTCCTATGTACGTATCTAATCCAAGTATAAATCTTTGGGTCTAACCCATTAGCAGAGGTTTGCAACAAACAAGGTTTCTATTCGCCTTTGATTCCAAAACAATTCGATTATAAATAAAGCAGGTCTCTAAACATGCCTACCATAATTCCCTTTAACTGCGAGTAACACTTGACGCATGCTAAATAGTGAAATGCGAGGCTCCTTGCCCAAAGTGACGGTTCTTTTGTCTGCTAAGCCCCATCACGCAGCAGAGTTTATGGCTTTCCGTTTGTTTTACTGGATGTAATGGAAAGAGGCAAGTGTGAATAATTACAGCCTGCATGTGTTGTTCAACTTGTAAAATATAGTTAGGAAGTAAGAATAAATTAATTATAATAGTTTGCAGGGAACAGTTTTAAATTAATCACAGAAGGGGGAGTTAAAGCATGCGTGTTTGAGCAACTGCTTATTTTGGCAAACTTGTAGAATCAAAGGGAATTGGTTTCCTTAGTTCAGTTCCACCACCCTAGCCTCCTTTGAATCTCCCTCCAAGCACATTCATCAAGCTACATATATATTTCTTTTATTCTGGTCACATGCCGTTATCCTAAAAAGTAATCTGTGTAATATAAGTATACCATATGGAGTTTATTTTATGTTTCTGTAAATGTGTGTAATACATATGGGCAAGGGTTATTAGTACATTGAAGGCACTTAGATGTAGATGTTCTTATAATTACCCTCGTGGTGGCTGCCCGTCGACTGGACTCCATTCCAGCCAAAATCTGCTGTATCCCAATGGAAAGTAAAGCCTTTTACAACCAGGGTGAAAATCAAAGAAAAAACGTTATTACCAAGTAATCATTAAAAACATGAACAGGTATCACTCTAGAGACCTTTAACTAAACCATGTTGTGTCTAGTCACCTGACGCGTTTCATGCCTCACTTTGGCACTTCATCAGAGGTGGAGTTTGGTCAAGGTTTACTTCCTTATATAGTACACTCAATTAAAAACATGTGTCAATTAAAAAATTTGCATATTACACTTGTGGTTCATCACAGGTTGACATATATCAATTTTAAATATTTTAAATGTTTTAAATACAGGGATTTTATATACATATAAATGTTTCACTGTTGCGGTTCTACCCTCTCTGGGCTTTTTTCACCTTTGTTTTCATATCTTTTTTTACTATCTTTTTTACCATGGAATTATAGTGCACATTTGGTTAAAAGAAACAGGAGACCCCCCACTATTTAACCCATGTGGATAGCGGGTTTTTAATGTATATATCCAATAAACCTCTCTCTGGTCAACTGCTCTAAGCAAATCATAGAAAAGTTTCAGCTATAGGTAAACACATCATGCTAAAACACAATGGCAATTTTAGCCAAGTCAAATTTCAAGGTATTGTGAGTATGTTAAATTGGGAGTGAGGGGAGGGGACTTGCTGAGAGCAACTTTGTTGGTACCAAAGTGCCCAAGATTTTCCTTTGTGCCCTTATCCTAAAAGTTTTTATCTTGTATAATAATCTACAAAGCCGTTTTGATTGCAGCTAGCATTACAATCCACAAATTTGATTAATGGTTTCAGCAGCCTAGCTTGTGTTTTCCTTCTCATATACCTTAACATATTGTTTTATTTTCATAACCCCATGCTAATATACTTCAGGACACACACCATATTCTCATTTAGTCTGGCATCAAAACCGTTAAGGGTTTTGCTTGTGAAACTGTTTTGACTTCACATTTTGCCTAGTGAGATGATTTAATTATCTTGATTTAGTAGCTAGTTTGAGAAAGCCAGAGCTGTTTTTTTCCCCTCTAATAATTATTTCTGCACTGAGTTAGGAATTCTCAGGAGTGCAGGCTGGGAAAAAGCCAAAAATATGTGCTATCCTTTAATTAGCCATTGTAATTGTTTCACACTAATCTGTGTGATTAGCTGCAGCATTAAATACAGAAGAAAGAATGGGGCTACCCTTGTAATGGTCATGTACAATATATATTTAATGGGCTCTTCCACTATAGATACTGGAGCTCACTTACTATTACTGGGCAAATTTGTTCAAGGTAGTAAACATTTTTGCTGTTAATTTTTATCTGGTTGAATGATGAAAACAAAACTCAATGGGGCACATGTGCCATTTGTTGGTAAACGAGCCTGTCCTGTATTATTTGGCTTCAATGCCAAGGGAAATTGGCGGAGTTGGTCAGGATATGTTCAGCACAATATGTAGTCATAAGAGGAGATAGGACTGTGGAAGAGCTTTAGCACCATGTATCCTCGTCTACAGCAAGGCAACATGACCCTTTGTATCACTTGGCATCAATTCCAAGGGGCATCAGGGAAGATGGAGTAACAAGAGAAGATAGACGTGTAGTGTAACCAAGAACTTTAGAACTATGTATTCTCTTCTACAGCAAGGCATTATTACCCCCTCGATCACTTGGCATCAATTCCAAGGGGCTGGAAGTTGGCTGGATATGTGCTACAGCAGTGCTGTCAAACTTTTGTGGTACCGAGGGCCGGAATTTTTCTGGCCTACTTGTTGGGGGGTCGACAATGGAAGCCATGTTACCACAAGACCATGTCTACATCAATGGTAGTAGCGCACCAAATAACCAAATGGTCAGTGTTCACTGCAGGGATATCACACATCGCTCATATGTGAAAAAAGTTGTCATATTAAAACATACCCTTAAATCCATATGCCTCATCCTACCCTGTGGATAACTCAGCCTTCCCCCAGCACATGATTAAACACCTTAGGGGCCCCCAACAATAATTTTCAAATGCTAACATACCCCCAGAACAAATACCAGGCTTATGTTCCACAGGCAGAGCAGGACACACAGGAAGCATAGTGCAGGCAGAGTATGGCACACACGGAGCATAGGGAAGGCAGAGTGTGGCACACACAGACAGAGTATGTCAAACCCAAGGACCTTAGGGCAGGCAGCAGAGCCGGGCCAGGGTGGGCAGGCGCCCTAGGCAACCTGGCCGGCTGTGGCGCCGAAGGGGGGCAAGAATAAGTGAATAGATGGTCATGTGCACAGACGCTGATGCGCATGTGCGAATCGACGCTGGCGCACATGCGTGAATCACCGCTTGAGCGTATTAGTGAACTGATGCTAGTGCGCATGTGCCAATCGACGCGGAAGCGCAAATTAACATGAGTGGACAGTCTAGACAGGAGAGAGGGGACCGGACTAGGGGGGTAGGAACCAGATAAGGTACCTTCCATGGCGCCCTCCACAGGTTTGCACCCTAGGCATGTGCCTACTTTGCCTACCCCTACTTCTGGCCCTGGCAGGCAAAGTATGGCACACACAGGGAGTGTAGGTCAGGCAGAGTATGGCACACACAGGAAACATAGGGCAGGCAGAGTACGGCACACACGGAAGGAGCATAGGGCAGTCAGAGTATGACACACACACAGGGGGCATAGGGTAGGCAGAACAGAGCAGGAGACAGGACCACTCTAAGATGTACTACATACAGTGACACAATGCTTGTGCCCCTCCAGCAGTTTGTACGAGTGTGAACAGGAGAACAATGTGGGCAGTTTCAATCTGGGTCTCAGGTGTGAACGGTAAAGGTCTTTAGGGTGTGAACAATAGAGGTGTTACAAGTGTGAACAATGCAGGGGGGATTACATGTGTGAACAATACAGGGATTTACAGTCTGAAATTGAGGGGTAAACAATGCAGGGTTCAGTTACTCTCAGTACTGATACCTTACTGATACCTTGTCTGCTTACACATGGTAAGCAGACACAGCAGGCAGACTTTCATGTGGGGGGCCAACAAGGGGGGCCGCCAGCTGGACAGCCCTGGTCTGTAGCCTATCAAGAGGAGATATGTATGTCTGTAGCATAACCAAGAGTTTAGCACCATGTATCCTCTTCTACAGCAAGGAAATATGGCAAGGAAACCTAGCTCTAGGCCTCAAGGACAGTTTTATTTTAAGGACAGTTATTAGGTTAAGCCTTTATTTAAGTTAGAAGAATTGATTAACTAATGACCTGACTGCATTTAGGCAGGGATATAGTCAGTTCCTGGCATGTTAAGGCCCTTGGGATCTGAGCTGGATGACCCAGTTGGATAATGTGATAATTAAAATAACATTCTGTTTAAAGCATTGTGGTTATTATAAAAGAGGTCAGATAGATTGTTGGTTATTTGTTGTGACATCATTTACCAAATGAGCCAGAACGCCAATCAACAGCTTGACTTGTTAATATTCTGCTCTGCGTTTGATATTCATGTAAATACATTACATAGATTTTACATGCTAAATCACACCTTGCACTATTATTATCCCACTAAATAGCGTAATATTTATAAGACCTTAATGTGCAGTGCAGCTCTGCTGAAGTGGAAGATATTATGAGCGTGGACAATGATGTATCTCAGTGCTTGATACAGACTGGTTTTCAAGAGCACTTCAGAATAAAATGCTTTGAGTTCTTCTAGCACCCAAATGATGTAATGCTTTCTCTGAGAGTTAATCGGAGCAAATTCAGAAACGCCATCTCTTCTTCAATCTATGTGATGCCGCGGAAGGCTCGTATTCACAAACCACAGCTTAATTGTCCTCATTCTACTTGAATCACAAAACCGGGCATCATTTTCTAATTTCACATAGAAAATCGGTCCACATGCCTCTGCTTATGTTCTTGAGTGTCTATGAAGTGCCCAGGCTGTTGCTCCTGGTTACGGAAAGGTATTTCAATGTCATTTTCGTTTTCTGAGCTCTAAGGAAGAGCCGAATTTCAGACAGAAATAATTACACAGCGTTGTGAAATTTACAGAATTTACATATGACGTTAACTCTCTTTTGTCCAATTTCACAACAACTTTTATTTATATATCATTTTGCAACATTGGCATTTGACCTTGTGAAAGTAATTTCACTTCTATTTTTGTAAGCTTTTAGTGAGGATTTGCTGATTAAGCCTTAAATGGACGCAGAGAAGATTTAGCATTGCAAAATACCCATATAAATATTTTTCACATGAGATTAAAATGTGTGTACGCAGTCAAATAAAACTGTGTGTTTATATATATATATTTCTACGGGTTTGGGGATTTTTATTTTGCTGTATTCATGCAAGAAATACAAAGAATGCATTTTTTTGGTATATAGTACAGGTATGGGATCCATTATCCGGATACCCATTATCCATAAAGATCTGAATTACATTTTAAAACAATTAATCCAAATTTTAAAAAAGTGTCTTCCCTTTTCCCTATGATGATAAAACAGTGCCTTGTAATTGATTTATATATAATTAACCCTTATTGGAAGCAAAACCAGCCTATTGGGTTTATTTAATGTTTATGTGATTTTCTAGTAGATCCAAATTAAGGAGAGATCAGATAACCAGAGGTCCTGAGCATTCTGGATAACAGGTCCTGTTCCTGTAATACGTCAATGAGCGATTGAAGTGGGTGTAAATACTATGGGACCTGTCATCCATAATGCTTGGTACCTGGGCTTTTGGGTAATAGACAATCTTTCAATAATATGGATCTCCATACATTAAGACTGCTTAAAAGTAATTTAAACAGTAAATAAACCCAATAGGATTGTTTTGCCTCCAATAAGGATTACAGTATCATAGCTGGGATCAAGTACAAGGTAGTGTTGTATTATTACAGCGAAAAAAGATGTATGTTTTGATTAAAATTTTCAGTTATTTGATGGGAGATGGCCTTCCTGTAATGCAGAACTTTCAGGATAACGGGTTTCCGGATAATGGAGCCATACTTGTGTATAAATCATCCTATCTGGAGGACTTTGTATGCATTGTAAATAGACGTAGGTACAAACCACAGGAGAAAAGAAAAAAGTAAGGGATCTACAATAAATCAATAGAAGACAAACCTAAAATAATAAATATAAAAGTTAGCACTATAATAATATTTATTATACTAAATGTTTGAGCAGTGTTAAGTGATGTGCTAGAGCTGGGTTCTAACAGAGTCCCAAGGAAGGGTTAATGGCAATTGTGGACTATTAATGTAAATATATATTGAAAGAGTAAGAACTGCTAAGACCTTGCGCATATTGATCATCCCTAAGAGACTCGGGATATCTACTGGTAAGACAAACCCAATAACTGTAAATGAGTACAATTTCCAATATTGCTTTTATAAATGTACTGCCCTGTATTGGAAAGTGCAAATGATACACTCAAGTTGGACATAATGCTGTCATAAGTACAATAACCTTGTGTCTTCTGTGAATACTTAATCCTGTTATTTATTTTTATGTTCTAAAAAGTGCAGAGCTAATGAGGAGATGTACCTTTCACCGGGAAATTGTAATTATGCCTGAGAATTACGTAGCTGCAAACTGCTCTGATAGGGTCAAAATGATCTCTGTTCTCCAGTATCTATCTATCTATCTATCTGTCTGTCTGTCTGTCTGTCTGTCTGTCTGTCTGTCTGTCTGTCTATCTAATCATCTATCTATCTATCTATCTATCTATCTATCTATCTATCTATCTATCTATCTATCTATCTATCTATCTATCTGTTATCTATCTGTTATCTATCTGTCTATCTGTTATCTATCTCTCATCTATCTATCTATCTATCTATCTATCATTTATCTATCTATCTGTCTGTCTGTCTGTCTGTCTATCTAATCATCTATCTATCTATCTATCTATCTATCATCTATCTATCTATCTATCTATCTATCTATCATTTATCTATCTATCTGTCTGTCTGTCTGTCTGTCTGTCTGTCTGTCTGTCTATCTATCTATCATCTATCTATCTATCTATCTATCTATCTATCTATCATCTATCATCTATCTATCTATCTATCTATCTATCTATCTATCTATCTATCTATCTATCTATCTGTCTACATCTATCCATCCATCCGTCCATCCAACTGGGCATTCATTTCTTTTAATAATAAGAATTTCCAATAGCACACAGTCAATGATGTGAAATAATAATAAGGCAATGATAGTTTTAAAGAAAGATTTGTTTTCATGGTTAAAGCAGTCTTATTTGGAAGACATTTTTCACAATTTTTTTTCTTTCTGCTCTTTCATAAAATAATGGATTCATTATATTGCTAAGACGAAATGTTTATATATCATTATTTAAAAGATGATTTGGAATGATTTATTGTTCAAAAGATTGTTTTCTAAAAATACATTATTATTATTTTTGTCATTGTTCTTTATTCCTTAAATCCAGTGGAATAATTGAGCAAATTATAAATAACAATGAAACATGTTGTGTGCAGCTATTGAATCAATATAAGTAAATGTATTAAAGATGCGCTTGTTTTTTTAAATGTTACAAATCAATAAGGCTTATTCCCTGCTGAATCTGACATTTGACTAAAAATTGATTGACCATCATATTTTGAGCTGCAGTAAACAAGCCTGGAATATAATACTAGGATTCTTTGTATTTTTCATTTGCCCCTTTTGCAGGGCATTTTTATATTGGAAACTCGGAGTGAACGACTTGCTCACATAAATAAAGCCTTTGGATGATGATGAACAACTAGGTGCTCTTTTTTCCCACCTGACCTCTAAATATAAGCAGATTCGTTGGCTTCTGATGAAACCTACCCTTTTGTGTATTTATGTAATTAAAGGACAATGGCAAGCATGTTTTGTTCCCACCTGGCATGTCAGCATTCCCATTGTTGCCATGTACCATTAACAAAATGAATTGAAAGGTAGCCTCACTATGTTTCTATGGGGTTACTCATTTATGGAGGCCATTTCTAAACTCAATATGTTCTCTTTCAAGTACAGGTATTGGACCTGCTATCCTTAATTCTTGGGATCTGGGGTATACTGGATAAGGGGTCTTTCTGTTATTTGGATAATTATAATTTGTTAGCTAAGAATCATTAAAATATGAAATAACCCCAATAGGATTGTCTTGCCTCCAATAAGGATTCATTATATCTTGGTTTGGATCAAGTGCAAGGTACTGTTTTATTATTACAGAGAAAAAGGAAATCATTTTTAAAAATTTGAGTTATTTGATTAAAATGAAGTACATGGGAGACTCAGAGCTTTCTAGATAACAGGTTTCCGGATAACTCGCCCCAACCTGTACTTTGGAACTGCACAATGCATTTCTTAATGCATTACTGCTTGAAACACTTTGGGGGTTATTTACCAAAGGTCAAGTTGTTTTGCCGAAAAATATTTGTTTTTCAAGGGTAGTTTTCAGTCAAGGCTCGAATTTTCGGGTTAAAAAAAAACTAAAATTTTTTGCGGTTTTAAAATAAAAACTCAAATATTTCAGGATTTATTATATCCTGAAGCTAGAAATAGCTTGAATTAAAAAAATATTACAGCTAAAACCTGTCAATATCATGTAGAAGTCCATGGCAGAGGTCCCTTGAACTATCTGAAGATGTCTGTAGCATTCATGATGTTCTGAGTTTTTTCCGGTGGGTTTCGCTAAAAAACTCGATTAATCTGGGCTTTTAACCCCAAATTCACTGATTCCAGTTCCTTCCATTCAAATTTTTTTCTTAAATTAGAAAACATTTGAGTTGTGAGTTTATTCGAGGTAGAAGAAAAAAAAAACCTTACAAACCTCTAAAATTTACATTTGATAAATCACCCCCATTGTGATAGAAGAACAGATAGTGGATATATACCTAATTTTTCTACCTTCTAATAACACTCGGTGCATTATGCTGTACTACACCTTCACAGGCAAAATAACAACCAATCATTTTGTTTGCCTTCTGTTAATTCATCTTTCGCCTATGAAGGCTGAGTGTATTTACTGACACATTCAACTTTGCTAAACAGTTTTTCTTCTGAAACAATGCGTTGCTTGTCCGAAGTGTTTTTGGCAGCCAACGATGTTTGAGCAGCACATCCTGTTAATCAGAGGCAGCCCTGTGTCCCGCTGCTAACCACAGATGTGGTGCTGAAAGCTGCCCTATGTAATATCACAGGCCCGTTTTGTCTGCATTGTGTCCTATTAGCATCCACAGAGGGTGCTGCTGGTAGAAAAGTAAACTAGCAGATTGATTATTGCCCTCTGCATGTTTGAACAGCCTTCTTTTCTGAATAATACATTCTTTCAGTACATATTCCAACCTCTCGCCTGGGTTTGCTCACTGGCGTCTGTGTACTGCTTTATAGGTAAGCAATGAAGGGAATTACTGTGAACAAACTGAGGCAGGACATCATTTTTTTCTTTCCTAAATCTACACATGGATAAGTGTAGAAAAAGTGTAGAATTGCCAGGCTGACTGAGGCTGCTGGGAGAATATATTCAGCTGGAAGGCAGCAGTTTGCTATTCTAGATACAAAATCTGCATGTCATCGTTATATCTGCCCTATGAATCTTAAAATCAGATTACATCTCTGATAAATGGCTTAGAGATGGCAGCATTTGGTTGACAAATGATCTGGTGTTTAATCTCCATCTCCAGTTCCTCCCCAGATTTATTAAGACACTAATGCCCTATCTATAACATTATGTTTTCAAATCAGGTCATAGGAGTGAGAGAGAGCAGAGTGATAGTAACATAAGGCGGTGCTTTAAAGTAGATTTTTTTTTTTTTGTATCTGCTGTTCCATTGCCAACATATAGCTGCAGGTCTGTATATGAAGACTTTAACCTTGTGTGTGTGTGGGGGGGGGATGAGGCAGAGACGGCCCCCTTGATAGAATGTATTGGCAGGCATATGATTGGACATGACAGCATTCAGTGTGGACCAGCCTGACAATTTCCCTGTACTGAGAGGGAAGACATTCAATAATATAGAGTGAAATATGACATTGAGACATTCCTTGAGCAGGCTGGAGCTTTAAACAGGCAAGTATTGGCTCTGGCAGCTGCTAAACACAGGAATAAGCCTGGGCGGAAGAAGGAGGCATCTTAACTTCTGTTCAAAGACATACGTTACCCTGTTATGTTCAGAGCACCTTAAGCACTTCAGCTCTTGATCTTAAATCCCTGCCACACATTATAAATACCCCCCCCCCATAGCCATCTCCAAATACATAGTAACACATAAACATGAAGCAGGTTCTAAACTGAAGTTGTGTCTGCTGCTTGGGAAGCTCTAATAGCATGTAAATAAATCAGTTCAGTAACAGTGGCAGCAGTCATGTCCATATTGTAAAGCAGATAACAGATAATCTGTTTAGTTTGCATCGGTTTAAGTGCTTAAAGTTAAGTGGTCAAAAACAGGAGTCAAACATCACTCATGCTTCTCTACATACATATAGGATTAAAACCTTTTTAAGACAGAATAAGACTTCCCGCTTAAAGACAATTGTTAGCCGTTACGAATTTTAATGGTACCTGCCCTTCCTCAGGACAACATTGGCCACCAACCTGGCCCAGTGAATCAGTCTCACCATGGATAGCCTTTGCAATATATTGAACTCTCTGTCCATCAGGTTACTGTAGAAAAACCTTTACAGATAAAAGTAAAACTTAAGTTCAACAATGAATTAGTCAAGACATGTTACACCATGTATGTTTTGTACCAGCTCATGGTCACCACAGCCCTTTAGAAGTGAAGATATGTGCCTTCAAAGATACCACTATTATATAATTCTTATTTGTTAATATACAATATCAGAGTGGTTATTAACCTGGCACCCATCTTAAGAAGGTATTTAAGGCCAGAAAACGCTAAAGATAGTTTGACTAGTAATTAACTTTAGTTAATTAGTTTATCTTATTGTTTACTTAAGGATTCTTCAACCTGGGGGCAATAAGCTTTTACTGCAACTTTCAGTGTTCCGCAGGCAAATGATGATTGTAAAGATGGCCATACAAGAGTAGATTTAAGCTGCTGATTCAGGCCCTGCAGACCCAGTCAGCAGCTTATCTGCCTGTGTATGGGGCCTCAGACGAGCCCACCCAACCGATATCTGGACGAAACTCACCCAATGTCTATTGGGCAGACTCAACCCCCCCCCCCCATCGGATCAAGGTCTGCATCTGTGTATTGATGCTGTCCTCTATCTAACTTTCCGGCATTACAGCAATTATGATCAAATAGTTGCCCCAAGGGCCAAACAGTCGGATGAGCCCAATCTTTCCCACCTCAGTGGTGAAAGTGGTGAAAGATCATGGCTAAACTAGTGGATCTGATAATGTATGGTTCTAAAAGTTGTAATACAACAACAACAGCTGAAGACTCAAACTTTCATCTCTCTGCATTGTCCTCTACCCTTCTTCTCTGGTTGAGATTTCATTGTTACATGCAAATGACCATATCCAGGCAGCTAAAGTTGGCCAATTAAGTCTGTGTATGGGGCTCTCTGAACTTCTTGCCTGCCCAATATCTGCATGAAAATCAGATATCTGACAGACAGGTTTGAAAATCCCATCAGGAGTGGATTGCATTGGCACGTTGATATGGTGCACTGTGCTTGTAGGCCTGCAGAATGATCTGATCCTTCTTCATGCTGTTGTTGATCTGCAGTCCCTACTATAAATAAAGAACACAGTTTGGATCCACTGGTGCTTAATCCTGAATTTTAAAGTACAAACACTGTACCCGTTGCCCTTTAGAGTGTGCTTGTACGAGAGGATACATTTAAAATAAAACAAAACCTAGAGAGATCCTATTTGTAAATGTCTAGGAGAATGGATAGTCTCAGCAGTGCAGAAAGTAGTCAGAAAATTGTCCTCCAAATAAAATAAATGGTTCCTGGACACTGAGAAGGCATTTGTGTTCCCAATTTGCTCTGCTGATGTTGTCACAAACTACTAAAAGCCTAAAGGGAAATAAACATGATTTGGGCCCCACTTAACTGCTGTATTGTATTCAAAAGACTTTTCTATACATATCCGTATTTGAAAATTTGAAATAAGCAGAGACTAGTATCTTTATACAGATATATGCTTTATAGGTACTAGTGGATGTTGCGCTTCTATTGCTTACATTTGCCTAGCTTAAAAGTTATATTGTATCATCTGGATCAATAAATAAGGTAGTTCTTATGCATGTAAAATGTCTGCAGGTTTATAACAAAGTTGTCCAGGGAAGTTGGGTATTGTAGTACATAGTCCAAGGGGCGGAAAGCCAGACTTTCCTACCTTTAAAGCAACGAGTACTGCTGTAAAAGGGAAAAGAAGAGTACAGCCTGGTGACAGGTTCACAATATCAGTTGCAGCCCCATGTTGCTTTTATTCCAACTACTCAGTAATGAAATGTGACTTTGCTGTTAGCACACTGGGAACTGACGCATGACTGGTCCCAGCTCAATATCTGCGGGAGCAAATTAACATACCTACACATTAGTGGTGCATTTCCCATGGATTTATAATGGCATCATTTTGTTCTAACCAGAGGTAACCGTGTATACAAATTGTCTGGCCGATGTCCAAATGGGATCTGGAAGTTAAGAAGTGGAGGGAGAGGGAAACCATCAGATCATAGTTGATGCAATATAATATTTAATTAAAACCCATTCTGTTGAGGAATAACATGATAATCTGAAAGTAATGCAATAGAGGCGACAACGATGCTGTGTACACAATTGAATCCCCTTATACACCGTCAGATGATATAGATAGTAAATCAGTTTGTAGGGCATTTATTTTTAACATTTTGTAAAAAAAATTGTAAAAAAGAATTTTTTAAAAATGAATTCTTGGCCCATGAAGCAGATTTTGCTCTCTCGTTTTATATATATATATATATATATATATATATATATATATATATATATATATATATATATATATATATATATATATATATATATATATATATATATAATATATATATAATATATATATATATATATATATATATATATATATATGTCTACAAATGCTTTAATTTATATTCCAAACCCTACTGTTGTATCCCAGAGGTTTAGCAGCCAAAAAGAAAGCAGGAACCCCTAAACTATAAGTAAAGACTCTCTAGTAGAAATGTTGCGTTTGGGTGCCATGCCCCAAACCTTCAGCAAGAGAGAGCAGACCACCTTAATAGCATATGGACTTTCACCCGAAAAAAACGCCAATGTAAAGGCCAAAGTTTTAAAAGTACAAAATGTAGTCTCTGTTCAAATCCCTTATTTATACAGGTATGGGATCCGTTATCCAGAAAGGCTGTCTCTCACAGACTGTATTGTATCCACATAATCCAAATTTTTTAAAAATGATTTCCCTTTTCTCTGTAATAATACAATAGTACTTGATCCAAGGTAAGATGTAATTAATCTTTATTGGAAGCAAAATTGGGTTTATTTAATGTTTACTTGAGTTTCTAGTAGACTTAAGGTAGGAAGGTCCACCGTATATATGTAAATGTATATATGTTAGTTGATTTATTTTTTTTGATATTCAGAATTAGACAGACCTGTAGGGTCTTGCAGAAATGTGTCATGACATCTCATAGTACATATGATTTCTTTCCATGTATATCAGTGGAACAATCTGGTTTTGAGCTTAAATTGTTAAAATATTGTTTGCAGCAATCATTACCTGTCAGCCTAAGGAGATATGTCTGTAAAATGCGGCTATAAATTAAAAGTCTGAAGTCTACATTTGCCTCAAGAGCCTCCTCAATGCAACAAAAAGGAAGACTTAATTGTCTTTGATCCTACGAAATGTGAATAATAACACCGCAACCTTATTTTTCGGTGCAGATAATATAGCAGGGAATTTCCGTCCCTCATGAATGTTATCACCTCTGGGTCAAATATATTAAAATTCACTCTTGTAATAGACTTAGCATTGACTTAACAAGGGCTGCAATGCACTCAGGAAGAGTTGGCTGTGTAACTAAGAGTCATCTTGCTTTCAGCCTTGCTGCCGATGTTTTAAGTGTTCTTGAAGTTTGCCAATGGTTTCCTGATCATTTCCTGAACATTTCTCTCAGATGCTGACCTTGACGGGTCAGTTGTTATTTAGGCTTACATGCCAAATTAATTTGTAGCTTTGGCATGCCTCTACTGCATCTTCAGAAAGTGTAATGTTTTTGTGTGTATAATAGGAAAGGCCTGCCTTTTCCTGGATGTGCTACAAAAAATATGAATTATTAATTTATTTTATGACATATTTTTTTTAGTGGGAAATTGCTACCATGGGTAGTAGCTGCCATTCATTAAGCCAGCAGTTAAAACAGCCACAGTCCATGTACATGGGTTCATCATTCTTCAGTGCCCCTGTGATTGCTTGGTAACATCATCCTCTTGTTAGAGGACTTCATGAAACCTTTAGGCATTATATATTACCTTCAAATACTTGGTTCTTAACTAAAAGTGTGATCTGTTCCTCAGTAGATCTCCACCAGATCCCTGCAACAATACGCAATAAGTGATGACACATCAAAGATGATTTATACTGCTATGGGACCTGTTATCCAGAATACCTGGGGTCTTCCAGTGAAGGGGTCTTTCTGTAATTTGGATCTCCATACCTTAAGTCTTCCAAAAAAAGTAATTTAAACCTTAAATAAACCCAGTAACATTGTTTTTACTCCAATAAAGATAAATTACATCTTAAGCTGGCCATAGACGCAAAGATCTGGTTGTACGAATCATTGTACGATCGGACTTTCCCATCTCCCGACCTGCCACTAACCATTCCGATCAAATAAAGTAGAAAAGAACAGATCAGCCGATGTTCTGCCCCTGACAGTAATTGTACGAAAGTTATGTCTGACCAAAGCTGGTGACAGTCTCCCACTGAAAATCGTACGATCGGCAATACATGCAGAGATATTATCGGCAGCCAACAGAAATCTTTTAACCTGTCCAATCGACTAAACGACCGATCTCCGCCGGACGAAAAATGACGGGACCCTGAAAATCATACGATCAGATCTTTGCGTCTATGGCCAGCTTTAGTTAGGATCAAGTACAAAGTACTGTTTTATTATTACAGAGAAAATGGAAATCATTTTAAAGAAATTAGAATTCTTTGGTTAAAATGGAGTCTATGGGAGATGGCCTTCCGTAATTCAGAGCTTTCTGGTTAATGGGTTTCCAGATGACAGATCCCATACCTGTTCCCCTCTTCAACATTTCTGGGTAAACATTGGCGGTTATTAGGGTTGTCAAGCAGAATGATAATTAGTAGTGATTGCTAGGGTAACCCAAGTGAATGAATGGCAAGCAATACGTTTCCACCTTTTTCAGCAGGATTCGGATTCGGGCAAATCCTTGTGCCTGGCCAAACTGAATCCAAATTCTAATTTGCATATGTAAATTAGGGGCCAGTAGGGAAATCACTTGACTTTTCGTCACAAAAGAAGAATTTTCGCACTTTTTCCTTTCCTGACCCATATGCAAATTAGGATTCGGTTGGGTATTCTGCCGAATCTTTCACCAAGGATTCGGGGATTCAGCCGAATCCCAAATAGTGGATTTGGTACATCCCTAATCTGTACCTGATTTATTTCAATGCTCAGTAAATGGCCTGTTACAATATATAATAACTTTCTTGGTCATACATAGACTTGACAGCTTTCATCCAGTCATCATCTTCACCAATGGCATTGATGCGAGCATGCTCAAAGATCCATTTTGAGATATCAAATGCTAATGCCGTATTAGTATGTATGCCGACAAGTAGATGCCTGCCATAGATATATCTGAGGCACTAAAGAAGAAGGTAGTGTACTGAACAGGGAATATCATTGTAACATAATGTGGAAGAATAATCAATTGAATTTTTTATTTTTCCTGTGAGCACCTTGATGAACATTTTGTGTCTCCTGCTTGATATTGCATGGCGGATTTTCACAGAATCTAAATCCACGCCAACGTTCAATTGGGAAGGAATTCTATTAGACTTTTGCCCTACAGGAAAAATTGTAAAATATTTACTTATTAAAAAGCCTGGATGGATTTTTGACAGGTTGATGGATGAAAGAAGGATTCCTAGCAAACAGTACAAAAGTGCATGACTAATGTATTATATGCTTCCTATTATATGCCTGACTTTCTCCCATAGCTGTTCATGATTTGGGGACAACATTTGACCAGTGCGAGAGGGATCCCTTACCAACCAATCTAAAAGGCCTAGGTGTCCTATGTTTTTTTATGGCTAGAGACAACCTCTCTTGTCTCCTGCTACAGAAGCAGACAGTTTGTACGTTATTATTGGCATCATATCAAGCTTCTTGTGGTGTTAATCACATGTAAGAACTAACAGCTACCATGGCTGAAGACAGAAGGGGGAGCTTCTTGTGGCAATGCTACACTACTTTTGAATGTGCTCGTTTTATACTATACTAGACTATAGACTACAGTAAAATCTCCATTTCTATTTCATTCTCTCATATCTACAGTAAGTCATGCACAGTTTCACCAGCGTGGCTACCGTAAGTCTCGTTGGGTCATTTGAGTCTTGCATCTTTTCTATGAAACCGCTACTTCTCTCATGGATACATGGACATTACATCCTTATTAATAATACAACTTAGCTGTCACATTACATTTTTCTGCCATAAAACAAGATAGAATATTAATTGTGCACAGAGAAACATAAAGTGGCAATTTATTCTCTTCTATTTCTCTTTGTATAACAGTAAAATATTCAAAGTACAACTTATTTATTACAGCCGCACAATAAAACATATGGAAGAGGCAAACTACATTAACATCTGCTGTCTTTTCGCCATCTGCTCCCTTTGGCGCTGTTCGTGCCCAGACTTGCCAAAACTGTTTGTTCTCCAAGGGTCTTATGGCATATTAATTGGTTCTTTTGTTTAATTTCAGATTTTATATGTGCTATCTGTCAGACCAAACCATATCATTCATTGTTGCATTCCAATTTCATTCTAATTCCTCACAATATGCCATGTTCCTTCTGAGCAGACACATGTACTTTATATCAAACGATTCTGGAAGTTTAAAAAGTCTTTCTTTGCATCTCATCATAGATAATGTTTAGTGTTGTGCCTTCCCCTTAAGTGTTTTAGAGAGCTTTATGTATTATTTTTGAGAGATGTCATCAAGAAGATATAATCTCAGCAGTAACAGCTGTTGGCTGTCCATGTGTCTTTAAAGAAAATGCTAAGCATGGGAGGTAGTGTGAAGTAGCCAGAATATGCTTCTTTTTGGAATCCAATAGAATTCTAATGTCTTACAAAAACAAGCATCTACTCTCTTAGTCATGTGGACACAGGGCCGATTTTGGACATTTTGTTTAAATCGTCCCCAACACAATCCTATTATGTTGAATCAGTGTCCATTATGAGGTTTGCCTAAAAAAACAGTGTTTTTCGGACTACAAATGCCTGAAAACTGCCATGGTTGGCAAAACATCAGACACTTGCCCTTTGTGCCTTAGGCCTCATAATGGAGCTTATGCATATTCCTATTTGCAAAGTATTCACAAAAATGGGAGCTAGTGAGTTGTTCAGTATAGCAATTGACAAGTGAAATTTGAAGACATCTAGAGTCATATAAAGTTTGAGAAATGTTTTATTTCACCAGCTAGCTACTGATTGAAGACAAATCTGATTTGCTCTGCTGGTGTGAGCAATGGCAATGTCAAAGCTATCAATCACACATCTATTAGTTGATGTCTGAGCTCTGTGCAGATGTTGGCTCCTCAAGAAAGAGTTATTGGTATTTTTTGACCCATCGGTCATTGTTCTTCTAGACAACTCAGAGCAGTTGTAACCTTGGGATCAGGGATTGCCCATGTGTTTATGGCCATCGACACAAAGGTTTCATCAAACTGATTATAATAATCAGATATAGATTTGAAATCCTGCAATATTTGCATTATAGTTTCCAATCAGTACTGTCTGATCCCTGTAAAAATAACTGCAAGAGATCCTAAAGACAATGTTAGTAAAAGCAGGTGATTATAACTCAAAACAAGCACTGCAACAAGAGACCTTAAAGGGATGATTTATCAACATTCCAATTCAAAAGTTTGCCGTGATTCAAGTTTTGTTGCTAAAATTCATGAATTTCAATCTGAGTTTTCAGAACTCAAACTTTAGAGTCAAGTCAGTTAATCAAGTCAGAAAAACTTGAATGTAAAACTTCTGCGTCTAAAAGCTGAACACTTTTTTTGTTTTCAAACTGAATTTTTCCAATTTTTTTGAGAGTAGGACAACCCATTTAAAATTATGTGAATTTGCCACATTCAACTGTTTTCTGACACACATTCAAGTTTACTAAGCTTTCAAGTCTATTTTAATTTTTAAAAAGAAGTCTAAAATTAACAAATTTGAATTTTGTCTTACTGGGCGATACAAGTAAATATTATCCAGAAAGGTTTTTTTTTAATGTATTATTTTCTAAAATTATATTATTGATAGCCATTATAAGAATCATCAGCATTTATTTGTATACGGCCAGCAAGTTACCCAGCACTTGTAAAACAAATCATTTTCTGAATTTGCCTTCATTGACTCTTATAAACCAAGAATTCTGCTGAAACTTAACATTCCATATGTGCCACATACAGTATACCACTATGGCATAAAAAGTTAAGAATCCTAGAATATTTTTCTCATTGTTTGTGGTCTAAACAAGCAGTGTCTAGTCCAGAACAAGAATATATTGAAATTTCTTAATATTGTCATAATTGTGACCAAGACTGAAAAAACAACCGTGTGTTGTGATGGCAACTACTGTTTCTTTGACTCTTATTTCTGTCTCTTTGATGGCAACCACTGTTTTTTTTACTCTTTCTGGTACTGACAAATATAAACTAATAATGTTTGTACCACCAATATGCTTTTAATGATACATTTAAAAACAACACACATTGTTTTCAGTAACATGTATTTATTGGCATATGCTTAATATAAAATGCGTAATAGCATTTAAATGACATAAAAAGAGCTATATATATGTAATTTCATAGTAAGCAGCTAATATGGGAAATAGATGGTATCTTACTCTCATGTGATGTAAACATAACTGAAAGGTTTGTATGGAAATTGCTTCCAGATCCCGAGCATAGCTCTGAAGCTTTTGAAGAATAGATTTCCCATACAATAACAAACATCACCCCTCCCGTCAACTACAGTAAACAGCATGACATGAAATATCAACGTTCTATATTATATTCTTGGTTCCTTATAATGAAACTTGGCATATACTGCATGAAATAGCACTGATACCTCTCAAGTCAAGCAATGGCTCCAACGCTCGCTCAAGTACAACATGGCCAATACAAGTATAATAGATAGTGAACACTGACCTTGTGCATTAACAGTAGACGTTCACTAGTACTTCTCATGCTATTAACATTGTCATTAGAAATCTTCCTTTGCGCACTTGGTTTCCATATAATTTAGCATCTTCAGTATGTTTGAGATTTTATTTAGAAAGGCTGGCATATCTGCACAGGACTTTGATGTGAAGCCAGCATGAAATGAATTGAGATTCATGCATTTTCAATCTTTCATGGCAGATAAACATTAGTAGAGTGTTAAAGTATCAAGTTTTAACTTCTGCCTAGTATTACACTTAGGGTTGCCACCTTTTTCCAAAAATAAATCCGGGGGAGCCGAGGCCATGACGCAGGGGTGTGGGGCCAGGACACAGTGGGGGCACGGCCATGATGCAGCAGGGGCGGGGCAGTGACATGACAGGGCAAGACAGTGACTTTGGGGCTGTGACATGGCGATTGGCCGATCGTTGTGTCAATCTCTGGAAATCCTTCCCAGTTTTCCTAATTTGGATAACTGAGCAGCCAGTTGTGACTTCAAAAAACTGGGCTGTCTGGGTCAAAACCAGATAGGTGGCAACTCTAATTCCACCCCTCTTGTATCACTTATTCCACTGCTCTTTGCTTCTTCAGCTATTCATCTGGATATATATATTAGAGATGCACCGTATCAACTGTTTTGGGATTCAGCCAAATCCGTTGTGAAAGATTTAGACCAATACCAAACTAATCTTAGTTTGTATCTGCAAATTGGGGTAGGGTGAAAGAGAACCGTGCATGCAGCGAGCAGTTAAAAATTTCTTTACTTTCTCTTTGTGTGACAAAAAGTCATGATTTTAAGGATTTGGATTTAGTTTGGCCAGGCTCGAGGATTCGGTGCATCCCTAATATATACAAAGTATCTCTCCAGGTGATAGGGCTATTATTAGTTTGACTGAAAAGCAGTTTTTGCATACTAAGTTTAGGAAGAGTCCATAGCATAAGCCATTTGATTTAACCATGCAGCAGGAGCTAGCTAAGCACCAAATTCATTTTGGTCAACTTCCTTCCAGATTTGATCTCCATGAGAAAACATCTTATGGGATGCTAATGATGAGATTTATTTTGCTGTGTAAAGAACATAAAGAACCATCAACTATCTTTGAGCGAGACTTTATTTTATGTCAAAAAGTCCCCAGCTTCATAGTTGTTGGTGTCTATAATATTGGTCCAATATCCAATTTAGACATAAAAGCATCCGTGAAGTGGCAGGGATGTGGCATCAGAATATTAGTTCTGAGATCAAATCATATTCTCTCTGTGTTTTATTGCTTTGCATGCATTTGCACGGAATTACCTGTGAGATTAATCAGTTTGTTTAATTGCTGCTAAGTGGAGAGAAGTGCCTCCTTAGTAATCCTCATTCAGATGACTTCAAAAGGATTCTTTCTTTTCTCTCTCATATTTCGCTGAAAGTCAACATTTTGTGCAATGATGTAACCTGTACCCAGAGTGGAAATAGAATTCATGACAGTTTATCCGAGGCGAAGTGTTCTCTTGTATAGGATTTTTAGATGTATATTTATAAAAGAGTGAAGCTAGGAGTTGCTCTATTTTTACTCTTTACAATATGCTTGGAAAATCCTCCCAAGTATAGAGAGAGAGAGCCATGGCAAACCATGCCCCTTTATCTGCAACCTCAATCATAATAAAAGTGTTAAAGCGGTCTTAACCATAAACCTGTCTGTGAGTGAATCTGTATCTAGCTATACAGCTGAATTTAAGGTATGGTTTTTAGATACCATATGACTGTTTTAAAACAGTCATAGTGCTTTGTTTACGGACTGTCCTGTCTTTTATTTCATTACCATAAAAAGAAATGCTTTTTACAAGTGTCCTTCCCTCTGCCCAATATTGTCCTTGGCACATTCTGCTTCCTCCCTGACACTGCAGCTTTCTTTTGTTGGTTAAATGACAAAGGAAGGGATGTTTATGATGGAGTGTGGTGCAACAGGCATGTTGTTATTCTAAAAATACAGCTATATTTATATATGGTTTTTTATAGCAAATCTATGGAGTGCTTGAGGAAAGGGCATTTAGGCTGGTCTAAAAAAATTTAATTAAGCTGCTGCTGACCGAGACCTGAGAATGTTTACAATATTCATCACCATAGTCAAGGAGCCCATTTCAGCTGTGTGGGAGGCCTTGATTTGGGTAGTGCCAGGCAGACCAACATCATGGTTGTTGGTATATATAATTGAATAATGTACATAATGTATATTATATACATTATAGTAATGTACATAACTCAATAAAAGTCATTCAGAAAGGCACCAGATGCAAGTGCAAGAGCACTAATTGCCACTAAATCGCACCCTTTATAGGGGCCTTGCTGTGCTCTGCATTTAAAGTCCATCTTGAGGTGAAGAGCAAAGCGCTGTCTGGAGTAAAACCAAACGGTCCTGTCCATCTGCCATTACATAAAAGTTAGGGGCAGGATATTGGACTTCTATGTGCTTCCTCCCAGTTCACAGTGCTGCAAGCTTGTGCTATGGGTAGAAACCCCCTTTATAGCAGGCTGACATTAAGCATAGAAATTTTTTTGGTGGTGGTGTGGTATCTCAGCCACACAATGTGACTGCATTACTACTGAGCTGCATCTTCTTCATCAGCAATTAGTTACACTCTCAATAATGTTTTTACAGTCAAGGTTTCCTTTTCTATCATTTCTTCAGCGAATTTCTGTGCTCTCAGCTTTTTATCCCTGTCTTCGACCTTTCTCTCCTCTCCCTGTTGCTAAATGTCACAACATTCCATTAAAAAAGATAATTGCTCAGAAACAATTTTTTTTACTCAGTATCATTAAGCATAACTCGTTACTTGGCTTAATACATTTAATCCTGAGCCGTTTTTGGAATGGACAGTGTGTCCAGCATCATGCCAATGCAAGAAGCCACAATAATACTTCCATTATGCTTTCATTTTGCCTTGATTTAAATATTCCTCACCCAATTCTTAGCCATGCACATTTGTTTAGTTTGTCGCTAGCATTAGAACCCTCTGAGAATTGCTGTACATAGAATAAACCTGAGTAACCTCCATTACTGAATCCATGGCATGTCATTTATTTCTTTTGCCTGCAAATGACAGGAACTCTTTTTATATTTCATTTGACCTTTATCGAGGCCGGTTTTCTGCCTAACACATGTTGAATGGCATGCAGGTTTCTTTTATGTTGTCCGTTTTGTGGAACAGGATAAAAAGTCAGGCTTGTTTCCATGGATGTGTTTTGGTATATAGATGACATTAATAATATGTATTTCAATTATACTGGCCTTGTACATCATTTATATACCTTGTTCATTTCAGTTCTTGTCTTGTTTTGTATCAGTTGAGTGCCTGGGTCTGATAAAGCCGGGGTCCGTACCTTAAAACATCTCCCTGCTGCTGTGTTAGACAAAAAGGTTACACACATGGATTATGAGGAATATTGTGGTACAACAGGTAGAGTTCATATAGTTGGTCATTTTGGTGAGAAGTACCTGAGGCATGGTGACACTGGTTATGAATTTGGTGTTCCCAAACTTAACTAGAAATCCTAGTAAAGTTTTAACAGCAGTATTCCAACTAAATCGACCCAGCACATTATATGGGTGAACAAAACAAAAATAGTGTCAGTCGCATTCCAAGAAAATCTTCTGAATGTTCCACACTGAATGTTTCATGAAATTGTCCCCTTTGCAGATTTAACTTCAGAAGTTTAAACATAATTATATACAGTGGTTGTAAATAAACGAGACCAGAGGTTTTCCTTTCTTACCACAAGGAAACCATTTTCGGGAACTCTTTTGGAGGCTATTTCTTACACAACAATTGCTGCAGTTTTAGCTTGGAAATGGCCAAAGGTTTTTGTTTTTTTCCTGGAAACAAACTGAGTAAGGAATTCTCAGTAAGTGCACTAGCATGGCCAAAAGTATGTGGACACCTGTCTGTCCAACATCTCATTCCAAAACCAAGGGTTTAAATATGAAGTTGGTCATCTTGTTGCTTTTAAAATATACTTTATCTTGTACTCCTCTGGGAAGGCTTACACTTGATGTTTATTTCTACATTGTTTGTGGGATTTCTTCCATTCATATGTGAGAGGTTTGGCACTGATATTGAGGATCAGGCCTGGCTCACATCTGTGTTCCACTTTATCCCACGGGTTAAATAAATAGGGTTGATTTACCCTTAAATGTAATAACGTGGGCTTTAGTAGAGTTGGGTGATGTGCTAAATTAATCTCAGGATATTTTATTACTAAATGCGCAACTGCCAAAGTCTACAGAATATGTTCATTCAGAAGCAAGCAGAAAATAAAAAATCTTTGTCATTAACTCTATACTTAATACAAAGAATACAGAGAAATACATGCCAGAGGCAGGTTGGAGACAGATGTTGAAGCTTCACCTGGATAAAAGAAGGAGAGAAAGACTTTAGAAAGTACAGCACTGCTTATGGGCCAAACACATACATTTACATTGCTACTAAGTGACTGGTTTATGAGCATATAACTGACACTATAAAGGTCCCAAACTCTGTTTATATCATCTCTTTAAAGAGAGAGATTTATTTGTGGGTTTTCTACCTCCTAATACTCCATTGCTATTTAAGAATCAACTTCAGAAAGAAAACACTAATTATGATCCTATTACTCAGCAGAGTATTAACATTTAAATCAGCAGTGTAATGCATGCACCGTGAGAAGGCAGCAGATGCCTTTGCGTTTCTCTCTCTCTTAACGTTTCATATTTTCTTTTTCCTACTTGCAGAATGGCTATTTTTCTCACCGGCCCAAAGAGAAACAGCGGACAGACAGCAACAACGAAAACTCCGTCCCTAAAGACTTTGAGAACATTGACAACAGTAATTTTGCCCCAAGGACTCAGCGGCACAAGTACCAAACAGAGCTAATGAAGAAGCCTGTTAGTAAGCAGAAAGAACATATCAAGAGAAAGCTCGCCTTAGAGGGGAAGGTAAAAGAAAACTCTCTGCTGGGCAAAACTTCCAATGAGGTGTTGCAGTATGTTGGCAACGCTTCCAAGAACACCAGCAGCAGCAATCTGAAGGATTCGTATAAAAGCTCCAAGTCGCACCACACCAAGAAAAGTGGCAGCAGCTCCCCTGAAATAAAGTACGAGCTACCTCCCAAATGTGAGATAACTGGCAAAGAGGCAATATCAGCACTTTCACGGGCCAAGTCCAAACAGTGTCGGCAAGAAATTGCAGAGGTCTATTGCCAACATAAGCAGGGGAAGCTCATGCCAGAGAAAGTAACAAGGCTGTGTCCTCTGGAAGGTGAGGTTTTTCCATATTCTCCATATCCTAGAATATATCTATATCCTATCTACAATCTAAAACTATATCATGTTCAATGATAATCTATGGCTTATATTTTCATGTGCTATTTGTTGTATTTTTTTTCATGTCGGACACATTGGAACATTCACATAAAGAATATTTCTGTACATATGTTTTGTTCTAAAGGTTTCCGGGGAAAAAACTAAATGAGTCTTTGCTCTACAGACTGAAAAAATTTCCCGCAGTGCTCTGCCATCTAAGTTAATGTTTCAGGGGAGTTCAGAGAATGGTATAAATGTTACAACAATGCCTGTGCAACAAAAGCACATTGCATTGCTCTTTAAACAAGTACTTTATGGGCTGTCAGAATGGAGAACTTTAACCTCATTTTTAAAGAGAAGCATTTTTAAAGAGAAGCAAGAGGAGGATGCTACCTAATAGAAATCCGACTGAATTATCGAAGAGCTTTGAGGTTTCCAGGTTATTATAAAGCCAATTATTATATTTATGTTCTAGGAAATGTTCCAGTTTTTCCGAACCGACCGTATGCCCACAGGAATTGCAATTTTTGTGACCAGAAGGCAATTCGCAGTGTTTATTTTCACGGTGTGAGCTGTAGCTATTAAAAAGGATGCCTTAATGTCCTATAGAACTTTCATAAGTGCTAGTGTGTGATACAGTAGACCTGAAATGTGAAACAAACTCTCATACCATAATCTGCTCCAAGCACAAACACTAAGGGGCACATTTACGAAGGGTCGAAGTGAATTTTCGAATTCCAAAAACTTCGAATTTCGAAGTAATTTTTGGATGCTTCGACCATTGAATAGGCCAAATTCGACTTCGATTCGAACTTGAAAATCTAAGTACTGTCTCTTTAAAAAAGTTTGACTTCGACACTTCGCCACCTTAAACCTGCCAAATTACTATGTTAGTCTATGGGGACCTCCTAGAACCTATATATACGTTTTGAGAAGTCGAAGTACGATCTTAAAAATCCTTCGACTTCGTCTTCGAATGTCGGACTACCCTTTTCGACGGTCGAATTTCAACGTTTTTTTCACTTCGAAATTCAAACCTTGATAAATCTGCACCTGAGGTTTGAGTTGTTTTTTCCACGAATATAGTATTCGAATTTAAATTTTTGGTCAAAACTCACATTTTCAGGTTAAAAAAAAACCTCAAATCGATCAAGTTTTTAAAAATAAAAAAAATTGAATATTAGAGATTTATTATACCTCCACCCTGGAAATAGCTCGAATACGCAAATACACCACCTAAATCCTGTTGAGGTGCTGTAGAAGTCAATGGCAGAGGTCCCTGGAACCATTTGGAGAGGTTAACAGCCTGCTTGATGTTCGAGTTTTTTTCGTAGGGTTTTGCCTGAAAACTTTTGGGCTAAATCAGTTTGAGTTTTCAGGTTGCTTTTCAGGTACTCACAGAATCAGGTTTTTGCCATTAGAGTTTTTTGAGTAAGATACCATTTGAGTTTCAAGGTCATTTCAGTTCATTCGAGGTAAAAAAGAAAACCTTTGTTAAATCAGACCCTAACTTTGGGCCTTGCAGGAACAGTTCAGTGTAAAATTAAAAATTGGGTAAATAGATAGGCTGTGCAAAATAAAACATGTTTCTAATATAGTTAGTTAGCCAAAAATGTAATGTATAAAGGCTGGAATGACTGGATGTGTAACATAATAGCCAGAACACAACTTCCTGCTTTTCAGCTCTCTAACTCTGAGTTAGTCAGCGACTTGAAGGGGGGCCACATGAGACATAACTGTTAAGTGAGTTTGCAATTAATCCTCAGCATGCAGCTCAGATTCAAAAGCAACCGTTATGACCCATGTGGCCCCCCCTCAAGTCACTGATTGGTTACTGCCTGGTAACCAATCAGTGGAAAGCAGGAAGTAGTGTTCTGGCTACAACCTATCTATTTACCCAGTTTTTATTTTTACCTTGTATTTTACTTATCTTTAAAAAAGTTACATTCCAGATAAGGCGTTATGAGCCTTAGGTTAAGGCCAGACGAGGAGATTCGGGGAGGTTTTGTCGCCTTGCGACTTATCGCCACGTCTTTTGCGCGACTATCTCCAAGAACTGCCTCATTGTTTTTTCCCCATAGGCTACAGCGCAAAACCTCCCCGAATCTCCTTGTCTGGCCTTACCCTTACACCCACTGGTTCAGGCTGTTAAACTTGGCTTGTGAATGCCACACAATTTCCCAGCGATGCCGTTTATCTCCATTGTAGGTAAACATCATCCAGGTGTCGTGCCGGTTCTTATAATGTCTCATGGTAGAGAAGAAAAGATCTGCGGTCTGTTTCCTGATGATGCTTGAACGTTAAATATTTACGCATTAGGTTAACAGATTCATTTATTATGTTTGTGTAAAGAGCTGTGGCTTGCACTGAGATGTCATCCTCTATGTAATTCCCTTGCATTTAGCTACAGATGCACACTAGTTCAAAGCTACACAGACGCTAAATGTGGACATCAATCATGATAAACAATTCCATGGAGGGTGCTTGTCATAAAGTCTTACTGAGGCAGTCACATCTGCTCTTATTGATAGGAATTACCTTCTGCAAATCTATTTCTTTTTATTTATTTTCCTATTGTTTTTTTCCTTCTTTGCCAAGAAAACAGTCTGGTGTGAGATATCTAGAGATAAACATGATTAGATAAAATATTGAAAGCACAGAGCGAAAGCTGTTCCATGCTCTGGAGCTGCCGTGACAAATATTTCCTTCAAACAAATGCTGCCGGTTATTAAAGGAGAAGGAAAGGAATAATAAATATAAATGTTTGCTTGTTCTGACCAAATTTAGGAGTTTAAAGGGGTTGTTCACCTTAACTATTAGTATGATGTAGAGAGTGATATTTTAAGACAATTTGCAGTTGGTTTTCATTTTTTATTTGTGGTTTTTGAGTTTTTAATTTTAGCTTTTTTTTTTAAGAGACTGGAATATGAATAAGGGAGGGCCTCAACAGCACGATAAGTAAAAAAGTAGCAATAACAATAATTCTGTAACCTTTTTTTACATGGGGTCAGTGACCCCATTTGATTTAATTAATAGTTATAGACATAGCAATTGGCACCCAAAAATGGACTTTGCACACTGCACTTCAAAGATGACCCCTAGGGGCACATTTACTTAGGGTCGAATATCGAGGGTTAATTAACCCTCGATATTCGACTGTCGAAGTTAAATCCTTTGACTTTGAATATCGAAGTCGAAGGATTTACCGCAATTTGTTCGATCGAACGATCGAAGGAAAAATCGTTCAATCGAACAATTAAATCCTTCGATCGAACGATTAAATCCTTCAAATCGAACGAATCAAAGGATTTTAATCCATCGATCGAACGATTTTCCTTTGACCAAAAAATTGTTAGAAACCTATGGGGAACCTTCCCCATAGGCAAATATTGAGGTTCAGTAGGTTTTACTTGGCGAAGTAGGGGGTCGAAATTTTTTTTAAAGAGACAGTACTTCGACTATCGAATGGTCGAATAGTTGAACGATTTTTAGTTTGAATCGTTCCATTCGAAGTCGAAGGTTGAAGTAGCCAATTCGATGGTCGAAGTAGCCAAAAAAATCATTCGAAATTTGAAGTTTTTTTTATTCTATTCCTTCACTTGAACTAAGTAAATGTGCCCCCAAGTGTATATAGAATCAGTGTCGGACTGGGGTGCCTGGGGCCCACCAGGAAATAAGCCCACAGCCCTACAGTAAACAAGAATGCCCACAAATAAATATCAAAATTAACATTTTTATTTTAAAAAAAAACAGGAATGAGCGTAACAATATTAAATTAATATATCTTGTTCAACTCTCCAGTTTGACATTTCAGCAGCAACCAGGTTGCTAGGGTCTAAATTACCCTAGCAACCAGGAAGTGGTTTGAGTCAGAAGTAGGGGAAATAAAGTGAAAACTATACGTGCTAAAAGATTACAATTTCAAATTTCATGTATAATACTCCCAGAATTCATAGCAGCATGGCACAGTGGCAATTTCATGTATAAATATCCCCAGAATTCATAGAAGGATGGCAAGGTGGGGGGGGTGAAATCTGGAAAGCAGCCATCCACGTTTCTCAACTTTAGATAAAACCCAACGTAAAGAAATCCTTCCCACACCTCGTCTTCAGGACCCACAAAATGTGGACGGGATATTCAAATAACCGAGTATGTGATTCGACGATGCAGCTCTATTGCTGTTCTTTGAGCTGCCTGCTTGTTCTCTTCTGACGCATGCTGAAGTGAGAGCTACGTTGAACTGCAGGCAGGTGGTGGGCCATGCGATCGGATCCGTGATCTATCAATAGGCGGAAGCAGAGTAAGGGGTGCGGGCAGTGGGCCCATTGGCAATCGTTTACCGGATTACTTCTGATTTTAGTGGGGCCCATTATCCGCTTGTCAAACATGGACTGTATAGTAAAAAAATTATTATTGTGCTAGGGGCTCATCAAGGCTGGGGCCCACCGGGTTTTTTCCCGGGACCCCAGCAGGCCTGTCCGAACCTGTATAGAATTGAATATAGCCAATATGGTCTGGGGTCAACAAAAGCTGAAGTATACAATTTTGTGCAAATATAGTGGTACTCAGTTAGCGAGAACTTTAAATTCATAATTTGTAATCAATGTGTATCGAAAAGCTGTTAAAGGGGTTGCGACAACTTTTAGTATGATCTAGAGAGTGATATCCTTTGACAATTTGCAATTGGTTTTAATTTTTTTGTGTTTTTTGGGTTATTTAGCTTTTTAATCAGCAGCTCTCCAGTTTGTAATGTCAGCAATCTAGTTGCTAGGGTCCAAATTACCCTAGCAGCAATGCATTGATTTGAATAAGAGACTAGAACAGGAATAGGAGAGGGTCTGAACGAAAGATGAGTAAGAAAAATAATACATTTGTAACCTTAAAGAGCACTTCATTTTTAGATGGGGTCAGTGACCCCCATTTGAAAGTTGGAAAGAGTCAGAAGAAGAAGAAGACAAATAGTAAACTATAATAAACTATAAATAAAATGTCTAATGAAGAACAATTGAAAGTTGATTAGAATTGTCCATTCTATAACAAATGAAAAGTTAACTTGAAGATGAACCACCCTAAAATGATCATTTCTTCCATTTTACAGCATTTTGATTTTGGGGTTTATATCCCTTTTAATTTTATGCCAGCTTCAGTACAGCTGCATGAATTTACAAAAGTCAGTCTACAAAGGTTACTGAGTTTTGTTCCATCTTCTTTCTAATGTGATATATTTTAGTCACGTTCTCTGCTCGCATTTATCTGCAGACATTTAATCCATTAGCCGACATGGCAGAAATGTTATGAAAAGCCATAAACAGTCTCGCCCTGGCATTTAAGAGGGAATGCTTTTGCAGACTAAACACCACATCAATTTGATGCTCTATAGACTTTTTCTGTTGTAGTAAATTTACTGTGAATCCACTAATTAGGAATAACCAAAACTAAAACAATATCAAGAGCATTAAGATAGCAGCATGGTCCGGCATGAATAGCGCCAAGGGAACAAGCTGTTTGCTTGTTCTTATAAGAGATTTGTTAATACACCACACCAGGCATATGCAATGTAAAGGCTATAATACCTTAAAGAGATATGGCTGTTAGTGTGTATTGCACAGTGGCTGAGTGAGTAGTACTTCTGCCTTGTAGCACTGGGGTACATGGTTCAATCCCAGCCAAGGAGTTTGTATGTTCATCATGTGTCTGCAGGGGTTCCCCTAGGTACTCCAGTGTCCTCCCATACTCCAAAAACATAAAGGCAAGTTAATTGCCTCCTGATTAGTGTGAGTGAATGTGATAGGGACTTTAGACTGTAAGTGCGACTGAGTCAGGGACTGATGTATCATTTGTATAAATGCATTGGCACTATGTAAATAAGAGATAAATAAATACAGTTGTACTGTAGTCTAACCTATTTTTTTATCTAAACTATATTTTATCAGCAGGAGTTAATTTGCCTTTCCTAAAAAGCTGCTTTTACTGTATCACAGATTCCAACACAGATCTAAAGGAATCTGGGAGCATTTGTCTCTGCCCCTAGCAATGTCCCGATCACATCCCTGATCCACGCAGGCCATGTCCCCTTATCATGATCCCTGCTTTTATACTTTTAACTTTTATGCTTTTCATTGGCAGGGTTAGCAATGGGTTTGGGTGTAAACTACTGATTTTGAGTAACTGGGCTTTTTGGCTCAAGTGCCAGCTCTTATGGCAACACATTTAGTGGGGAGGAGGTAAAGTGCCAGATACAATTATATTGTTTCTTTTTCCCACTATAATACAACTGTACTACAATATGTCCTGACATGGCTAAGAATTACATGGAAAGGTAGAATCACGCGATAAACCCTTCTGAAAATTCAGGTTTAGAATCTGGAAATGGGTAGAATTGAATTTTATTCATTGTGCACATTACATTTTTTGGGGAGCTGCAGCTTTGGAATGCTCTATTTATGTATTACTGCAAGCCACATGAATGTTATCGCTATTTTTTATATACTTATTGTGTTATTCACTGCAACCAATTTAGAGTTCTCTTGCTACGTATAGAAAATATTCTGAATGTACTTCATATTGGGCATAGCCCCCTTGGGAGTACCTGAAACAATGGCAGGGGGAGCTTAGCTTGAAGGCCAGGTAGGGTAAAATTCAACCAAAAGTCCAGCTTGATATTTTAGTTTGAAAATATCTTTGCTGACTTTAATGCCTTTAATGTAATTTTTGTTATGTTATGGAATGGTCAATTCTAAGCAACTTTTCAATTGGTTTTCATTATTTATTTTTTATAGTTATTTGACTTTTTCTTCTGTCTCTTTGCAGTTTTCAAATGGGAATCACTGACTCCCTTCTAAAAAACAAATGCCCTGTAAGGCTACAAATGTATTATTATTGTTACTTTTTATTACAGATTTTTCTATTCAGGCCGTCTCCGATTCATATAGGAGAGTGCCTGATTATTTTGATTTGATGATTCAAATCAATGCATGGTTGCTAGGGTAATTTGGACCCTAGTTACTAGATTGCTTAAGATGCAAACTGGAGATCTTTCCGTAATTTGGATCTTCATACCTAGAAAATCATGTAAACATTAAATAAACCCAATAGGCCAGTTTTGTTTCCAATAAGGATTAATAATATCTTAGTTGGGATCAAGTACAAGGTACTGTTTTATTAATATTTTTTTTTAAAGAAATTTGGATTATTTGGATAAAATCATGTCTATGGGAGATTACCTTTTCGTAATTCAGAGCTTTCTGGATAACTGGCTTCCTGCAAACGGATCTCATACCTGTAATAGTTATCGTCTCTCCCCATCAGTGCATAACAGTACAATGTTTATTGGGAATAAACAGAAAACATGATTTTCATAGGTGTTTGTAGATCGCTTTTAGACAGGAAAAAATAACTTTTCAGCTCCATTAAAAGGACTAGCATTTAAAATAAAATAGTTGAATGGCTGCGAAATGTTCCCTTTTGTATAGTCCAGACAGTCATAAAAATATGTTAAGTTGTATCTTATGGTTTTATAACCTAGAAAAGCTACAGTTCTCTTTCCTTATACTGCAACAACATATTCAGCCAGAATTGAAATGCATTTTCTATGTACCTAAGCAGGCACACTTCTGTGAGTGAAATATAACCTTGCTGCCTACTACTGACGTCATTTCATGTTTCGGCAGCTTATGAGTCACCTAATGTGCCCCTACGCTTGACAGCCCAGCCTAACTACAACAATATCATGCTTCAGTGTGTTCACATAGTCAGAAGCAAGGTCTCCACCCTGTGTCCATCTGCAGACCTAGAAGGTACAATAGCAGCCAAGGCCATAATTACAAATTTACTGGCAATGTACTTGTCAGTAAATTTGTAATACCCTCTGATCTGCCTTAATTACTGCTCAGTCTGACCTTCTCCATCCTGATTCCCCCACCCCAGAATCTACCAAATGGTCTGCCCATTGATCTCACCTCTCTGCTCCTTTATGGCATTGCTCCTCCTCCTTTCTTATGTCACTGTTCTGCACCTCCTACATCACCAGTACACCCAGCATGCCCTGCTGGTATTTTAGGATCCCAAAAGTAGCAACCCCACGGACTGGTCAAAAGTACTCCAGCCAGATGTTTGTAAATTTGCTGAAGTAGATCCAGTACACTGATTTTGCTGGTGACAGTATTTTTATGCTAGGAAAAGACCTGTAATCCAAAGAGCAGAGAGGTTATTATTTACTGAAGAAGGAAGCTGTTTTTGTTTCTGTAAGTAATCTGGGAATAAAAATAACTCTGACCTTGCCGACCACATGCCATTTCCAGTAATCTACAATACAAGTTACCTATGCACGGAAAATAGTCTTGTAATATTAATCAAATTCTGTAAATGTAAGAGCTTTATTCATGTATTTTGGTATTTCTGCCTCTTTACAGGGCCGCTATGCCATCATTTTTTTATTATATTTCTTTTTTATTTATTATTTTTCTCATACACACATGTTCCTTCTGAAGGATTCTGAGATAATGGGCCGAAATGTAAAGGTAATCAAGCCTGTTAAAGAGATACTGACATCAGAAAATAAGCTTTTTTATTATCTATCATAACATTGTCTTTGAATGCCATTTATAATTTTGCCATAAAAGTATTTGCCTGATGATTTTTACATTACTTTTCTTACCCCCATGTTCCTCTATGAGGGGGCTGCCATATTTGTGCAGCAGTAGTCCGTTAGCATTAGAGACTGTAATTGACAGGTTAAGAAGGGACAGTCAGATTTACAAAACAGTCAGATTGACAAATCAGTCAGGTTTAGGAACTTCAAGTGACAATTACTTACAAAAGCAGATATATCCGCAAAAAACGATCAACATGACCTATAGGCAACTTTTAATGTAGATTAATATTTAAAAAAAAACATTTTTAGAGTCAGTATTACTTTAAGCAAAGTGCTGCAACAAATTTGAAGCTACAGTGGCCCTTTAACATGAGGATACCTGTAATGTAATGTTTTTACTTGGTCTCTGAAGCTAATGCAATGAATGAGATGTTTGCTTGCAAGCACCAGACCAATAAATGTTACACACTGATTAATTGCCAAGAGTTACTAGAACTAGAGCAAACTTGGCATTGTGAAAAGTTCACTTCTTATTTAGAGAATCAAGGGAGCAATCACTCTGTGTGGCCTATTATTTAAATCTTATCAATAAGTTTTATAAAGCTAAGTGATTTTACATGGACAAAAAAAAACATTGTGAAGTTTTGTTTCCCAGTTTTAAATGTTTGTTCTGATTTCAGCTTGTATTATATGACTTCTAATAATCAATTGACCACGAGCCACAGAGCCACCCTCAGTCTGCCCTTTATTTATGTAAGGTAACAGATTTAAGTAAGCACTTAACAGAGGGCAGCTGACCTGTAAAGAAAACAGAAACAAAGGGAACATGTACAGGAAGTATGATAGTTTTGTTAACACTGGAACACTTATGTAAGAGGCAGCAAACAGCACAGCAGTATTTAATGACAGACAATTACAATTACATTTGGGGATGAATGGATATATATTCTCTTCAGTATCCCTGGAACAACAGCAGTTATCTTAAACATTGTTATGAGCTAAGGGGGTAAATTTACTTACCTTTGAAGTTTTGCCAGCGTTGGCTTAGCCGCATTTCGCCAGACGAAATTTCGCCAGCTAATTCACTAAAATCTGAAGTTGCGCTCAGGGAGGCGAAAGGTAGGGAAGTTGCGCTAGCGTTACTTCATCAAGCAAATCGAAGTTACGCTAGTGATGCCTAATTTGCATACGGCGCCAAGTTAAAGTATAATGGACGTATATGTAGCAGCAAATACATTACACTACACAAGCCTGGGAAAGCTTCATAAAATGAAATAGAGTTGTTATTTTGCCCTATACATGTGCCCAGTGTATAGTTTAGGTGCCATATGTTAGGAAATGTAGGGGGGAAGGAGGGTACCCCCAAAAACATTTACAAACTTTTTCAGCATATCACCGTTTAAAAAGTAAAAGACGCCAGCATTTTTTGGGACTTAGAAAAAGTTTCAACTTTTTTTGAAGCAAGCCCTAAATACTCTATTGCACTTCGCCTGGTCTGAGGTGGGGAAGGCAGGTCTGGCGCAAGAGGTAACGTTCAGTAAAATGCACAAGTTTGAATTAGCATAGTTACGTCCCATAGTGCAACTTCAAGCGGCATAAGGGTGTGAAGTAGCGCTATAGTAGGTCCACTTCGCTAGCGAATTTACGCCAGCACCCGTTAGTAAATCGGCAAAGTAACAAAATGACGTCACGGTTTTCGCTTTAGTGAGGGTCTGCAAAGTTTTTGACCACAAGGATAAACTGTATAACACAATAAACCCTAGGGGGTACTGTAATCCAACTGGGTACAGCACTTCTATGTGTAACAGTCATTCCAAGCTAAGGGGACTTCTCTTGGTAATCAATATTATTTTCTGTTTTCCGCACCTCCTAACATATCACCATTGGCAAAAATAAGTTGGAGGAAATGGTACAGGGCTGTGAAATATGCTGGCGCTATATAAATAAATAATACTAATAATACAAACACCTCTGCTTTATACTGTTAGGTATCTGCCTATTATTGCATAGTCATATTACTGAAAGAAGCCAAGGGATAATGTAGTATAGGAATCAGTGACCCTAGCAACCATGTCATTTTGATTTTCAGGCTGGAGTGAGCCAGATCATGAAAAGCAAATAACAGTGCTTAATTAATTACTTAGATCTCCATGATAATGAAGGTTCATTTCCCTTTGAATATCAATTTTTTATACAGTGACCCTCCCTATCGGCTGTCTTGTGAACTATTTATTTAATCCATTATCCCAAATGCGGTTGCCATTGATTATGTACCCAGTTTGAGTTGGCAACGATGCATTTACGTCGGGAAGGCAACATTCACCTTGAGGCTGCGTTTGTGCATAGTAATACAGAACTAGAGTCATTTTATATTTCAAGCAGTTTCCTATAATTTACATTTGTTCAGTATCTCCGTCTCCCCAGTACATGGTGCTCTGCCTGTACAGACTGGTTTAATAGAAATCCAATCCCTAAAGTGTGTTGCAGAATATATTTTAGTTAGGTTGGCTATTGCAGCCCGAGTAGCCAAGTGTGGCAGGCCCAGCCAAGAAAAGCTATTTTTTAGTGTTCAATTTCTTTTGTCATTTTGTATAATAAAATATTAGTGGTAGGATCTACAGTACATAAGCACCTAGTTTGGACTTGAATCCATAAATGCAAGCAGTCTTTTAACCCCATATTAAATGTGATCTAGCATGCAGAGCTTGTGTCTTTACATGGTTTTAGAAATCCTTGGTTTCATCCAATATCTTTTTGTTTTCCAATAGAGGATACCTTATTTCTTATATATATACAGCATCATACACAAGAGCCACGAATAACTAGTAAGATACATCTTGCAGAGCAATACCTCTTTATATCTGAATATATCTTCTCTGTTGTATATGCACCCCCTCTGTCCATCTGTGTTCCCCTCCATGTGGGATTATGATGTCTCCTATTAACCCTGCAGTTTTTACTTGTGCTGAAGGATATAATATAAAGGTTTATTTCAATGAGAAAGTTTTAGACCCTTCTATTTACTGCATGTGCCTATTGTAAAATTCCCACATGGACATTCTATACTGGCATCTCTGCATTGTTTTGTATCTTTGTCCCACACAAACCTGCCATGCGATATTAGGCATAAATAATAATCACTATATGACTTCCCGTAACCAATTATCATTAAAAAAATAGGTTCTTTAATCCACATACAGGTATGGGATCCATTAACCCGGAAACCCGTTATCCAGAAATCTCAGAATTATGGAAAGGCCATCCCCCGAAGACTCTGACTGTTGTCATCCTGCTGGGATTCAGATCCATGGAGCAGGGGCACTGAGCAGATCTACTTCTCGCAGGCTGCAAAAATACGCAGGTTGATGGGCTGCGTGCCCATAGCCTTAGACTTCATTTTATACAAATAATCCACATTTTTTAAAATGATTTTGGTTTTCTCTGTAATAATAAAACAGTACCTTGTACTTGATGCTAACTAGGATATCATTTATCCTTATTGGAAGCAAAACCAGCCAATTGGGTTTATTTAATGTTTACATGATTTTCTAGACTTCAGGTATTTTCTAGACTTAAGGTATAAATATCCAAAGTACATAAAGATCCATTCTTTGGAAAAGCACAGGTTCCGAGCATTCTGGATAACAGATCCCATACTTGTTCAAGTAAGACTCTTGCTGGTGTAGAAACATCAGGTCAGACAACCAAGAGTTGGGTCTACCTGGGACAAATAGCAAATGAGAGGGAGTTAATGCATTTATGATAGCTGGCTGTTTAGCATAAGGCTTATTCTTAAACCCCCTGCTCTACTTGCTTGGCAATTCTGAGAAGAATTCGATTTTTGTCAGTCACTGTTTGGCTGTGATACTTTTACTTTAAACTTGCATTGAGTAACAACAAGCAAAAAGTTAGGCTTTATCCAAACCATTAATCTGCAACCACCTTTAAGCTCCAGTCTGCTCTGCTCGATCTTAATACCAAAACGATATATATGTGGTTTATGTTTGTCAGTCAAGTTCAAGTTAATCCAAGCTAGTCTGTAATGTTAAAATGTATTTTCTTAATGGAAGAAAAAACGATGTTCACTTTGGCCTGCACTTTGAATACAAATATAAAGATAACTATAATCACTCTTTATTTTGTGGCATGGAATGTGGAACAACGATTAACAGGGAGATTGTGGGGAGGGATTTCTTTCATTCATGTGGTCTTACAAGTTCTAGACAAGGAAAAAATCATTGTACAGACTTTAGACATTTCCCAGGCTACATGGTGAGTGGAATTCCTGCCTCCTGTTACAAAGGAACGCAGAGGAACCCTGGTGATATTGACACCTCCAGACAGGCGGTAGCTCCAGGGTCCCCTTAGTGTCACACGTCAGTAGGTGCAGGAAAAAAACCTTGTGTCTAAAGAATCGGATGCTGGAATTCAGGGCGGAAAACTCTGCATTACTGGAAAAACTTAGTGCACTTGCAGATGTAAATTAGCCCTACTGTATGTGTAAAGCTTAGATATCAGTTCATTAAGAGAAAGAAAAATTGATTTATTTCCCTGGACTGTAATAGATATTTTCCAACCTTCTGGCTACAACTCCCAGCACCCCAGATTACACTGTTACAAGAATGAATTTAGGGAAACTGACTTGATATCAATGTGTTGTAACCAGGGGTGCTCCGCCAATGAGGCGAGTTGAGGCTGTCGCCTCAGGCAGCAGCGCCCCACTAGGTACCAGGGGCAGCAAAAATGCTGCTCCTGGTACTTTAAGAGCGAATTTCTGGGGGAGGGGGGCAGCAGCAACTGCTGCTGCCTCAGGCGGCAGAGGGGCCAGGATCGCCCCTGGTTGTAACATTCGTCAGGCATAGGGTTGCTGCCTTTCCCCACCGGTAATTCTGGGCGAGAGCAGGAGGATGATGTCACAGCAGCAGGACAGTGACATTGCGGGCGGGTTGATGACATGGTGAGGGTGGGTTGGTGGGCGTGGCTTTGATGTGGCGAATAGTGATTGGTCAATCATTTCATCAATCTTAGGGAATCCTGCTTGATTTTCCAAAATATGAAAACCGGGCAAGCGGATTTGACCCGGACTGCCCTTCTGAAAACTGAGTTGTCGGGTCAAAACTGGACAGATGACAACCCTAGTCAGGCATCCTACTGGCTTGCATCTCATTGTGTACTGTACTGTACTGTACATATGCTTTTAGCTCCCCACATGAGATGGGGGTCAGTGATCTTTTCTAATATGAGCCCACACACTGATATATTTTATCTTGCAACGTTCCTATTTTTTTTTTCTTGAGTTAGCAAAGTCACCCAAGTGAAAAATGTGTCTCCGCAATGTTTCCACTCTTTTCTTTCGATTCAGCTGCAGGTCATTTGGAAACTCTGAATCATCTTTTAAATTAGTTTGGAGATAAAGGTCAGTACATAGTGGCTGCGAGAGCAGTGGAACTTAAATCAAGATCAAATGCAGTTCCCCTAAGCTTGCATGTTCAGGAAATGATGCATGATAACTAACCTCAAACCGAAAATCTCCCACATCTCTAGTAGTTCAAGTGGCCAGTGAGATGGCAGTTGCTTTTTTTTTTGTATGAATGGGCATGCTGTACCATTATCTGTAAAGGCTTTTATAATCCACAAATAAAGAAACTAAGAGATGCAAATAGGGAGAAAACCAAGGGGGCTCCCCCATGTGCGTCTATAACACATTCCAAAGCTTAAGTGCATGATGATGGCAAAGCCCCACACAGTCGGCACTTGTTACAACACACAAGCATCCTTTGTATTTTCCTTGCTGCCGGTACCGTTCACCTGCTGAATTATGAATACCTGGTAATTCCTGTCTGAGCTTTATGTACAAATGTGACATGTGGCGCCTTTATGCATCTGTAACAGCCCTCGTTTGTGAGCGAAATGCTGCCGCTGCTGCTGACAACTGCACAACTGTTTGCTCTTAAAAATCTGAAACATTCAGCAAATTTCATTTTTCAAAGTGCCCATTCTGTCTTGCTTGTATAAATGTAGAACATGATTATGCTGGGTATTATTGTTTTTTTTAACTCTTTATTTAGAATTTTTCCTTTTTTTTTTTTTATAACAAAACATGCATTCACATTATTGGTTCAGAAAAAAGGGTAAAAGCACAGATTTGCATAATAAGAGTACAGCATGGTTTTCTGGTGTCAGTAGTGGGTGGTGTATTATTAAGCGCCCTGCACAGTGGAGAAAGTGGTAGGTTGTGTCAACCACATAAATGAAAAAAGGAAATAGAAATAAAGCAAAAGATTAACCAACGTTTTAACAGCCTGTGCAGTGAGTCCCAAGGTACAATTGGTTTTATGCCTTCTGCACTCTCTAGTGTCTCCCCCCCTGTCTACATAACTCATGTCAGCCAATCCCTACTGACGCGTTTTGCACCATTGGGTGATTCAACTGTAGTAACCCCCTTCCAGGCTGTACCTCCAAAGCAGAGAACTAGGGGATTCATCAATTCTCAAGGACATTTCAGGGTCTTGCAGCCCAGACTGATATTCTCCATTTCCCACTCTGATGTAAAAGTGGCACATTTATAAACACTGGTTAGATTCAGTAATTCGATTTTTTAGCCAGCTGTATGTAGAACAATGGAAGCAAACATCTCATTGGTTATTGCCCTGATGCAAATGTGCCCAGTGTTTATAAATGAGCCATGAGAACCCCCTGCCTATGCTTTCTTTGCTGGATGCCACAGGAATCGGCATCAATTAACAGAGTTCCCTGTAGTTTGTAGGATTTGGCTGCATTGGAATAGGTGTTCCCTGGCAGAACAGGTTGTTAAAATGCCAGCCTGAAAGGGTTATTACATTGTCAAGATCTATAGACCAGCATAGTTATAAATCTATGTCCATCACAAAGTGTTCTGCAAGTTTTAAGGTATAGTCAGCAACTTTATAGGCACCATGTGGCTCGAAAATGTAGTTCATCCATTCAGTTTATGTATTTGCAGAGCTAAATATAAGGGTCACGTAGCTGTCTTAAAGGAGAGCTAAATACTAAAATGAACATGGCTAGAAATGCTGTATTTTATATGCTGAACTTACCAGCAGAAAGGTTTAGCAGCCCTATAACAGTAATGGTCCAAAATTTAAAGCTGCACTCGGCAGCTCGCCATCTTGGATCTTGTTAGGCAATTTTTCAAGCGTCAGTGATGCTGCACATGCTCAGTGAGCTCTGGCCAGAGGTTGAGAAGCTAAGCTTAAAGGTCACTGGAAATCATCCAGAGGAAAATGTAGTTGCATCATTCATAACAGCTGATGCTACAGAGATGGTTATGAAATTCTGTAGCAGAGTAAACTGGTTTCTGAGATGGGATATAAAGGGTGGATTTTCTTGTCTGATTTCATCCTGTTTTAGAATGAGGCACTCGTGTATAAAAACACTTGGTGGTGAAATTGTTGCTAATGTCACTGGTTGATCATATATTGTATAACAGTATCCATCACATAAAGCACAATCACTTGATGTAGGTGAGCATGTCGGCTGCATTTAAATCCATAACATGTTTATAAATACACAGAAAGCAGCAGGGGAGCAGTACTGCCAGTGCAGTGAGGTTTTATGTGTCACATTGTAATAACGATTTGCATGTCTTTCTCAGTGATAAAATAGGCTGCGGATAACTAAGGAAAGCCGTGTTTGTTTTTTTCCCCCTTTTCTACTGTTATTTCAGCATAAGATAAAGCAAGTTCTATCCAAGTGCTGCTTTTCATATAGCAAAATTAACATGGATTTATATGAATTTTGGCCTCTGGTTTAGGGCAGTTGCACACTTGGGGCTATCCCATGGAAAAATAATTTTATTTCGACATGTACAGTATGGCCATCTTTATGGAGGTGTACAAAAGACTGAATGTATGAGAGATACTCAGAGAAGCTAGGAGAGCCAATCAAGTATGAATTATACATTTGTAAAAGATACACATGGTTCTGGGTATAATTATGAAAAGCAGCCGTGTTAAAGGAGAACTAAAGCGTAACAAAGAAATAGGCTAGGAACGCTGCACATTATGTTTGGATATTCTGTACCAGCCGAAAACAACCTCAGCCCTTTAGCAGTGAAGATCTGTGCCCCTTAAAATGCCCCAGTTGCCCACCATCTTTTTTTGCTGCTTCACTGCTCAGGATCTGGGCTGATGTCAGTTGTCTGAGCTTAGGGACCCCCTCACAATATATTGTGTATATATAAAATATAAAGGTCACAATAATAGCTGATTGATAATTGTTTTAGATTCTTGTTACATGGCAACCAAAACATCAGTGCAGTTAGCAGCAGAATTTAATAATTTATTAATCTGCCCTGTAAAATCAGCTTCTATGAAATGTGAACCTTATTTTCTGCTTCATGATTTGGAGCGACCCCTAGGCTTATCTGCCCAGACCACACTGAGCATGTGCAGTGTCACTGACACTCCTAACAAAATCCAAGATGGTGAGCTCCTGTGCTTGCTTTTTATAAAGATTCTGAAACTTAAGGTTAATAAAGTAAGTTCAGTATGGAATAAAAGGACAATTATACCCAATATAAGCCGGGTCAGAGAGAGCTGATGGGACACTAGGAAAAGACATAGTTAGCCCCGACCACCCACACCCACTCTTTGGCTCCCCTGCTGAAAACGGGGTGCTCACCTCGCTCCTCCTGACCTCCCTGTGATTGCGGCTGCAAATGGACAGCAGTAATAAGGTATGAGAGTTGGGGGAGGGCTGTGGCCTCTGGATGAGACAAGACTGGGGCAGGGGTCCCTGAGCTGGCAATCCCAGTGGGCCCCGGACCTCCCGACTTTGAATATTTGTTTTTAAGGTTTAGTTCTGCTCTAAGTTTTCTCCTATGCATGACAGAAAGCCAATTGTAGAATCTGGAATAAAGTACAGTATGAGTGAGAAATCTGTTAGTAACAGCCACAGACAGCTGCACAGTTTGTATTCTTTTTCATTGTTATGCACATTTCACCTAGGTGAAAGGCATGCCCCCTATTGTAGTGCAGTCTTGGCGATAATGCTGTTTTTATTAAAAACTTCCCCTTTAATTAATCATTTTATTATTTGTCAACTTTTTCTCTCTAATGAGTCCTTGACTTGCTGACCCGGCCACCTAATTTTGGCAACTAATGTGAAATTAAATCCAGGTTCACACATTTCTAGAGAGAGGCATTAACAGCGAGCAGTTTCTACATATTAACCTTGACACATGTCCTGTTTGCATATCAACAACCCATTGGGAACTATGACATGGTGCTAACAATCGAGCTCATTAGCAATGCCGAGCACGGGGGAGAAAGGTCAGGGAGGTATATAAACACAGAGTGCACTGTTGCTACTAGAGCTGTGCGGAAAAAAAAAAATATGCCCTGTGGCAAACCAAATATGATGTATGGTGCTATACGTTAACCTGGATAATGGTTGTGACACATGACATGAAGCAAAGCTGAGATCAATGAACCTCTGTAACAGAATGTACATTTCCATTCCCTCGGATATAGAGTGCATAGCCGAGTGGCTCCCATTGGAACTCCATCCTTTCTATTTTTCCTGCTGTTCCATAGATGCTATGCTACCAAAGATGATATCATGTTTAAGGCCCTGAAAGGTATCCTTATTATATGTATATTGGAGGGCAAAGCAGAAGTCATTTCAGTGCGTATTAATAAAATATCACCCATGTCCCCAAGGTTCACGAGACACATTGATTCATTTTAAAAATATGCTTTGCCTTTTAACCTTTGCCATTAATATGCGCCTAGCGAGAAGAAAATGATGGGCTTGCCTGCTTATAAAAAGTCGCTATTTCGTGCTCCAAGCCGATGAAAATTAATTGTATAACAACACAATGTATTCTGTAGAGACATGGCCTAGGGTGAATGAAGAGGCAAGTTTTCTAAATTGAAATATTGATACATGAATTACTTTGAGTATGACATTTGTTTGGGCTCGCTGACCTGTCTGCTGTATTCCTGCCTTGAGTATGGGGCAGCTACATCTCCTAGAAACTCATCAATGTCTATGGTTATCACTGGGAATACTAAGAAATAAATTATAAATAAAATATAAAAATACATTTCTGAAGGGCACATGGTTGCCTGTATTTGCCTCTAGTTAAAGGGGTTGTTCATCTTTGGTTCAACTTTTAGTATGATGTAGATAGAGATTAATTTTCTTAGACAATTTGTAATTGTTTTTCAATTTTTACTATTTGTGGTTTTTGAGTTATTTAGCTTTTTATTCAGCAGTTTGCAGTTTCGGCAATCTGATTGCTAGGGTCCAAATTACCCTTGAAGCCATGCATTGATTTGAATAAGAGACTGGAATATAAATAGGAGAGGGCCAGAATAGAAAGATGAGCAATAAAAAGTAGCAATAACAATAAATGTGCTGCATTACAGAGCAGTTGTTTTTAAATGGAGTCAGTGACCCCCATTTGAAAGCTTAAAAGACTCCCATTACTGGCATCTTTTATTGATATCCTTCTGTCAGCTATTGGAATAGAAGAGGGACTTTGGGAAGCAGCATTGGTGGACAGGAGGAGTCCCGAGCATGACTGGTAAAAGATTGGCAAAAGATTCTAGAACTTGCAGGGATGCAAGTATGGCGTCCGTGCCTAAGACACCAGTCATTAATAGAAAGGAGGCTTCTTATCTAATTATGTCCATTATTGTGCAAAATAGAAGTCATGAGTTATTTCCTGCCCTTCAGTTTTCGTATTATTCTTATCTTTGCTGTTACAGTTTATTTTGATTAATAATGTGAATTCTGTAAGTGCACTATTGGAACCTCTTTTGGGCAGATATCATTTCTAGGAAACCGTACTCGCTCATATTTCCACGGAGTCATGTTCTCCATTGAACTTTTCTCAAGCTACTGTTTTAGTACATCAAGAACTTCTCCTTTCACCACAACGGGGAGATATGTTTTGCTGTGCTGGGGCCCCAAGTATTAGGATGATCAGAGATTTCATCTAAAAATATAGCACTTGTCTGCTGCAGTCTATAAGGCCTGTCTAAAGGCCATAGTTGCTGGGATATAGTCCCCAGTTCACAGGGCACATAAATCAGATACAAAAAATATGTCCCAAAAAACTCTACAATTAAGTTAAAAAGTTAATCTTTATTTAACATAGAATTAAAAGAGTAAGCATACAGACCAATCGATGTTCCGCCTTACGCACTTCATACCCACTGGTACTTATTCATAGGCATTCCGGAATGGAATTAAAGATTACAGGTCTGGACTAAGAATCAAAATAGGCCCTGGCATTTCAGGTACACAGAAGCCCCAACAGGCCACACAGAGGCCCAAACAGCCCCCCCTACCAGCCCACTAAATAGTAATTGTCTATGGCATCTTACAGCAGCCCCTCTGGCATTTGCCAGAACCCACAGATTGCCAGTCCGGCGGGAAACCGGGAAAAAACCCGGTGGGCCCCGGCCCTCTTGGGCCCCCGCCGGCCCAGTCCCGGTCCTAGATTGGCCCCCGAACGGCAATTAAAGTTGATCGGCGCTGTTGCGCATGCGCGCGTTGGGCCTGACGTTCAGGCATGCGCGCATTGGGCCTGACGTTCGTGCATGCGCACTAGTTTTTGCGCATGCGCACGGGGCCCCCGAGGTTCACAACCCGGTGGGCCCCGACTGCGCCAGTCCGACCCTGCTTTTTAACTTAATTGTAGAGTTTTTGGGATATATTTTTTGTATCAGAGATTTCATCTGACTAGATACGGGCTTACACTTCACAAAAAGAACTTCAAAAAATGAATGACTACTGAACCAAGTTAGAGTCATATTATCATTTATACTGACAGTCGTGCCGCGTCGGATCAATGCTGCGACACCATCCGAAAATGTATTGACTTACCTTATTTCCATCACATCCGATTTGACGCCTGCGTTTTTGCGCAGCTCACCGGATCACTACAAAATCGTCCGTGAAGTCCTACCCTAAACTATAAAAAGTGTAGCTTAAAGTGCTTCGTTATCCTTCCTTACCAGGTGTCTTGTATATCTGACGATTCAGCTCTACACGTGTATATTGAAATGAACAATCGTTCTTGGAAAGATCGTAATTGTAGTGTGTATAGCCACCTGCACACATTCCACAGATTGGTCCACAAATCTAATGGGGAGAGTTTGCTTATGTTCAAATCCCCTAAAAACCTATTACCCATAGGTAGTACCCGAGCCGACCCGGATATGGCCTCCCTCCGCCCCAAGCCCGACTTCTGGGTTCTGGGTAAGCGTGCGAGTCCCACAGATATCCAGCCGGCCCGCACATCACTAGACTCAGCAGCTGCCAGGGGGTAGGTACAATGAAAATAATGATATAATACAAAACAATTTGGATGTGACAAGTCACCTACAAAGACAAACAATTGTCACATGCGTAATCTGTCTCACTGGCTTTAATATTGGGATGTCATCATTACTGGATATGCTGTTCACATGAGCTTCAAACATAGCAGTTTGCAGCACATTTCATGAATGTTTACCTTTTATAGATAGGTGTGTGTGTGTACGGTGGTGCAATGTTGCTTCCATACTTCTTGCCTCAGCAGACAATAAGCAAACCACTCACTGTGGCTCTACATGGGATAAGCATGAAGTATCTGTAGATACACCAATGTGACCTTTAGAAGCTCAGTGGGTGTCGTATCATCATTATGCCTGAAAAATAGATTTACTCAGCCATCTCCCATTCACAGGCAATTTATATTTCGTTCACGTTTTCAGAAATATTAATAAGAGCTGGTTATAAAGAACACACTGTTGTGCTTCATATGTCAATGAGCAGAATGTAGTAGCTCAAATCCAGCTGCACGAGGCTTTCTATGGTTCTGCTTGGGTTAAAATAATTGTTAAAATAAATATATATATGTGTCTGTTTGATTTATTATGGAAATATCTTGTTGTTCTCATTATTTAAAATCTCGCCATGGAATAAAAGCCCCAAATTGCTACCTTTAGCACAGAACGTTCCAATCAAGAACCACGACTGAGACTATCTTCTAAACAGCCTGTAATTTACATATTTCAGCACAACTGCTCAGGCATATATATTAAAACCACCATAAAAACAACATGATTTTCTGTGGAAAAAAAAAGTGAATTATGATGCTGCGCGGGGTTATGGGTTATTTATTTCTGCGCACAGGTGCTGCGAGTTTAGAGATGTGAAACCAAAGTAGAAAGATATGTAGAACAGTGTAATTGTTTTGTCCCCTTCTGCAGGTGTTGCTTATTTCTGAGTTAAATTGTGTTCCATGCCTAGAACTGTAGATTTTCTCATTATATGTAAGCGGTGTATATGTTAAGCTCGCTTTGTTATCAGGGCAATCCTGCCATGAGGTTAGGTGAATAACTCTTCAACAGACTCAAACCTACATGAGTCCCCCGGAGAGAATGGAACATTATGAAATGATCATTAAGACTAATGATATTCTATCTTAGGTAGATGCAGCTTTTCTCCAGAAAAGCAACAGCAGCAACACATGCTCAGTCATGTGTATATCTATCTATCTATCTATCTATCTATCTATATATATATACTGTACGTATGTAAGTACAAAGTGCTATGTATAGTTGATAGGGATGCACTGAATCCACTTTTTTGGATTCGGTTGAACCCCCGAATCCTTCGTGAAAGATTCAGCTGAATACTGAACCGAATCCGAACCCTAATTTGCATATGCAAATCAGTGACGAAAAGTCACATGATTTTAAGGATTCGGGTTCTGTTCGGACAGGCACAAGGATTCGACCGAATCCGAATCGTGCTGAAAATGGCCGAATACCGAACCGAATCCTGGATTCGGTGCATCCCTAATAGTTGCATGTGTGTATACTGAGGTACTCTGAAATTGCTCCCAACGTGGACTTGGTGGTAAATCCAAGTTTCACTTAGCAGGTTGTCTCAATAGATTCAACTAATTGGATACAGGTATGGGACCTGTTATCCAGAATGTTTGGAACCTGGGGTTTTCTGAATAAGGGATCTTTTTATAATATGGATCTCCATACTAGTAAAAAATAGGGATGCACCAAATCCGGGATTCGACCTTTTTAAGCAGGATTTGGATTCGGCTGAATCCTCATGCCTGGCTGAACTGAACCTGAATCCTAATTTTCATATGTAAATTAGGCAAGATCAGGGAAATCACTTAACTTCCTGTTATAAAACATGGTAGTAAAAAATGTTTTTTTCACTTTGTCCCATCCCCTACCTAATTGCATATGCAAATTAGGATTCAGTTCAGTAATCGGCCGAATCTTTCATGAAGGATTTGGGGATTCCCAAATAGTGGATTCGGTGCATCCCTACTAAAAATCATTTAAACATTAAATAAACCCAAAAGACTAGTTTTCCTCCAATAAGGATTAATTATATCTTATTTGGGATAAAGTACAAGATACAGTTTTATTAGTACAGAGAAAAAGAAAATTATTTTTGAAAATTAGAATTATTTGCCTAGAATAGAGTGTATTTGAGATGGCCTTCCCGTAATTTGGAGCTTTCAGGATAATGGTAAACTTTGCGCTTGGTTTGTAAATGAGCCTTCAGGTGTTTGCCATGTTTTTTTTTTATCCACAATGCAGTATTTTTTCCCTGTATTTCCAACATTTTGGTTGGTAGGCAGAGTTGCATCTGATTGATGCATCAAAATTGACTCATTTGTGCTAATCACAGAATTGCACAGAATTTTTTATAAATAAAGTTGGTGTAATTTTTGATGTTTACTGGGAGAATGGAGCTTGAGAGTGGTGCATGCGTCCTATAAATAATGTTGTCTGCTGTGGTAACCCGGGAGCTACTGCTTGGTTCGGAGGTGGCAGTAGCTTGAGGGTTCCACTGTGTCAATAGGTGCAATTGTGCTTCATTTGGAACAGGAGGAAGGCAGCAGAACCAAGAGCTACCGGTACTACAGAAATGAAAAGAACACACGATTTTGCAGCTGCAATTGTGGCTCTAAATGACTGCTTTTGCCACATTTTTGTCTCGAATATATTTCTGCAAAAAAGTATATAGCATTTTGGCTACAATGTTGTATTGTGGTTTGAATGCACCAATCTTTTTCACTTGGCACATTTTTAGTACAGGTATGGGATCCATTATCCAGAAAGCTTAGAATTTCGGAAAGCTCAGAATTACAGAAAGGCCATCTCCCATTATAATCAAATCATCCAAATTTTTACAAATTATTTTCTTCCCAACTAAGGGAATTAATTGATTGGAAACAAACTCAACCTATGCTATTAATGTTAGCATGACCTTCTAGTAGACTTAAGGTATGAAGATCCAAATTACGGAAAGATACGTTATCTGGAATACCCCAGATCCCAAACATTCTGGATAACAGGTCCCATACCTGTATATCTTTACTTTGTCTGACTCAGCTGGCAGATATGTATTCGCTAGCGTTCCCTTGAATACAGTAACCGGGTTGGGTGGGTTGAACAGAAAACAGGCAAAACATAGCTGTATATTTGAAACTGATACATTTGTTACAGTAAAACAGAAAAGACATTTTGTGCACAGGATAAAAACAATTAATATATTAAACTGAGATTGATATTTTTATTTGTTAAATGGACAGGGGGTACAGGGTATCATAGGTAGGGTCACCTTGTAGTGTATGTGGCAATAGAGTACCGCTGGAAGAAATACCTTTACTGCAGATCTCTGCTGCCCCCCACCCTTCCTTCCCTAGTCTCTATCTTTGGCCTTTTTTATCTCAATAGCTGTTTCCTATTTATAAAGCCTCGCCACATCCTTCCTTTTAACTTGACACATTCTAGTACCTGCAAAGTACTTTGTCTCTCCCAGTGGCATTCAGTAATAACCAGTGACCTTGCATGTCCTCTGCATGTAAATCACAACAGCACGGTCACTATTTAGAATACTGCAAAGACCATTACAGTTCCTTTTTTCACTGTGTATAAAAGTTATACTTTACCGACATTTTTGTGAATCCTCCCCATGATTCTTCCCCACCCAGCCAACACTTGAACGGGTAAAGGTCAGGTCCATCATAGCGGGGAACCCTTGCTTTTTAAACATTTTGATTTACAGCAATGAAAGGATTCAATTTACTGGTGGTCTTATTATTTTTTTTTATCTTATTAGTGCTTTGGTTCAAGATAGGCCAACGATATCTGGCCTTGAGTGAGCAGCTCATTGTATGTGATAATAAAAGGATTTATATGAAATTTATAAATATGTGTATTAGGGATGCACCAAATCCAGGATTCGGTTCGGGATTCAGCCAGGATTCTGCCTTTTTCAGCAGGATTCGGATTCGGCCGAATCCTTCTGCCGAATCTGAATCCTAATTTGCATATGCAAATTATGGGTGGGGAGGGAAATCGTGTGACTTTTTGTCACAAAACAAGGAAGTAAAAAATGTTTTCCCCTTCACACCCCTAATTTGCATATGCAAATTAGGGTTCGGTTCGGTATTCGGCTGAATCTTTAACTAAGGATTCGGGGGTTCGGCCGAATCCAAAATAGTGGATTCGGTGCATCCCTAATGTGTATATACATTAGTATGTAGAACAATGAGCCCCAACAAGTGGCATGCAAGCAACATGTTGCTCCCAGTGGCCTCAAAGCAGATGCTTCTTTTTGAATTCCTAGCTTGAAGGTGCCCTTTAGTTGCATAAAATGCATAGTTGCATGTGTACTGCCAGAGCCTTCTGTAGGCTGCTAGTCCACGGGCTACTGATAGCTAATCACAGGCCATATTTGGCACCCCCAGGATTGTTGCTCTCTCCAACTTTTTTTTTTTTTTACATTTGTACATTTTGTAGCTCATGGGTGAAAAAAAGGTTGTGGACCCCTGTATTAGAAACATCTTTAAAGGGGAACAAACAGGAAAGAACACCCTGGTTTCACACTTTGTAAGAACTTCTTAGCAACCCAAGGATTTGCAGTAAAAAGGTATCAATATCACCAACTTAGAGAATCCAACTATGGTTAAATTACAAACCCCAGAATCCAGGAACAAGACTCTCTGGAGATGCTGAAAGTTGTTTAGTAACAGCTAAAGAGCCACCCCTTGAAGAATAAATAATGCAACCCCATGTGGGGTATTTTACCTTGAGCTCCACCATCCATAGGGACAGTGTACAGCCTTGCGGCACATATTCTGAATCCTATGAAAGCCGTCATCGTAAAGGTCCAGTGTCAATATATCTTTCCAGTAGTGAAATGATTTACTAGTTAATAGTGTGGCTGGGCTGAAAATTCCCAATCAATATCTTTTTAAAGTCTAAATTGCTCTCGGTCTTTGACCTGTGTTATTGGTCTATGTTTAAAATTCTAACTGCATGCATCATTAATTGCGGTATATATATATGCTTTTGGATGAGAAGAAGCAGTAAATCATATCAAATTGCACTAGGTTAATAAATGAATCTCTGATTTCAGATATCAACATGTATTTGAAAGACTTGTGTGCAATCCTTTTCAATGACTAAACAGGCTGCAGAATATCAGCATTTTTAAGGTGCAAATATTGTTTTTCAGCCAATGACCTTTGCTAACACAATGTATATCATATGTATGTCATGTAACAGAGACCTGTCAACCCATTCTCTTCTCTTTAAAGGAGTAGTATAAAGCCTTCTTTAACATGACTTCAACAAATAGGGATAAAGCATACATTTTCCCTATTGTTTCAATAAAAAAAAAATTTGTGGACTTGGACCCTCATGAATAAAAATGGGTGTTTTAAAACACTTCATATTCTTACAGTATGACTGATTGTATTTACCATATATACTCGAGTATAAGCCGTCCCGAGTATAAGCCGAGGTACCTAATTTTACCTCCAAAAACTGGGAAAGCTTATTGACTCGAGTATAAGCCGAGGGTGAAAAATGCAGCAGCTTCTGGTAAGTTTCAATCAAAAAATTGAGGGTTTCTGCTCCCATTGGAGGTGCCGGCGTCTCGCTTTTGGATGCCGGCGACCATTCTTGGACGCCGGCGAATATTCTTGGAGACTATTCTTGGACGCCGGCGACTATTCTTGGACCCCGGTGACTATTCTTGGGCGCCAGCGATTATTCTTAGACGCCGGCGACCGTTTTTGCGATTGACCCGAGTATAAGCCGAGGTAGAGTTTTTCAGCATATTTTGGGGGCTGAAAAACTCGGCTTATACTAGAGTATATACAGTAAGCCCTCTTAAAGTAATTCATAAATTGTACCTTTCCCTCACTTTTCATTTCTATTCCCCCTCTTTTTTGTAATTGCTTGTATTTTGAAAAATAGAAAAATAACATATAATAAAAAAATTATATTCAACTCTCTTATGGGTTGGGTTTCTGGAAACATACCAGTAAATATAGGCAAGAAATTCCACCACTTTTACTGGCCATAAATTAAATCTGCTACGGGTCTAGGCACAGCCAATCAGCAGTTAGTCTTTACTTATATTGGTTGCTATGGGTTACTGTACCTGTATCTTCAATAAAGCCTGTTTTATATAAAATATAAAACAATGTTTAAGTATATAATTTCTCTTAAGTTTCCATTTAATCGTCTTATCCAGTGACCAAATCAAATGAAATCCCTCCCAATGATTTACATTTTTTATTTTTTAGTAAACCATGAAACTCCTGGATCAAACCTATCTGCAATTTTCCCATCTAGTTTGGGGCATTTATTTGAATTTTTTCACTATTTCAGTTAAAGGCGTTGTTTGCCTTCAATTTAACTTTTAGTATGATGTAGAGAGTGATATTCTGAGACAATTTGCAATTGGCTTTCATTTTTTATTATTTGTGGTTTTTGAGTAATTTATCTTTTTATTCAGTAGCTCTCCAGTTGCTTAGAATTGGCCATTCTTTAACATACTAAAATGTAATGTAAATCTGAACTACCCCTTTAAGTAAAATATATTCCAGAAACACAAGTCTTCCAAATCACTTTTATTGATATCATAACTGTCTTATTTTCATAGGTGAATAGTTATAGAAGAAGCATAGGAATCTAATAGTGTAAGGTTTTCGATCATATCCTAATACAGGTATGGGACCTGTAATCCAGAATGCTCGGGACCTGAGGTTTTCCGGATAATGGATCTCTCCATAATTTGGATCTTCATACCTTAAATCTACTAGAAAATCATGTAAACATTAAATAAGCCCAATAGGCTGGTTTTGCTTCCAATAAGGATTAATTATATCTTAGTTTGAATCAAGTAAAAACTACTGTTTTATTATTACAGAGAAAACGGAAATCATTTTTAAAACATTTTTGGATTATATGGATAAAATTGAGTCTATGGGAGATGGCCTTTCTGTAATTTGGAGCTTTCTGGATAACGGATCCCATACCTGTACTAAAAGTTTTCTATGCTAGCATTAAAAAAAAATGAACAAAAAAAAAAGTTTATATATCTTCTACTTCTAAGCCAGCACACTCTTGGTGAGTCCATGAAGTTGTAAGGCTCATGATAAATGTTTCTTTCCAATTCTTTTCCAAATTGTGTTTTTCATTGTTTTTAAGCTATTTTCCCATCTGTTTGTCAGATTGCTAAATTTGCTTTGAGATGTCCTTTTGAAAAGAACAATAATTTCCTCCAGCGCTTCGGAACATTTGATTTACAATCTCCCAAAGATCTACTTGAGATAACATTGTCTTTTTTATCTGGTTATGGGGAATCAAACTTGTTTATTTTCTTGTTGATTAATCAAATCCATTTATACTGGAAATCTTTAAGATATGTAAATAATGTATTTTACTTTATTTCACTTTGTCAATTTGGTACTAATGAGTGTTTCTTTTATAAAACAGGGAAATCAAGCAACAATGTGCAGTGGGATGATGATTCAGTGGAGTACCCGACTGCGAATCCAGTGAGAATTGCCTTTGTTTTGGTTGTCCATGGCAGAGCCTCCAGACAGCTTCAAAGAATGTTTAAGGCAATTTACCACAAGGACCATTATTATTATATCCATTGTGACAAGGTACAGAACTCACATTTCCTAGTTTTTAGTTAGATGGACATGACCTTATCCTTTTTGGAACCAGCAACATTTCTACCATAGCTACTTGGTGGTTGAACAGCAACATCTGGAACCTTGTCTCCTCAATAATGGGAAGAACATTGGTTTTGTTCTGTGCTCTAGTCCATCCTTAGCTTTCCAGATTGACCCATGGAGGCCCATTTATTAAAGGCCAAATATTAGTGGTATTAAAGATTTTTGAAACCACATTTAAACTCATCTTTCTCTAAAAGATCCTTAGCTTTCCAGATCGACCCATGGAGGCCCATTTATTAAAGGCCAAATATTAGTGGTATTAAAGCTTTTTGAAACCACAATTAAACTCATCTTTCTCTAAAACCACAAATACCAGGAAAGTTATTAAAAGATCTGTATGAAAAAAAATTGAATATCTCTAAAAATTTTAATTTTTCGGACAATTACAAGCGAAAAAATATCTGAAAACCTCTAAAAGTCTGAATGGTTTAAAAAAAGGTCCAATAGGATTATTGCAGCTCCATTGATTTTATGGAACCTCGACTTCTTTTACTTGGTGAAGTTTTGTATTAGAGTTTTTTGTGGTTTTTACATGTAATAAAGCTAGAATTTTTAGAGTTTTAGAGAAAGTTGAAAGAACCACATATTTTGGGGGCAAAAAAATCTGAATTTTAGCAAATCATCCTCTTATTGTGTTATAGAAACATGGAATGGTAAGATGGTATTTCAGTATCAGTATTAAGTTTTAAAAGAATACATAAGTGTACCACATATGGTGCCTGGTCATTTCTTTGTAACATATGGCTCCTCTCTCAGAATTAAATTAAATACAGCCCTCAACCTGTTCTGTATCAACAGTGTAAAGGATCTTATATAATTTAGCCTTTGGGTTCTGTGTCCGATATACAGATCAAGGAACCCGGGACAGTGGAGCAAATATCAGGCCACAACCTGAGAATAAAAGGTACACTTTGGATGCCCAAATCTCTGCTCTCTAGTTGTCAGTGGACTACAATCAATAGAACAATGTTAGCTTTTAAATAGGGATATTAAATAAAAGTTTGACCACTTTTTGGTAAGACACAGAAGTAGACTATGAAAAAGAAAACCCAGAGGGTACAAAAAGTGATTATTTTCTTTCTTTCTTCTTGAACAGCGATCCCATTATCTACACAGACAAGTGTTACAGTTTGCCAGCCAGTATCCCAATGTCCGTGTTACTTCATGGAGAATGTCAACCATTTGGGGGGGAGCAAGTCTGTTGTCTACTTACCTACAAAGTATGAGGGATCTGCTGGAGATGTCTGATTGGTCTTGGGATTTCTTCATTAATCTCAGTGCTGCTGATTATCCAGTCAGGTACGTTATTCTTTATAGAACATTTTATAATTTTACAGTAATGCCCTTGGCTATTGTACTTTGTTTATGCTGAGTAAATAGTTAACATCACTATGTACTTATTATCATTATTATTATTTATATAGCTTCCTGGTTCCATGTAATGTTTGCAACCTGCTTTTACATTGTAAGTGATTTCAAAAGCTTAGAAATATTCTTTACATAACAATACAGAACTTTTAGCCTCTCAGAAAGGCAAAATGAATGATATTGAATGTTTTGTCCTGTTGCTGTTAGTAATGTAAAGTCCAAGAGAAAATGAATTAGTATAGAAGGTAGTGTTGTTATTAAAAAGCATTTATAAAGTGCCAACATATTCTGCACAAAGAGGTATAATAGATGTACTTGAACTAAACAGATTACAGACAAATACTGATAGATACAGGAAGTAAAGTGTAAAAGATAAGCAGGGGAATGTAATAAAAGTCGCAAAGAGCAAAACAATTCGCACCAATAAGACTAAAAATCCACATCTCGCAATGTAATATTGTTCCTTAAACTGTTATTGCATTGCGAATTTTAATTGGGCATTGCGAATTTTAATTGCGCACTCATAAGAAGTGCTTGAAGGTGTCGTAATCTTTTGGAGCAAACATAACGACTTTTTCAGTAAGAAGTTTTATTACATTGACTGCGCATTGGCGCAAACTATAAAATTCACAAACGGTCTTTCACTGTCGGAAGTGGTCGCTAAACAATTTCCCCCAAAGGGATTTAAGTATTGATTGCGTTTGGTCTTTTATGCACTTTATATTCCTAAAAAAAGTTTTATTGGATGAAAAAGGATTTCTATAGTAGTGTATATAAAAACCACCAACGATGCAGGGGAACAGGCTGTTGACTTACAGGGGGTAGGGACTGGGGCAGATGAACATAGCTGGGAAGCTAGTGGCAATTGGATTTAGGGATGAACCTAATCCACTATTTTAGGACCTGACTGAATCCCGAATCCTTCATGAATGATTCACCTAAATCCAGAACCGAATTTGAATCCTAATTTGCATATGCAAATAAGTACCGGGAAGGGCCAAACAGGGTTAAAAAAATGTCACTTCACATGCTTTTAAAGGATAAGTAAACCCCTTATTAAAAAAAACTCTACCCCCCTACCCTACATAGACCCCAGCCTACCTGCCAACCCAGCACCTAACTTTTTACTTATGTATTCTGGAAAAGAAGTTCAGGAATAATTCAAGCAAATATCAAAAAGCTTTATTCCAGGTTGCATTTAAAAACAGTAAACAAGAGACATACTTCCTATATGGTCACCTGACGCGTTTCATGCCTTGTTCTGGCACTTCATCAGAGGTGATGTCAGCAGTTACTCTAGCCTTTTATGACTATGTCAATTAAAAACATCAATTAAGCACAAAAACACTTTTTATGTATACAAACAGGTAATGTAAGTTCAAGCCAAACTGCAATTCATTTATACACATCGTTAATGGCATTTCAAGGTAGGGTAGATAATATTAATCTTATTTTACATTATCCTTATCAGAGAAAACAGGATACCTCCCAATCACTATTTAATCCCAATGGAAATCGTGTTTTGATGGTAAAAATCCAGTATACCTCTCTTTGATCAATAATTCTATGTAGGTCTCCTCCCCTTACCCCTAATTTAATACTTCCAATGCCTTGAAACTTAATATGGTTAAGACATTTTCTTATTATTGGTTAGATTGTTCTGTTCTAATTTTTCTTTATCAATAGGTGTGATAGCTGTCAATATGTGAATGAGCAGTTGCAACTTCTAGACAAGAACTTGTAAAGTCACAGTCTAATAAAGGTAGAAGAAAAAATTGGAGAAAAAAAATCACAAAACATGGAGCAAACACTCTTTATTACACAATACAGCAACCAGGCCTTTAAGATTAGGAAAATAGTCGAAAATAGACTTGACATGTTGAAGATGGATCTTTTACTAGACAAAAGAATGCTTGATAACATAAAGTTTGTATTTAGACAAGGAAGGACAATATCTAATGATGTTTCCCCTAACTTAGATTGTCCTAAAAAAAGAAGGGTCAGGTTGGCTAAAGAAAAATGGGAATTACAGATGTGGAAGTAACAGATGCAAGGTGTATAAACATATACTAGTACAGACCACAACATAACTGGAGGTATTTTCCCAATAAAAAGTTATATTAACTGTAATTCTAGTGGGATTGTATATCTAACCACATGTACTTGTGGCAAACCATATGTGGGGAGAACCTACAGATCTCTCAAAGAATGAGCCAGAGAGCATCTCACACCTATTGATAAAGAAAAATTAGAACAGAACAATCTAACCAATAATAAGAAAATTTCCGCGATAGGAAAACATATTATGCATGCACATAATGGAGATTTTAACCATATTAAGTTTCAAGGCATTGAAAGTGTTAAATTAGGGGTAAGGGGAGGAGACCTACATAGAATGATTGATCAATGGTATACTGGATTGTATCAAGAGGTATACTGGATTTTTACCCTCAAAACATGATTTCCATTGGGATTAAATAGTGATTGGGAGGTATCCTGTTTTCTCTGATGAGGATAATGTAAAATAAGGTTTATATTATGTACCCTACCTTGAAATGCCATTAACGACGTGTATAAAGGAATTGCAGTTTGGATTGAACTTATATTATCTGTTTTTATACAGAAAAAGTGTTTTTATGCTTAATTGATGTTTTTAATTGACATAGTCATAAAAGGCTAGAGTAACTGCTGACATCACCTCTGATGAAGTGCCAGAACGAGGCATGAAACGCGTCAGGTGACCACAGTGTCATAGAACAGGAAGTATGTCTCTTGTGAAGCCCCGTTCACTGTTTTTAAATGCAACCTGGAATAAAGCTTTTTGATTTTAAGGAACCGCTGCTCGAATTATTCCTGAACTTCTATTACTGAATACATGACTGCTAAATGGCTGGAGTGGAGACCAGCGTCTAAAGGAATTAACACCAGCGGGAGGTGCGCCTTAAGTGAGCTAGAGGGAGAACGGACACGTGAGAAGTATAGGAATTAACTTTTTACTTACCCCTTTGTGCGGATTCACGGCATCAGAGTTCACGGGCGCCATCTTCTTTTTCTTCTGTCTTCTTCTGGTGCTTTGGCAATTTTCGTGACTTTCGGCGCATGTGCAGTTAACAAAAACCCGAAGACTGCTTCAACTGCGCATGCGCCGATCCGGAACTTACTTTCCGATGAAGAAAGAAGAGAAGAAGATGGCTGCCGTGAACTCTGATGCTGTCAATCTGCACCGAGGGGTAAGTAAAAAGTTAGGGACATTTGCAGGGTTAGCAGCTAGGCTGGGGGGGAAGGAGGGAGGGGGGTAGGTGTTTTTTAAATAAAGGGTTTACTTCTCCTTTAAGGTTGCAGTTCGGCCAGGCACTTGGACCTTGGTGAATCCTGCTGAAAAAGCCTGAATCCTGAACCAAATCCTGGATTCTGTACATATGTAATTGGATTAGATAAGTGGCATAATGGGACAGGTCTCAGCAACATAACTGACAGATCTGGAGTGTTACTCAGCATCATTATGCTCTGTCCAAGTGCAATGGTACTACATATGTGAACTCGAAAGGAGTTTTGGAACCCAGTAAATACATTGAACACACATCACACATGTGACAGATCACATGTCTCAGGCTCCACACCATAGCAAGTAAGCCACACACAGTTCAGGGGAATATATTACAGCTATGGTGTATGCTTGGGACCCGGTGTTTTCTGGATAAGGAATCTTTCCATTATTCAGATCTCCATACTTCTAGGCTACCAAGGAATCATTTAAATATGAATTAACTCCAATAGTATTGTTCTGTATCCAATAAGGATTAATTATATCTTTTTTTTTATCTATATCATTTTTAAAAATTGTACCGTATATACTCGAGTATAAGCCGAGGTACCTAATTTTACCTATGAAAACTGGGAAAACTTATTGACTCTAGTATAAGCCTAGACACAACTACAGCCCTGTCTCCCAGCAGCGCACATTTCGCCAAAGAGACCCCCCCAGCGATCAACCGGACTTCTTTGCAAAGTTGATGGTGACAGAGAATTGCCAAACGGATTACTGTGTGCATTGTCCCACTGTCCCACTACCATGTGCAGAGGGTGCTGTGTGATATTGCCATCACTGTTAATCTTTCGTATAACCAACAGAGGGCGCTGTGTGATATTACGATCACTGTTAATCCTTCATACAACCAACAGAGGGTGCTGTGTGATATTGCAGTCACTGTTATTCTTTCATATAACCAACAGATGGCGCTGTGTGATATTGCAGTCACTGTTATTCTTTCATATAACCAACAGAGGGTGCACTGTTATTCTTTCATATAACCAACAGAGGGCATTGTGGGATATTGCAGTCTCTCCCCAAGTGAACTGTTGGTATAGGAATGATTAAAAGTGACTGCAATCTCAGCTACTGCCCACTGACCCGAGTATAAGCCGAGGTAGACTTTTTCAGCACATTTTGGATGCTGAAAAACTCGGCTTATACTCGAGTATACGGTCATTATTTTATTTAATTGGAGTCTAAAGGAGATGGCCTTCCCATAATTCAGAGAACAGGTTTCCGGATAACCATACCCATACCTGTGCTATAAAATTTCAGTGACAAATATAATCAGTGGACTGGTCTCCAATAATTTCAACAGTCTTATGTCAATTGATTCTCCTGGAACATCTGGACATGGCCCTGGTTGCCCAGCAACAACATAGGTCTACTGGTTAGACATGTGTTGTTTTTTTACTTGAGCTGCAATATTTACCATGGGGTTTTCTTTTCTTGCTGTTAATGATCACAGATTTAATCTCTGATGCCTCTGCTGGCTCAGTCAAGCTGACAAGTAGAAATATTACGTTATCAGTTACTGCCAGAGGAGCTCTGTGGCTGAGAACGAGGACAGCAGAGGGCTTGTCAAAGAATGGCTTATGCCTTCTAATACTAGGAGAGCAATTGACTCCTAAGGCCTCTGCAGCTAATTGGCATCATCTCAAGATATCAGGATGTTAAAGTCACACACATGCACAAGATAGATTGGCTTATCCTCCCTTGGACAAGTAGTCAAGGACATTGGAATGTGCCAGCAATCAGTGCTTAGATTTATTATACAGTCCCCCGCAGGAGCAGAATACATAATTATCTAATAGTGCCTTTAATACAGTATATCTTTCTTTGTCTCGCTGAATCAATGTAAATAATGTTTTACATACTGACTGACGGGGGCAGAATAGATAAGCGAGATAATATAAAGTGTATGCTATATAAATGCCGGCAGTCCTGGTAACTATGAAAAATCAGCATGTGCCAGTCCGTTTATTCCTCTAGATGCAATTTTATTTAGAATGGAGCACATTTATGATCAGCTTTGATGTTTTTAGACATTTTTTATATGTTATCTATACAAAGTCCCGACCAGTGCTTTGCAATCAGTGACGCTTTAGCCGATACATCCCAGTAAAATGAAATTACAGATAGATAGACAAACAGAGGTATGGGATCCATTATTCGGAAACCCGTTATCCAGAAAGCTCAGAATTACGGAAAGGCCATCTATCAGACTCCATTTTATCCAAATAATCCAATTTTTAAAAATGATTTTGTTTTTCTCTGCAAAAATGAAACAGTACTTTGTACTTGATCCAAAGATATAATTAATCCTTATTGCAAGCAAAACGTATTGGGTTTATTTAAGGTATGAAGCTCCAAATTATGGAAAGATCTGTTATCTGGCAAACCCCAGGTCCTGAAATATATCCAGAAAGCTCAGGACTACAGAAAGCCCATCTCCCATAGAGTTTAGTTTAACCAAATAATTCAAAATTGTAGAAATGATCTCCCTTTTCTCTGTTAGAACAACTAAGATAAAATGAATCCTTATTGGAGGCAAAACAATCCTATTGGGTTTAAATAATGTTTAATTATTTCATACACTTAAGTATGGAGATCCAAATTACGGAAAGACTCCTTATCCAGAAAACCACAGATATAAATGAATTTCCTGATGACTAAGGCTAAAGTGACAAGTGACAATTACTGCTACTAGCACACAGGAATGATCCCTCTAAGATGTGCACTTTTACACTCACACACAAATGACAGCAAAGCAAAGGGCTCCACTTACAAAAAAGTGGATCTTGACCTGCAGCCGCTAGTTATCCTCTGTGATGTTGTGAGCTATACACTGTTCACAGCAATTTCCTATGCAGCTAATGTGAAGCATTACTAAAAACTCCTGTGTGCTGAAGTGCTGTGTGCTGTAGCATTGGATAAGTCTTTTTATTGTATTATTATTAACTATCTAGGGCCAAATAACACCATTAAACATACACACTCACTCTGAAACCCTTATGCCTCATCCTTCATTTTTATGCATAATTCACTTTGCACATGGGTTTCAAATAAAAAGTGTAAACCTGTGAAAAAAAATGATATATAATATTTTAGCACAAATAAAGGGTAAAACTTGGGTAATTATCTTCACAAACCAATATCAGGGGTATCCGCCTTGCCTTACATTTTTTTAGCCTGTCTACCCCTAGAACAGGAATTGATGGTTTGTGTCCCTGTACTGTTAGGTTGGGTGTCCAGGATCCCACTTACTACAGTAATAATGCAGTGACGTGTATTCCTGCAGTGGCAATAATATTCAAAATGAGGTACAGGTATGGGATCTGTTATCTGGATACCCATTATCCAGAAAGCTTGAATTACGGAAAGGCCATCTCCTATAGACTCCATTTTGTCCAAATAATCCAATTTTGATGGGCGCCAATTTTTTTTGACACAGAGGATTTTTTGACATGCTGGATTTTTCACCGGCGAATTTTCGCCTTAATTAATTTGCTTGCAGTGAAATGCAGAAAGTAACCGGTATTAACTTTTCTATCTCAAAAATAGTTGTTTACTCTCTAAACAGCATATGAAGAACATGACCTCATGCGGCGTTGCATTTATGAATTAAGAGTAAAGCAATCACCATCTGGAGGCTGGAACACCTGCTTTATTTTAAATCGTCTCTTATTAAATATGCCCCACAATTATACTTGGGAAGCCAGTGGTGTAACTAGAGTGCGGCTTGCCCCCCTGCAAAAAATCTTCAGAGGGGGCCGGTACACGTCTTGCATCTGCCCTGCCCACTCCCTGCCCTGACTCTGCCCACTCTAACCCACCTTGCATCCCCCTTCCTCGTCTCAGGTAACAGAGCAGCTGGGGAGGATGGTTTTTTATTGGCTATAGAGGAAGCAGACCCCACGGTCCAGGACCCCTTGTTCCCTGGGACCCCCTACAACTTCGGGGTCTGCTTCCTCTATAGTTATGCCACTGTAGGAAGCTTATCAGAAGAAAATGTTTTCTTTCTGTTTGATTTCTCAGGCAATTGCATCTCCTTTGCACTACTGTAACAACCACTTGTGGCCTCCTACTGGCGTTTCGCTTACATTTGGCTGCAGTTCACTTCTGTTTAACTGAAACCAAACTCATAATGAAGTTCATGAAACCAAAAATATTGAATTTAGACTGGGACGCCGGCATTGATCATGCTTGCCTGAAGGTTTGTTACAGGATCTGCTTTGTTTTAGACAATGAGAAAAGTTATTGAACAGGCCTTTGTTATGCAGGTGGATATGTCTTTATAGAGAAGATAATCGTGAATACATGGAGTTTACAACAATGACTGGCATTTAATATGCTCAGTAAAACAAAGCTGGTTTCTGGTATACTATTGCAGGACCCAGCCCACACACTCTGGATAAAACTACGTTTTAAAAAAGGTATTGAAAATGATTTCCTATATTAAGCATTTCTGAATTTTAAAAGAGAAACTTTCACACTGGAGCAACATGTTGTTTTCCTTTGGAATACAAACGGAAGTAAGGAATGCCAGCTATGATTAAAAGCCTGTAGCGGGATATTTTGGGAGTTAAGGAATATGTAAGTTGTAAGTAAAATTAGTTTCCCCCCTCCAGGACAGTACTTTTATACATATCAAACTCTTTACCTTTCCGTTTAGTAAAGAATTGGTTTTAATAAATAGAATATACTTTAAAGGACAAAGAAAGCCTTTTTTTCCACAAGTTAAACATATGAATCCTTTAGCACAACTTAATAACTAAACTTTCCCCCCTGTAATGTGCCTCCTTCTGTAGCTGCAAGCCTCAGAACTTTTAACCGGCACTCTTTAGTAGCCACGACCAGTAAATCAACAATATGGTGGATGCATTCCTACTGCACATGCACCACTATAATCCTGCCCACTGACCAGAGACATCATTTCAGCAATAATGTAGGCATTTGAAAAAGACTGCTAGCACAGGGGTCCCCAAGCTTTTTTTTTTTACCTGTGAGCCACATTCAAATGTAAAAAGAACATCAAAAGCAGGAAAAGATCACTGGGGGTGCCAAATACAGTAAGTGCTGTGATTGGCCAATTGGTAGTAGTCCCTATGTGAACTGCCTGCCTATAGGTAGATCTGCTTAGCAGTGCACCTGGTTTTTAATGCAATCAAAACTTGACTCTAAACGTGGCCATAGATGCAAAGATCAGCTCGTTTGGCCACATCGCCAAACGAGCGGATCTTTCCCCGATATGCCATTAACAAACATGGCTATGTCGGGGGCCAAACGATCCGATTACGATGTGCCATAGGCTCCGGCGGGATCGGTCGGGTCAAAATCAAACCTAACGGATCGATAGACAAAGATAGAGTCCACATTAAGGGGCCTATTCACTAAGCTCGAGTGAAGGATTCGAATGAAAAATACTTCGAATTTCGAAGTATTTTTTGGGTACTTCGACCATCGAATTGGTTAAATTCGTTCGAATTCGAACGAAATCGAACGAATCGAAGTAAAAATCGTTCGACTATTCGACCATTCGATAGTCGAAGTACTTTCCCTTTAAAAAAAACTTCGACCCCCTACTTCGGCAGATAAAACCTACCGAAGTCAATGTTAGCCTATGGGGAAGGTCCCCATAGGTTTGCTAATCTTTTTTTGATCGAAGGATTTTCCTTCGATCGTTGGATTAAAATCGTTCGAATCGTTCGATTCGAAGGATTTAATCGTTCCATCGAACGAAAAATCCTTCGATCGATCGATCGCAGGATTAGCGCTAAATCCTTCGACTTCGATATTCGAAGTCGAAGGATTTCAATTCGAGGGTCGAATTTCGAAGTATTTTTAACTTCGAAATTCGACCCTTAATGAATCTGCCCCTAAATGTATCAGTGGCACGAAGAAAGAGCCCACTGTATACCTGTGGCACAAAGCCAAGATGCATCTGGGCCTGATTTGGCCACCCACACAAATCAGGCTGATCTAATCCCTGAGGGCCAGTGATAGGATCATATAGCAGGGCCTCCAGACCACCAGATGTGGACTGCATGAAAACACTGATCTTCATCAGACAGGAAAATCTAACCTACCCAATTTTTTGCCAGTTGGACAGGTCCGTCAATGGACCCTATACACAATCCCCATACTTGAGCCAATAAGGACCAAGTTGGCAGCTTTTATCGACCTGCATACGGCCAACTTAAGACTTTTTAAAAATGTTTTAGTTATGGGTGACGCTGAAATAGTCATATACAGTAACTGTATAGTAGTACAAGTATCGGGTCCGTTATCCAGAAACCTATTATTCAGAAAGCTATGAATTAAGGGAAGTCCATCCCCCATATAATTCAGATTTTTCAAAAGGATTTCCCTTTTCTCTGTAATAATAAAACAGTACCTTGTATTTGATCCCAACTAATGATTGATCCTTATTGGAGGCAAAACCATCATTAAAATGTTAAAATATTTTTTTGTTTGTAGACTAACAGTATGGAGATCCAAATTACAGAAAGACCCCTTGTCGGAATACCCCAGGTCCCGAACAGTCTGGATAACAGGTCCCATACCTGTATTGCTAGCTAGCTATAAATATGAAGATATGACTATGGTAGTAACAGAAGTATTTTCTGCTCAGCGCCTATATATACTGATAACATTAGGAAGTATAAATGTATTCCAGAATAATTCAGTGGCTGTCAGCATAGTGGCTACGTATAGCAAGTGCCTGTAGTCTGAGATGTTAGTGGTTCTGTCAATATCATTAGACATGCACAGCCCCATTAACAGCAGACTGTGCTCAGCACAGATATAATTATAGAAGCCCTATATTTATATACGGCTACATTTAGCACACTGTAAAATAAACCTAAGCACTGTATATAAGAGCTGCTATCTAATGTTTATAAAACCACAGTCAGCTTTTCCTGATGTGCATACCGGCATTATTTTATTTTACTAGAGCATAAACCTGTCACGGGGCAGCACATTACTAAGTAATGGGAGCAGATAAGCCAGCGGAAGAGGATTTAAACCATTACTTCAAGCAGAGAGAGAGGGAGAGGTGGCAGATTATGTGCTTGTTTACACTGTCTGATCTGTAGCAGCAACTCACTTTCCTAAATTTACAGTAACATCATTTGGAGCTAAAACGAGCAGCAAGAAGCTGGAAATCAGTTGCTCTGCATAGAAAACATGATTCAGATAATACTAACAAATAATAAACACATTTTCTATTCCTGCAATTGCGCTGCTAGTATCCTGATTTGAATATAGCAATATTTCTTTTCCTGCCCCAGACTTGTAAGTTTTTATTTAATGTTATGGCCATCAATGGGTTATTTTTTACTTTATTGGGGGATGAGTTTTAGAACTCATGTTTTAGCATTCACATTTGTGTGGCTTTTTTACTGTGGTGTGCGGGGTGTGGAGGTGCACAGGGTCCGGGCCGGAGCCCAGAAACTTTTGTTTTACAGGGCTCTGTGATTTCTGATAGTGGCCCTGCCTGGCATACTAAAGCTCTGGGTGCAAGAAATGCTTTCAGGGACCAAGTATTTTCCTCCATACCAGTGGTTCCCAAACTGACTAGTCCCTCTAAGGGAGCCCAGAGCAGTGCCTGTTGGGGGGGGGCACAGTTTGATAGACAGTTTATGCAGTAGCGTTCGTTGAGGGGTGCGGGCCCTGGTGCGTGACGCGCAGCCGGGCCCCGCCCCCCTCCGTACGGCTGCATTTGTCCGAGTTTTCAATGGCGAATGGACTGCCGGGGGGCCCTGAGGGGGTGCGGGCCCTGGCCCGCTCGCACCCCCTGCTCCCCCGGTAGTTCCGCCACTGAGTTTATGATTTGGACAGTTCATGATTTGAAATGCCTTTTTTGCAGTTCTAGGTAATCCTGAATTTGCAGCTTGACTTTTAATAGGGGGAATCTTTGAGAAGAACACTAAGGGGCATATTTATCAAGGGTTGAATTTCGAATTTGAAAAATGTCAAAATTCAAATTCAAAAAGACCAACCGAAATAAAGTCAAAGATTTTTTTTGGCTGAATAGGTCCATTTTCAATCTAATAGGTCCGTATTTGGCCGAATTAGAATGGTACGAATTGAAGTAATAGCGTATTCGATTGAATTCGAATCAAAGTTTTTCACCAAAAAAACGTTGATTTTTCAAATTCCACCAATTGACTCCAAATAGGTTCTAGGAGGCCCCCCATAGGCTAAAACAGCAATTCGGCAGGTTTTAGATGGCGAATGGTCGAAGTCGAATTTTTAAAGAGACAGTACATGATAAATTTGGAATTTTTTAATTTTTTTCAAATTCGAATCGAATTTGGACTATTCCCTAGTGGAAGTACACAAAAAATAGCTTGAGATTCGAATTTTTTGAATTCGAAAATTCACCTCGACCTTTGATAAATCTGCCCCTTAATCGTTGAGTAGTTTTCAATATATCTGTATGCTGACTTGATCAATGGTTGGACCTCAATGGGGACTTGAAGCAAAAAGTTTAAATACTGCTGTCCAAATTCAAAATATTGCTGCTTTCAGAGATTTCACATTCAATTTGAGGCAGAAAGGCACACTATCTGGTGATAAAAAAAGTATTCCTTGTGCCATCAGTTTTATAGTTTGCCCTTTATCAATACTCTGCCGGCCACACTATGGCTGCTTTTTATTGTAGGTGTCCTGTAATTGAGTTACTTTATATGTCTGTGTCGTATGAACCATGAAATAAAATACCCTACAAACTTGATCCATTAATTGACAGAATGTGTTCTGTCACTCATACAAAGAGAATGCAATGCTTGTTTTATTAATGGGATAGCAAACAAGATATCTCATACCTTCTGTTTAGTCATTCCATTTTACCTTCCCGTCAAGACTGAACAAATGTAGGAGTATATTAAAGGAGCAGCACAATAGAAACTTTGTTTTAAAAAGAAAAAATGGATGTTGTTACATTTAAATGAGTATAAAAAATGTAGGTTCAAAAGAATATACAGGTACGGGACCTGTTATCCAAAATGTTCAGGAGCTGGTGTTGTCCAAATAACCCCCTTATTCAGAAAACCCAATCTTTCGGTAACTTGGATCTCAATACCATAATACTAAAAAGTCATTAATTAAACTCAATTGGGCTGTTTTGCCTCAAATAAGGATTAATTATATCTTAGTTAGGATCATATTTTTTTTTTTAATTATTTGATTAATATTGAGTCTATGGGAGACAGCCTTCATGTTATTTGGAGCATTCTGGATTATGGGTTTCCTGATAACGCATCCCATACATGTACAATATATGCAGCCTTTCATTATTCACTTCTCCTTTCTACCTGCACTGACATTTCTCAAACTGTAAGCTTTCCCATGTGGGATTGGTAGAAATATGTTAGCTCTTCAACCAACAATTTACAATTCAATTTTATAAATATGCCTCTTTGTGTAAACATGTATTCTGGAGTCATATTGTTGTCACATAGGCAGATATTCTCTTTAAAACACTGATCCAATTTATGTTATTTTTATATATATATATATATATATATATATATATCCATCAACCCTAGAATATAGTGTGATTCTTCAGTATCCACCATGAGTGTAAAATGGGCAGTATATGTAGTTATTTTTTCTTTTTGTGACTTCTATGAATTAGTGCAAAGATTAGCCCTGGTTTAAAAGGATTTTAATGCATTAAAATGAGAATACAAAAAGGAATACAATGCTATATTATGATTAACACAAACAACTGAAGGAGCAATGTTTTGCTTAATGAATAAATGAGGCACAATTTGAAGATTCAGCAAATAAAAAAAAAAAATGTAATGAGCATTTGCCCTTGTGCAGCCATCCCCAGGCTTATTAATACATACTGGTATGGCATTTTTGTTTTCATTAGCTCAAGGCATCTGGTGGTTTCAAGGGATATCGGTGTAAAGCGTTCAAAACAAATGAACATTACATTCTAAACAGTAATGAGATTGTGTTTATAATTTGTGAGGTTGGAGAAACCAATAGCTCTAATTAGATTATGTAATCCTGTCCTGGGGATTTCCATAAATGTCTGCTCGCTGTCATTTCTGCAAGTGTATTTTTTATGTTACTACTACTGTGTTATCTTTCCAGCTGCTATTATTTTTCACACATAATTTCTATTTAATTCCAAATAAAGATAAATGATCTTTGTGGCTAAGGCATACTTAGTCTCCCATTGGGAAAGTGATTAAAGCAAGCTCTGTGTGTCTTGAGCAAGAATCAGAGGCTGTGATCCTGAATCCACCATGGGCTGAACTAATGTACATACCAACACATTTCTGAAAGCAACATTATTCTATGAATTTTGAGAATTCTTCCAATTGAATATAGGTTTTCATGCTCAGTAAGAGAAAGTATCCTTTCATATCTGAAATATGCAGCCTTCAAAACAATCCACTCGTTCAAAGGGATGTATCATTAAAAAACAAAATGTATTAAAGAATTTCTCTCAATTAAGTAGGACACATCATAAATATAATTTACGCTCATCTATAAAATAGGAAACATTCTAAAGGGGTGATTTATAAATGCTTAAATTTGAATTTTTGCCACAATTTGAGTTTATTTTAATCTAAAACTTACAAATTTAGAAATTCGAATTTTAGATATTTATTAAGCACGAAAAACTCAAATTCAAAATAATTGGCATCTAAACGCCGTAGAGTTCATGTATACATTAATGGGAGTTGTCCTAGACAGAATGTGTTTTTCTCAATTCGAGTTTTCTGTATGGTTTTTAAAGGGATACTGTCATGGGAAAAAATTTTTTTTTCAAAATGAATCAGTTAATAGTGCTACACCAGTAGAATTCTGCACTGAAATCCATTTCTCAAAAGAGCAAACAGATTTTTTTTATATTCAATTTTAAAATCTGACATGGGGCTAGACATATTGTCAATTTCCCAGCTGCCCCCAGTCATGTGACTTGTGCCTGCACTTTAGGAGAGAAATGCTTTCTGGCAGGCTGTTGTTTTTCCTTCTCAATGTAACTGAATGTGTCTCAGTGGGACATGGGTTTTTACTATTGAGTGCTGTTCTTAGATCTACCAGACAGCTGTTATTTTGTGTTAGGGAGCTGCTATCTGGTTACCTTCCCATTGTTCTTTTGTTTGGCTGCTGGGGGGGGGAAGGGAGGGGGGTGATATCACTCTAACTTGCAGTACAGCAGTAAAGAGTGATTGAAGTTTATCAGAGCACAAGTCACATGACTTGGGGCAGCTGGGAAATTGACAAAATGTCTAGCCCCATGTCAGATTTTAAAATTGAATATAAAAAAAATCGGTTTGCTCTTTTGAGAAATGGATTTCAGTGCAGAATTCTGCTGGAGCAGCACTATTAACTGATTCATTTTGAAAATATTTTTTTCCCCATGACAGTATCCCTTTAAAGCTCGTAAACTCATGAATTTGAAGTATTCAAGTTTTTCTCACAATTTTATTCAATCAAGTTTTTCATATTTGGATGTTTTTAATTTAAGCAAAATTTGCTTTTTTAAAAACATATGTTTTTTTGAAGTAGAATAAAAAACCCTATAAAATTAGGCGAATTAGGATTTTGATAAGGTACAATCAAACGTTATCGATTGTTTCTGAATTAATCAGGCTCAGGGTGCTCTGTTTATAAAATGTTCAATGCGACAGTTGCCAAAAAAGTATTCACTTTAACTGACATGGTGAAGTGCAGTGAAGTATACTGTATGCAGAAATCAAAGGGTAATTCTCGTAACTGGTGCACTTGAAACTAATGCACTGATGCTTAAGTTTTGTAATAACTTACATATTCCATTTGCTAACTATCAATTGGTTTACTAAACTTGCACAAAATGTTCATGCAGCTTCGCAGCTAATTTAAACTATATTAGATATGGTAGATTTTACCTAGTGATACGACGTGCATAGGAAATTGTCTCTCTGCACAATTTGTAATAAAATATAATAAAATGTGCTATACAAGCAGAAAAGTTTCAATACCAATTTCAAACTTAAAATCTATCACATCTTTTCCAATAAACCATGCTCATTGTTTTTATTGGAAAACATCTTTTCAATTATTTTTACACTGTTCTTTAAGACTTGGAAATGTCACACACACACACACAAAAGATTGCTTTAAAAGTAAAGATCAATAATTAGTTCAACTTATATTTTTAAAGTTCTGCAGTCACCTTTACATTCAAAAGTGATGTTAATATTTCCCCAACAATATATTTTGAGGAGTCCTGTTAAACCCTTAAGCATATTTGAGATTTGCAGAGGTTGATAATTATTTTCAAGTACGGCAATGTTCAGTTCCCTTGATTATAGGGAGGTTAGGGCAGGCTCTGAGTATTTGTGAAGAATATAATTCTCACGTTAAATAATTCAGAATGTACTGTGCAGTATTTGAGCTAAACCTGTTCTTTGATGGCAATAACTTACTACTTTTGAACATTGGAGGCTTAATATTAGTAACATGAATGTGTGGGTACTTGGATAGGCAGTCTGAGACTGCAGCATAAAACCCACTAACCCTAAATACTGATTAATCATAAACCAAATCCAAGATTTCCAGATCCTATACCGAGTCCTAGATTTGATCCATCAGCCCAAAAAAATCTCAACCTTTAAATCCATGCTCTAAACAAATGAATGGACATTATTTTCTTCACAGTTGATGCAATTTCATGATACATCTCCAACTTGAATATGCAAATTAAGGTTTGGATTTGCCCAAATCTTTTGTTGAGGATTTGGTTTTTGGCTAAATACAAAAATAATGGATTCAGTGGACTTCCCCTTGGTGTCAGTAGCCACAACTGACTAGGGCAAGCAGTTGCAATCATGCTGGAATTGACATCATCCCCACTCTACAAATAATGGTAGATTCATGAAAATTCACAAGGTGATTATTGCACATTTTGGGGCATTTCTCACAATTGTGGCAGCCACAATAATTTTCGAATAATGGAGCGGGGATTGTGGGAAAAAAAACATGGTTATTTGTGTACGAAATGTGAACCTAGTCCCATGCAGGTCCTTTGTCACTGGATTTAAAGTTTTAATTTTCCCAATGATTTTCTTCTTGCTAAGTATGGACTTACCGTTGTGTGTTTACTACACCTTGCAGGGAAAAAAATTAGATTTCCCCTTGTCACTGCCCAAAGTCTAAAATGAGTCCAGCTGACCAGAAAAATATTAAAAGATAATGGTATTGCACACATTGGAATTGAAAAAATAAATGACTAAATAAAAAAGTGAATTTTATTGCCTCAAACCATACAAATATAGGTCATCGTTTGGGGCAATTCTAGGCCCTTTGTCAAGGCCAGGTATTTTTTATAAACATATTTCAGTTAAATATTTTCTTTACAAGAATCTTGAAGATAAATCAGTGCAGACCCCCAAATTCCTGTCCTGTAACTGTGCCGTCAATAGAGTACAAAGCTTGGGGTTTTCCTGCTAAGTTCACGAGTAGTGTTGGGCGAATCTGTTTTGCTTCGCCAAAAATGGTGAAAATTCGCCGAAATGCATTGAAGTCTACAGACAACAACATTTTTTTTTGATGTGCAACAAATTCTCTGACAATTTTTTGACGTGCACCACATTTTTTCTATGGGCGCCATTTTCGTGGCGAAACTTGGCAAAAAAATCGCTCATCACTATTCATGAGAACTTATTTAATTTATCTCCTTTAGCTGAAAAGCTTTTACTTCGCTTTGTATACTTTCTGGTCAAAGAATAATGTGGAAATTCTTTTTGAGCTACCCCCAATGCTATCCACATTTCCATCAGACAAAATTGCGTGCCTTAAAGAACTTAGCTATTGAAATGTTTTCATGTGGAAGGATTGCTAAATAAATTCGCTAAATGTCCATTCATCCCACTAAGACAGTGAATCACCCAAGCAGCAAATGTGAAAATCTGCAGTGCTTACTATAGAAAGAAAGATTTTTTCCTATGGCTGCTAGCCTAAGATACAGAACTTCAAGCGAGCTACAGACCCTAACTCTAGACTGTGTTAGCGTACACATGAGTGAACATGGAAACAGGCCTTTGCTTCATTAGACTCTCCAGTTAGGGAATTGTAGCTCAGGGAGATAGACTACTATATTTACCTTTAAGGGTTCAAATTGATTCTTGTTGAGGTTGTTTGGAGGTCATTCGCAAGCTTTCATGGTAAAATACATATTGGGATGCCAATAAGTAGATCAAATATCATTAATGTATTATAATGAAATGTAAAATAAATCTGTAAGGCACTTTGACTGTATTTAATTAATTTCCCCTTTTTTTCTTTCTATAGGACAAATGACCAACTGGTTGCATTCCTCTCTAGATATCGAGACATGAATTTTTTGAAGTCCCATGGGAGAGACAATGCAAGGTAAAGTTAATGAAATAATCATGTTTGTTATTCATGTGTATAGTCCCACTCAAGTTTCATTAAAGGAGAAGGAAAGGCTAAAACTAAGTAAGCTTTATCAGTATGGTCTATATAAATACACCAGTAAACCCTCAAAGTAATGCTGCTTTGAGTCCTCTGTCAAAAGAAACACAGCATTTCTTTCCTTCTTTTGTGTACACATGGGTTTGTGTATCAGACTTCCTGTTTTCATCTTAAACCCCCAGGGCTAGGGATTGAGCATGCTCAGTTTGCTCCTCTCTCCCTCTGCCCCTCCCTCCCCCCCTCGCTGTAATCTGAGCCCAGAGCTATGAGAAAGCAGGGCGAGACTCAGGAGGGAAGTGATGTCACAACAAGCTAATATGGCAGCTGCTATCCTAAACAGAGAGAGCTTCTAGAGCAGTTTATTCAGTCATGGTAAATCATTCTGCAGAATAAATATAGTGTTATATATTTCACTATTGTGGCTAATCTATTGGTAATAAACTGCTTTAGTAGCTTTCCTTCTCCAAAATGTTTAATGTTTGATTCCCCCTTTTATTTAAAGACATTACCATATGCTTTCATTCATAATCATTTGTTTTTTTCATCAGTCAGTGGGCATATAAATATAATGAACCCTGCTTATTTTACACCTATGCACTCTTACCACATTGCCCTGTTAAATATTTGATTTATTTAGTTATACTCAATTAGCAGGTCTTTGGCTAATTAACCATCTCCTGACAAGTCTTTGTCTTTTTTTCTAGCCTTACATTTCATATTATTTCGATTTGCATTAATTTACATTGCTGTCGTCATAACAATGAATAACTTTGCACTCTGTGACAAGTTAATTCGTTATTTTGGGTTTCTTAAATTGATTTGGCAGCTTACCCTAAGAAACACTGTTTATCTAAACATATCAAACAACGGTTAAACTGTAAATTGTAACAATTTATAAAGAACAATTTACTACTAATTGAATAAGGTTGAAAAGAGTATATTTGGAGAAGCGTGCAGATGGAAAAATTGAAGATTCTATCATACCCCATATTCATAAATAGATCAATAAAAGCCATTGAAGGGATTAATCACCTTTTAATTACCTTTTAGTATGATGTTGAGAGTGATATTATCAGACTATTTGCTATTGTTTTTAATTTTTTATTATTTGTGGTTTATTTGTGTTTATTTAGCTATTTATTCAGCCGCTCTCCAGTTTGCAATTTCAGCAATCTGGTTGCTAAGGTTCAAATTACTCTAGCAACCTTTAACTAATTTGAATAAGAGACTGGAATATGAATAGGAGAGGCCTGAATAGAAAGATGAGTAATAAAAAAGTACAATACATTTACAATACATTTGTTGCCCTAAGAAGCAATTGTTTTTAGATTGGGTCAGTGACCCCCATTTGAAAGCTGGAAAGAGTCAGAAGAAGAAGGCATAATCCAAAAGCTATAAAAAAAGAAAAGAATAAAGGGCAATTGAAAACTGCCAGCTGTATTACCCTCAATTCTCTATTTAAAATTCCGATATAATCCAACTGCTTACAGGAGTTGAGTACATTCTAAAATATATGACATTTCTGGGAATCATTCTAGATCCCCTGTTCATTAGTAAGGGCTTATTTTTTGTCATTTGGGGTATGAGGTATTTCAGGTGATATGTTTTAAAAAAAATGTTTGGTCACATTTTCATGCAACAATTGGGAGGCTAATATCTCAAAAACTCAAATGGGTGCCTATTTATTAAAAAGCTTGAATCTGGAAAACTTGATCACCTTACAATTTAAAAATCCCTTTCTACCCATCATTTCAATTTCAAATATAAAAAAAAAATCAAGTTTTTTGTTCTTAATGAATCTAAATTTTGGAAGCTAAAATTAGCTATATTTGCTGTAAAAAAAACTTGAATTGCTGTAAAAATTTGAATTTGATAAATCTGCCCCATATTGTATGTAACTGACTAGTTAAGTGTAATAATGACTGGCCGTACACAGGTGAATTTTGTGAATTTTGTTAACTGTTGCCCAAATAGTATTTATTTGTTTGGTTAGACAGCAGCCAAAAAAAAAAAAACAGCTCAGTTTCAAATGTACCAAAATATTGGTCCAAACAGACTGACTGGGATGTGGTGGTGTTGCATAATAATGGCCTTTTAAAAATAGGTCCCACTCATTAAAGGAACACTACAGTGTAAAAATAAAAACTGGGTAAATAGGTTGTACGAAATAGAAAATGTTTCTAATATAGTTAGTTAGCCAAAAATTTAATGTATAAAGGCTGGAGTGACTGAATGTCTAACATAACAGAACAGAACACTACTTCCTACTTTTCAGCTCTCTAACTCTGAGTTGACTTGACGGGGGACCACATGGGACATAATTGTTCAGTGAGTTTGCAATTGATCCTTAGCATGCAGCTCAGATTCAAAAACAACAGTTATGACCCCTGTGCCCCCCCCCTTGAGACACTGATTGGTTACTGTCTGGTAACCAAACAGTGGAAACAAAGAGAGCTGGAAAACAGGAAGTAGTGTTCTGGCTATTATGTTACACACCCAGTCTCTCTAGCCTTAATTGATTACAAATTTGGCTAACTAACTATATTAGAAACATTTTTTTATTTTCTATCTATTTGCCCAGTTTTTATTTTTACATTGACCAATTCCTTTAAAAGCAATTTCATTTCCAAGTAACATTTGCAAATGTCAACATTTGCAATTAATGTTTATTGGAAAGTTGCTTAGAATTGAATTTTCTTTTCATTATGAAAATGGAAATTTGGGGGGATGATTTTTGTCCCTGATGATGAGTTTTTCCCTAATTGCTATATTAAAACATTTTAAGTAGTGCTCCTCTTTTCAACTTAATTTAGCAATATTTTTCTGAATTCCCTCAATCAATGGTGTATTAATTTAAAGTATATTTCTTTTGAATGGAATCTTTTATTGCACTATAAAGAATCTGAGCCTGTCTCCTTCAATAAGCTTTAATCCCAGTCGTCTGTAAAAAGTCACAGAAAAGCGCACTAAATATTTTAGAGTCTAAAGATAAAAAGAACATAAAGGTGAAAATGGGCCTTCAACTCAGCAGGAGATACATTTATTCCTGGAGATCTGGGATGCATTAACAGAAATTGCATACATGGGTTAGCAGTGGTATTAGTGATCTTCCTTGTCTCCTTGCAGTGTCCCAAGTCATTAAAACCTCAGTGAAATCCCAGTAGTTTTCTGTGGTTAGAAGACAGAACAGAAGTTGTTCTTATCTTAATGGTACCTAAGGCAGCAAAATGGCTCAAATATACCCAATAGTTCATGCAAGACACATTTATTTTCTCTTGTGAGCTCCAGAATGGACCTTGCAGGAGAAGAAGGAGTTGTATTTCCATGTTTATTATCATCATGTCCAAAGTAATAATGTGTTACTGGCCCCAAGGTACTTGTATAGTTGATAAGCATTAATTAGAAAAATAACAGTAATACATCTAATAAACTGAGGCCAAATAGCTGGATATTTGAATATTTGATATTTTCATACTGGAATATTTTACCTCCAGGAATATGCAGGCCGGCTATATCATCTTGTGCTTACTGTTCAACACAATGTCCCAAAATACATTTTCTTTGAGCATAGCTCTTTTCTGTTTGTTCTTAAGTCTAAAAACATTAGTCGCATGAGAGATTTTGTTTGCATCTAAATGATGCTTATGTGTGTGTGTTTATATGTATATTTAATATGCAAAGAGGTCGTGGGAGCAATTAAAGGCAAAATAAATGATGAATAAAGTACATGTTTGATGGAATTGCCAGTGACCTGTCCAAAATGCATCAGATATACAAAAAAAAACAGATTAATTAATGTGGATTCCCTGGCTCCATCTTTAATTAGTAATTCATTCTAAGAAATTGCATACATTTTTTAAAACAGGGGGTTTTAGTTACAACTTAATGATTATATAAAGGCCTAGCCACCATTTCTGTTCCAAGGTAAACCCCATATTTTTACGAATGGCTAGGGAATATGCCTTGAGCCCTAAAAGATATAATTACAGTTATGGGACCTGTTATCCAGAATACTCGGGACCTGGGGGTTTTCAGATAACAGATCTTTCTGTAATTTTGATCTTCATACCTTAAGTCTACTAGAAAATCATTTAAACATTAAATAAACCCACTCACTTCCAGTAAGTATTATTTATATCTTAGTTTGGATCATGTACAAGATACTGTTTACGTTTTGCACAGAAAAATTTAATTGATTTTAAAAATCTGGATTATTTGGATAAAATGGAGTCTATGGAAGATGGCCTTTCCATAATTTGGAGCTTTCTGGATACTAGGTTTGCGGATAATGGATCTCATATCTGTAGTGCCTTGTAAAGTTCTACTCCCTGGCCAAGAGACAATACCTCTAGAAAACACAAGTAAAGTATGAGACATAGACTTGTCTGACCCCACATAGAATTAGAGAGTGACATTTAAACAATCCATTGGAGGTGTCACCATTAGTTCCTAACAAGGTTGCAGATATAGGAAACCATTATTACAGGCAGTCATTCATAGTCCAACAAATATTTTGGCCAGCACATAAATGTCTGCCACAAATTTCACCTTAAATAGCCTTCAACTAGACTAATAACCTTACCCTAATTAGTCTTCAGGCCCCAGAGGGCCAGCCTCACAATTTTGGAACCAAGAAATGAAAGGGATATGGCATCTGCTATGCAGAATGCTGGGGGCCTGGGGTTTTCCAGATAACGGATCTTATCTATCTAATATACTAGAAAGTCATGTAAACATTAAATAAACCCAAAATGCTGGTTTTGCTTCATCAAGAAAAACATATTTCTTGGGGTTTAGGTTATTGACGCAGCATGGCAGAAGGGATACAGAATTTGCCCCAGGTACAGTATAGGAAATTGTGGCTCTTAAAGGAGAAGGAAAGCCCCAGGGCGCAAAACCCCTCCCCCCCTCCCCTGTGTTGCCCCACCTCCCTCCTCCCCCCTGGCCTACCTGTCCCCCTGGGCAAATGCCCCTAACTTGTTACTCACCCCTCTGCGTAGGTCCTGTCCACGGAGTTCACAGTCGCCATCTTCTCCCACGCGCGTCTTCTTCCTGCTCTGACCGGCGTCTTCTGGCGCATGCGCAGTAGGAACAGGAACGGTACAGCTTTATTGCGCATGCGCCGAATGTCACGAAGTGAAATCGGAAAACTTCGTGACATTCGGCGCATGCGCAATAGAGCTGTACCGGTACCTGTTCCTACTGCGCATGCGCCAGAAGACGCCGGTCAGAGCAGGAAGAAGACGCGCGTGGGAGAAGATGGCGACTGTGAACTCCGTGGACAGGACCTGCGCAGAGGGGTGAGTAACAAGTTAGGGGCATTTGCCCAGGGGGACAGGTAGGCCAGGGGGGAGGAGGGAGGGGGGGGCAACACAGGGGAGGGGGGAGGGGTTTTGCGCCCTGGGGCTTTCCTTCTCCTTTAAACAACTTCATTCATGAGAAGTGCCTATCAGGAGAAAGATTTGCATTCCTGAGAAAAACGGTTTATGAACTGTTACAATAACAGTAAGATTCTATTCTAAAGTCTTTATTATATCTTTATTCTTCCTCAACCAAAAAGAGACATGCAGTACCAATAAAATAAAGGCATGTGTGCCAAACATCTCCATGTGCAAGGTACCCAAAACGTTGGTGTCCTTTTGGAGAGCACACAAGTTAGTGCTGGCTGAAATGTTATTTGGTGAAACATCAGGATGCGGTGGGTGTTAGTCAATTCCTAAGAAAGCTATCACTGGTAAGATCTACCCGAGACTTAACCAATGATAGTCTGAGGTTTGACCATCTCAATTGTCCATTATATTCTTCATAGCCTTAGTTATATGTTTTATATATATTATATATATATATATATATATATATATATATATATATATATATATATATATATATATATACACCTAGAAAGGTGATCACTTTCCCTGCAGTGTATGTTGATAAAGGGTTTATATTTTCTATAGAAAGATACGTACAGACTTAGCAGAATCTCATGTACCATAGTAGGGAGGTATGTCTTGCTGAATATGGCTGGATCCTGCCATTGGTTTGATCTGATGCACAGAATTGTCCATCAGAAGGTGTAACATGCTCTGCCAGGGTAAAAAGGTAGTCACATACATAACAGTATCGAGAGGGGCAGAGAGATGTAGGGGAAGGTCAAGTGATGTTTAGAATGACAACTGGAACAAGAAGGATGAACAGCCAAGTACCATAAGGAAAGATGCTGTCTCAGGAATTAGTGAACATCTCAGTCATGTAAAATGGTATTCCAGGCAGCTTTGGACATTTTTTTTAATCTATGTGTGATGTCTACCTCTGTTATGAGAAGCTGTAACTAATCAGGACATTCCATGTGTTCTTCAAAAAAAGTCATGTTGATTATTTTAATGCTGTTTTAATGTGGACGTTAAGGACTTGAATCCCCCTCTTTTTTTGCCTAATAGGCCTCTGGAAAGTAATAATGCATTTATTTAAAGGATAAGTGCGCCTTTTATTTTTAATTCCCCTAAATTACTCTGTACATTTTGCATGCAGATGTATTTAGTTCCTCTATCACATCCAGTTCGACTTTAGCTCTTTTAGTTACTATCTTGGCTATTTTGAAGCTCCACCGCCTTCTGCTTTCTAAACACTCCTTCTCTCTCCGACTATAAAGACCTTAAAGTGCCTGCTGGGCATGCTCACTGGCTCTGCTCCAGTAGAAATCAATTAGGCATGCAGTAGGCACCTCTTTGAGGTCTTCAAAGTCAGTTAGAAACTGCATTATTATGTGACACACAGAACATCATAAAATGGTGTCTCCAAGGAAAAAATGTAACAGGGCAACATTAACGGATTTTCTACTAGGTCACTTATTTTGATAAAACCTACCTGTTGGTTAAATTATAGTTACCTTAAAAATTCTAACAGTTTGGAAAAAACATTATTGTATTAATATTCTATGCAGAATGCTGGGGGCCTGGGGTTTTCCAGATAACGGATCTTATCTATCTAATATACTAGAAAGTCATGTAAACATTAAATAAACCCAAAATGCTGGTTTTGCTTCATCAAGAAAAACATATTTCTTGGGGTTTAGGTTATTGACGCAGCATGGCAGAAGGGATACAGAATTTGCCCCAGGTACAGTATAGGAAATTGTGGCTCTTAAAGGAGAAGGAAAGCCCCAGGGCGCAAAACCCCTCCCCCCTCCCCTGTGTTGCCCCACCTCCCTCCTCCCCCCTGGCCTACCTGTCCCCCTGGGCAAATGCCCCTAACTTGTTACTCACCCCTCTGCGTAGGTCCTGTCCACGGAGTTCACAGTCGCCATCTTCTCCCACGCGCGTCTTCTTCCTGCTCTGACCGGCGTCTTCTGGCGCATGCGCAGTAGGAACAGGAACGGTACAGCTTTATTGCGCATGCGCCGAATGTCACGAAGTGAAATCGGAAAACTTCGTGACATTCGGCGCATGCGCAATAGAGCTGTACCGGTACCTGTTCCTACTGCGCATGCGCCAGAAGACGCCGGTCAGAGCAGGAAGAAGACGCGCGTGGGAGAAGATGGCGACTGTGAACTCCGTGGACAGGACCTGCGCAGAGGGGTGAGTAACAAGTTAGGGGCATTTGCCCAGGGGGACAGGTAGGCCAGGGGGAGGAGGGAGGGGGGGGCAACACAGGGGAGGGGGGGAGGGGTTTTGCGCCCTGGGGCTTTCCTTCTCCTTTAAACAACTTCATTCATGAGAAGTGCCTATCAGGAGAAAGATTTGCATTCCTGAGAAAAACGGTTTATGAACTGTTACAATAACAGTAAGATTCTATTCTAAAGTCTTTATTATATCTTTATTCTTCCTCAACCAAAAAGAGACATGCAGTACCAATAAAATAAAGGCATGTGTGCCAAACATCTCCATGTGCAAGGTACCCAAAACGTTGGTGTCCTTTTGGAGAGCACACAAGTTAGTGCTGGCTGAAATGTTATTTGGTGAAACATCAGGATGCGGTGGGTGTTAGTCAATTCCTAAGAAAGCTATCACTGGTAAGATCTACCCGAGACTTAACCAATGATAGTCTGAGGTTTGACCATCTCAATTGTCCATTATATTCTTCATAGCCTTAGTTATATGTTTTATATATATTATATATATATATATATATATATATATATATATATATATACACCTAGAAAGGTGATCACTTTCCCTGCAGTGTATGTTGATAAAGGGTTTATATTTTCTATAGAAAGATACGTACAGACTTAGCAGAATCTCATGTACCATAGTAGGGAGGTATGTCTTGCTGAATATGGCTGGATCCTGCCATTGGTTTGATCTGATGCACAGAATTGTCCATCAGAAGGTGTAACATGCTCTGCCAGGGTAAAAAGGTAGTCACATACATAACAGTATCGAGAGGGGCAGAGAGATGTAGGGGAAGGTCAAGTGATGTTTAGAATGACAACTGGAACAAGAAGGATGAACAGCCAAGTACCATAAGGAAAGATGCTGTCTCAGGAATTAGTGAACATCTCAGTCATGTAAAATGGTATTCCAGGCAGCTTTGGACATTTTTTTTAATCTATGTGTGATGTCTACCTCTGTTATGAGAAGCTGTAACTAATCAGGACATTCCATGTGTTCTTCAAAAAAAGTCATGTTGATTATTTTAATGCTGTTTTAATGTGGACGTTAAGGACTTGAATCCCCCTCTTTTTTTGCCTAATAGGCCTCTGGAAAGTAATAATGCATTTATTTAAAGGATAAGTGCGCCTTTTATTTTTAATTCCCCTAAATTACTCTGTACATTTTGCATGCAGATGTATTTAGTTCCTCTATCACATCCAGTTCGACTTTAGCTCTTTTAGTTACTATCTTGGCTATTTTGAAGCTCCACCGCCTTCTGCTTTCTAAACACTCCTTCTCTCTCCGACTATAAAGACCTTAAAGTGCCTGCTGGGCATGCTCACTGGCTCTGCTCCAGTAGAAATCAATTAGGCATGCAGTAGGCACCTCTTTGAGGTCTTCAAAGTCAGTTAGAAACTGCATTATTATGTGACACACAGAACATCATAAAATGGTGTCTCCAAGGAAAAAATGTAACAGGGCAACATTAACGGATTTTCTACTAGGTCACTTATTTTGATAAAACCTACCTGTTGGTTAAATTATAGTTACCTTAAAAATTCTAACAGTTTGGAAAAAACATTATTGTATTAATATTCAAGATGTGTTCACGGCCATATCAAACTCTGTCCTGACCTTCTTTTCTGGTGGAGTTATATACACATGAGACCGGACAAAACCAAAGTGGAATTTTTATTGCAGAACTCTCCTTTAATGTAACATCTGTTAGCCTTGTAAATATGAAATTATGTGTAATTATGTTTAATTATGACTGAAATGGCTCCTGCGCGCACAGTATTTAATGCATTATCTGTGTTTAAAAGTCAGTTTAATTAGCAATATTGTAGAGGAAATGATGAGCAGTGAGGTATAGAAGAAAACAGCTTTTTATTCTTACCTGGGTTGTAAATAAAAGAAATGACAGATATTGTGCCGTTAACCTTTCTTTACTTGATTCAATTTTTTTAAACTGATTTTATAGTAAAAATAAACATTATGAATATATGTATTAATGTTTCCCCTATCTGATTTTCTCTGGAGACTGACAAAGTTTAGATTAATCTCAGTTCATTTGTATACTATTTGCTACTCCTACATAACATTTATGTAACTGAGCCACCTGCTTGATCAGCCTCGTCCTTATCACATATAGTACAGTACACAAAACGCCAGGAGATAATTTAACTACGTTTGCAGGCAAACTATTAACCATTAATATCAATTCAAATATGTGTCTATCACATATTAAATGCCTTATAGTGATGGCATTGAAATGGTAAATTATAGTACATATACAATACTTTTATAGGTATGGGACCTGTTATCCAGAATGCTCTGAACCTGGTGTTTTCCAGATAATGGATCTTTTCCGGAATCTAGATCTTAATACCATACGTCTACTAGAAAATCATGTAAACATTAAATAAACCCAACAGGCTTGTTTTGCTTCCAACAAGGAATAATTATATCTTAGTTCAAGTACAAGGAATGGTTTTATGATTACAGAGAAAAAGGGAAATCATTTTTAAAAATTTTTATTTGTATTAAACAGGGTTAATGGGAGGAGGCCTTTCTGTAATTCAGAGCTGTCTGGATAACGGATACCATACCTGTAGTACTTTTAAGTAAAGAATATGTCGCATTCTTTAAAGGAGATGTGAAATAACAGGGGGTTGTCAAAATTTAAGATTATAAATATGTATCACCCCAACTGTTCTCCTGTTAGCTGAAAACAGCACCGGCTCAGGGTACTTCTTAGCAACTACTATGGAGCGATCTTCTTCCTTCATTGTGCCGGGTGCACATGTGCAGTAAAGTGAACAGCCGAATTTTACACAAAAAAAGATGGCCTTTTCACTGAACTGCGCAAGTGCTGGCCCATGCCATTGAAGAATGAAGAAGTAATTCAGTAATCTTTCCTTTCCATTAAAAGGGTGCTTAACCCCCCAAGAATTTGTATAATAAAATAAACTATAATTCTAAGCAACTTTTAAATACTTATTCATTAAATTCTTTTTCAGTTATGTGTAAATGTAATTGATATTGAAAGCAGTCTGACTATTTATATTCTCTGCATTCCTAGATGTGACTATTGTAGCAGAAGCCGGCTGATTAGGGTTGGGTTGGGGGAGAACTAGCTTTCCACATTGTTCCAGGAGTCTAAACCAGAAAAACAGATATACTTAAACCCTGCTTTCAACTACAATTACAGTTAGAAAACTTTTTTAAAAATGATATATACAGGTATAGAATCTATTAACCAGAAACCCGTTATACAGAAAGCTCCGAATTGAGGAATAAATGTCTCCCATAGACCCCATATCCTATGATTAAGTGTTTGTTAAAATGAAACGCGTAAGACTATGGATATAATAAATTATTTTTCACTTTAAAAACTTTTGCCTGGTTGAAGATTGCCTGTTTGAGTGCCTGCTTTAAAATAATTCTGGTTGCCCGCTCCCTATGCGGAGGGCTCAGGGCGGTGCACCTGGGCCACTTTCTAAATGTGGTAAGTTATCATTCTGCTAACTTGGAGACCCCTACCTCATTTATTCTATATGTTAAAAATTATATATACAGGTATAGAATCTATTTTGTACAACGAATCTATCAGGAAACCCGTTATACAGAAAGCTCCAAATTACGGAATGAATGTCTCCCATAGACCCCATTTTATCCAAATAATCAAAATTTTAAAAAAAGATTTGCTTTTTCTCTGTAATAATAAAACAGTACCTTGTACTTGATCCAAACTAAGATATAATTAATTGTTATTGGAAGTAAAAAACAGCTAATTGGGGTTATTTAATGTTTACATCATTTTCTTATAGACTTCAGGTATGAAGCAGGTCAAAAGGTGCGGCATCGCTAGTGTAATGAGCGCGTACTGCGCTTTCTGCACTAGCAGAGCCGAATTTCCGTTTTAAAAAACGGAAATTCAGCTCTTAAAGTTACAGGAGACGACTTTTTGCTGCCCCTTGTAACTGCCAGTTCCCTGCCGCCTGAGGCAAGGTGTTCACCTTGCCTCATGGCAGGAACGGCCCTGATGAAGGGCATCAGTCTGTTCACATCTACTATGTTTTCATCCCCCGAACCCCATCCAAGGAACAATTTAAATGACAAGTTTGCTAGAGGAAAATAGGGTTGCCACCTTAGTTTGTAAATAAAACATTTATTTGGTTTAATAAGAATTATAAAACTTTTATTTTTGACACAAGCACTATATGGCGGGTGCGTGTGCCTTTTTGTACATTTACATTTTTACCCTGGCTGAAATGAAACATCTTGACATTAGCTTTTGCATCCACTAAAGAAACATTGTTCCATTGTAATCATTTCTTCCTATAATATCTTTCACTTCCCTGCATGGCTTGTCTGGAGGCTAAACATGTTGCACTGGACGCAGTTTTTTTATGTTTCTTTGTCTGTTGCTTGGTTACCAGAAACCATTGTATAGTTATAATGAGGATGGCTAATTCCGCCTTTATTTGTTGCTTCTCTTTGTGTCATTGTTTAGACATAACAACGGGAAATCCTCCTCTTTAATGATATTAAATTATTCTTTATAATTTCTATAAACTGAGTCTCTGGGTCATTCTTAATGGTGATTATTGTAGTTGTGCCATCATTATTGTTTATGTAGTTTGCAATAACTGTGGTGGTTCAGACTGCCAATTGGAATTACAGCAGTTGCAGCAAGGTACTAATAACGGCAGTTTGACTCTTTTGATTGCACTTTAAAGGGGTGGTTCACCTAAATACTATGCTACAGGTCCGTAACTAGGGGTAGGCAGGAGAGGCAGGTGTCTAGGGCTCACCTAAAAACTGCTGAAGGCCAGTTTGGTGAAATTTACAGCTTTCCTGAAACCCAGGGTGAGTACAGAAACTTATGGCAGGTTTTATTGATGATTGCTCGAGGCAAAAGATCAATCTTAAATAGGCGCCTAAGTGACATAGATAACATAAATGTATTTAAATGTATATTAATGAAGCTGAAGAGGCCTGTGGACACCATAGGGTTTTCTACATTTTCTGATTGAAAACTTAAGCCCTTTAAAATGCCATACATTTTTGTGTTGCAGGCATCTATACTAGTACCATGCTCCAGTTTGTTAGTTCTTCCTCCTTTGGTGCCCTGTACCTAACACCTACCTTGACCAAATGTTGAGAGCTGGGCACAGATTTTCTTTGCATTCCTTTACTAAATGAGCCCTTTCAATTCGAGTTTATGATGTAATTTATGTTGTGATTCATTAAAACCTGGGTATTTATAATGCCCCCATCTTTCCTTGAAATATAAAGCGTGCCAAATCGATAAAATCCCAGCCCATGTAGGGTCGCTTTAAGTTTATTAGAAATCAACACAGTATCACAGGATATTTATAAAATCACAGAATCGTCATCCTTTTGTCTTTATATGGACATACTACCCTCCATTGACTTCTAATATGCTTTTGGTTTTCAGCAGGGGTAGTACATTATTCACTATATTTCTTTTATAGTCAAAAACTACTGAGAGGCTCTTACTCTGTGTTGGGTATTGCTTTCATTGCCTTGAATATTTAAAGGAGAACGAATCTCTAGTTATAAATACGACAAGAAATGTCATATTTTGTATATTGAACGTGCTGCACCATCCTAGACGTTCAGCAACTCTATAATGATAAAGAACCAGGCCTACAAATTTCTGCACAGAATCACAAACACACACACACTCATAAAGAGGAATCGTCCATATAAAGCGCTTAGTGGAAGTTTAATGAGAAAACATTATCTATAAAGATTAAATAATACATCCTGCTTTTTGTACACAAATTGTTTTTTTTTTTTTATGGCACGCTTCTGATTAATGTATATTTTTAATGTCAGAGGAAGACAGAATGCAGAGCAACTAGAGTGTGGCGTAATGTAAATGCATCACTTTATCTGATGTTCAATAAATTGAAAGCAACGATTTTAAACAGAAAAAAGGGACCAATGCAAACAGAAATTAGAAGTAATTTTGCTTTTGCAATGCGCGCAGATAAGTACATATTATTATAATCGTAATTACGAGGCAGCTACTCTAAAATTATCCATTATTGCCTGAAATTCTACTGGAAGCATTAAAAGCAGCTTGATTCATCCTACACCCTGTGCTGGGAATTGTGACTTTAGAGCCCACCTATTTGAAACTAAAATGATATTTGCTTTAGTGCCAGTGGCAATTCCACAGCAACAATTATGGTTACCTCATGTGGCTACCATGTTATTTTCCTGTCAGTCAGAGATTTTTTTTTTTTTATTTCTAAATCAGAATGCAGTGCACTTTTTGTTTTTGTTTTTCTCTTGCCTGAGTACAGTGATATGAGTTGTCATGGTGTCCGATTCCCTTCCAATCAATATTCTGTTATTTAAACCTGTAGAGTATAAAATGTAAGCACCATTTGTGAAAATACAATATTCTAAGTAAAGGTAACCACAATAATAAAAGAATCACTTGTGTTAATTGTAAATTAGGCTGGGTGTGCACAAATGGTTTCATGATGGAAGAGCAGTGGGGTGGGTACAAACCAATATCATTTGTGCTGCTTAGAGCAGGGGTCCCCAATCTTTTTTCCACATTCAAATTTAAAAAAAAAGCTGGAGAGCAACACAAATATGGGGGTGTCAAATATGGGTTCTGACTGGCTATTGGTAGCCCCCAATTTCCCCTTTTCATTTCCCTACAACAAACCGTATGACAGTAGTATACATGCAGTTGGCCCTACATTTATCCTGCAATGTGCTAAAGGGGTTGTTCACCTTCCAAACACTTTTTTTGATTGTTCTCCAGAAATAAAGACTTTTTTCAATTACTTTCCTTTTTTTACTGTTTTTCCAAAATCTAAGTTTAAAGCTTAATGTTCCTGTCTCTGGTGTTTCAGTCCGGCAGCTCTGTAATTCAGGTGCAGATTCGGAACTGTTACAATTTTGCAACATTTAGGGGCAGATTCATCAAAGGTCGGGGTGAATTTTCGAATGAAAGAAATACAAATTTCGAGCTATTTATTGTGTACTTCGACTAGGGAAGAGTCCAAATTCTATTCGAATTTGAAAAAAATTTGAAAATTCAAATATCAAAATTTATCATGTACGGTCTCTTTAAAAATTCGACTTCGACCATTTGCCATCTAAAACCGGACGAATTGGTGTTTTAGCCTATGGGGGACCTCCTACAACCTATTTGGAGTCAATTGGTGGACTTTGAAAAATCAAAAGTTTTTTTGGGGAAAAACTTCTAATCAAATTCGATCGAATGTGCTATTCCTTCGAATCGAATTCGGCCAAATGCGGACATATTCGATTGAAAACTGACCTTTTAGACCAAAAAAAAAAAACAGACTTAATTTCGGTTGGTCTTTTTGAATTCGAATTTCGAAGTTTTTTCAATTCGAAATTCGACCCTTGATAAATATGCCCCTAAATTGATACATTTCTCAGCAGCATCTCTGGAATGTGTTCTGAGGGTATTAAATATTGAATTGGCACTGTAATGATCCTACCATAAGTTCTGGAATATTATTTATGAAAACTGCAGTGTTTCTTTTTTTTTCCGCCTACCTTGGTGTCTATATGTAGTTATGAATAATGTCAGTTGTAGGAAGACAGTGAAACCTCCTAGATAATGCAAATGCTTGTACAGTAGAACCCCTTTTTTATGTTTTTCAGGGAACCAGAAAAAATGGTGTAAAATTCAAGAAAATGGAAAATCAGGGAAATGTATTATGCACAATATATAGGTGGGACCAAACAAAAGTGGTGTAAAATGATGGGAAACTTAAAATCAGGGGATGTAAAATTGAGATTTTACTGTATTCGTCTTTATTTTGTTTTCTGCCTTTGAGACTAAGAAGTCACATGCTAACTTTTTACTGTGAAAATATGCATCTGATACTTTCATATGATTATTATCATTATTTATATCCAAGTATTGTGATGGTAAAATAACACTATACTTATCTCCCCCATTAGATTCATCAGAAAACAAGGTTTGGATCGGCTCTTTCTCGAATGTGACACGCATATGTGGCGACTTGGGGATAGAAAGATCCCAGAAGGCATTAATGTTGATGGTGGCTCTGATTGGTTTCTGCTAAATAGAAAGTTTGTGGAGTATGTCACCCTCTCCAATGATGATCTGGTTACGAAGATGAAGCAGTTTTATTCCTACACCCTTCTTCCAGCGGAGGTATGATGACTAGATCAGCTACGATTATTTACTTCTTCTGGGCATATGATCCCCCACCTATCCTATACAACTATCTTTATGTCGGTCTATTTGTTATAAAGGTCTGTGGGGTTTATATAATTTATTTTACAAATATACAAACACTTTTTAGAATCTTATACACATCTATACTTTGCTTTACTTTTGTTTACTCTGTAAGATCTCCTTGTTTTGGTGAGATCACCAAATGAGCAGATCTCTACCCACTTTGGTTACCAGTGTGCCAGGCCAAATCTGATGATGATGAGGATGCTTTGGTGCATGAGATGACAATTCGTCTCCAATCGGCTATCGGGAGGAACCCTTCGCTTTGTGTTTTCAGATATTTTCCTGAAAAAGTAGCATGTGCCATAAATCATAATTTCCTGTTGGAATGCTACAGCAATATGTGATGGGATTTTAGGAGCATGGTGGGATGGCACTGCAGCTAGGGACAATCAAAACAAGCACCTGTGAGAGTCGAAAGCAAGGAGAGCTAAAACATAAAGTAGTATGGTACAAATGCTGCACATTATGTTTTGGGTTCTTGTACCAGCCCATGGCAACCACAACCCTTTGGCATGAAGATCTGTGCCTCCCAAAATGCCCATCACAATATAGATAGATAGATACAAGGCCGATTAGTAGTTAATTCAGACTCTCATTACATAGTAGCTCAGACACCAGTGCAATTAGCATCAGAATTTAATAATTAGCCCTGTAGCATCAGCTTCTATGACAGACGCACCTTATTTTACTGCTTGATGATTTGCATCATCTCCTAAGCTTAACTTCACAATAGCTGCTCAGAGCACAAGATGGTAAACTCCTGTGCACAACTCTGAAGGCTTGGATCATTACTATTATTTAAATACTGAACCTGTAGGCTAGTTCATGAAGTTCAGTATAAAAAAAAGCTGGAATTTCTACCCATATTCCTTTTTAGGGTTTATTTTTCCTTTAACTGGAAAGATAGACAAATGATCTTAACTTGGCTTATAGCCTATCCAGCGACTGAATGTAAAAACTATGTCTGACATGTTCATGTACTCGACATAATTAAGCAGAGCACATGTAAGTGCCTTAAAGGAAAACTATACCCCCAAACAATGTAGGTCTCTATAAAAAGATATTGCATAAAACAGCTCATATGTTAAATCCTGCTTCGTGTAAATAAACCATTTTCATAATAATATACTTTTCTAGTAGTATGTGCCAATGGGTTACAATAAATAGAAAACTACCATTTTAAAAAATAAGGGCCGCCCCCTGGGATCGTATGATTCACTGTGCACACAAACATACCAAACAAACTATACGTGTTAGGTCACATAACAGACAGAGTTCTGTCTTTTGCTTCCACACTTCTTCCTGTTACAGTTAGAGTTGTAGTATTTCTGGTCATGTGATCTGAGGCAGCACACAGACCATCACAAAATGGTGGCTCAAGGCAAGAGATGTAAAAGGGCAATATTTACTTACATATATATTCCAGTTTGATTAGATTCTTTAATATGCCACTTAATTTTATATAAACTATCTGTTGCTTAAGTGTTCATTTTGGGGGTATAGTTTTCCAGCTCGTTATTTTTGTGTTTTTGTTAAAACTGTAACCTGGATCTCCAAAGCTTGAACAATACTACAACTCCCATCTAATATCTAAGTCGCACTGTGACAGCAGCTATAGTTCCATACAAGAAAAAGTAACAAAATGTGCCTACAGAACAATATGTATAGGCATTGTCGCCCATTCAAAATTTGGATATTATAGATACAGGGAGAAATCTAATGTATAGACACTGGCTTAATTTAAAGTCTTGTCTGTCACATTTTCCATTTGAAAATAGCAGAAAACACTACAAAAGCCATTCTTTAAAGTAAATTAAATGTACCAAGACCATTTAAATGTCAGTGAATCAAGTCCAGTGTATCAGCAAACCTATAATTATTTCCATTCTCTCAGCAAAAGGGTTTAAATGGCATAACTCTAAAATGTTTCATTTTCTTTCTTTTTTCTATTTTTTTATACTTTCAAATTGAACAGATTTCTGGAACAAAAAAATCTGCATTAATATAATTGTATAATTTGCCAAGCAGCAGTTGCAGTGCGGGGGTTTATCAGATACATGTCTATAATAACTGAGACACACAGGGCTTAAGTGCACTGAGACTGCTGGGGACTCTGGGCAATGTCTTATACATGTTTATGGGGGCCTACAGTCTTCTAGTTTTATAGAAGAGAAGGCTGAACATGGTTCCAAAGTAGTAAGATATCCAAAACGCACTGCCAACTCAATTCAGGAAAAGAGTGCAACTTTCCAACGGTCAGGTCACCAATATCCTGATACATATACTTCAGATTATTGAGAAATGAGGAGAGCACTTAACGTATCAATGCTGTGGTTATTCTTTTATTTGCCCACTATTAGTACTGTAGTATACAGTAGCGTACTAGTAGTCGGCAAATAAAAGAACCACCACAGCATTGATATGTTTGTTAAGTGCTCTCCTCATTTCTCAATAATCAGAACGCTGAGCATGCCGGGTCATGAGATGGTTCACTTTAAATTAAGTATGCACCAAGTCCACTATTTTGGGATTCGGCTGAACCCCCAGATCCTTTTTGAAAGATGCGGGCGAATACCGAACCAAATCCAAAACCTAATTTGCATAGTCACAGGATAATGCAGGATTGGGTTTGGCCAAGCACAAAGATTTGACCAAATCCTAATCCTACTGAGAAAGGCTGAATGCCAAACTGAATCCTGGATTCGTTGCATCCCTACATTAAATACTCTTTCTTGCATGGAAAGATAAATGACCAGACTTGAAAATGGCTGATGTGGACTCCTTTGTTTAGCTGAAAATGGCCCTAGAAAGAAACTAAGCTTTTTTTTTTTCATAGCCCAAGACAGAGACCAATAACTAACATACGTTTGTCCAAATTCCCATTCTGGTGAATAGAAAAATGGCTGCCCTTTGGCACACTCCATTCCATTAAGCATGTATTGCTTCAGAACATAACAGTCAACATTTACAACAAGAATTGGCTGCCTTTAGGGGAGACACTCTTGGCCACTGCTGTTCTCCCTCAGACTGTGATAATTAAAACAACCTATGTGCAACCCTAGTTGTAGCCCCACTACCTCAATAACCTCGAATTTTGCATAATACTAAACTGACTTCTCGTGTTCTCTATGATAAATACTTATGTAGATCATTTAAGGCAAAAGATACAATATACATGTGAGAACCTGGCTCACTGTGCCAGGTGGAATGGAACGTAGATGAAGTGGTCTCTGTTTGAATTTTGAAGTAAGGGGAACTTGATGGACAAATCATAAGACTGATTTTTGTCTGAATCACCTTTTCATCTCATAAATTCATTCACCTCTTTAATATACAGTATATGAGAGACTCACAGTTGAGTGGGTGATTTTAGAACAAAGCCAAACCCAGCGTAGTTGATACAATCGAGGCAGGGAAATTTAAATATCTTGCAGTGGAATCATAATGGTCTCTTTTCAAGCGGAAGTCATTGGAAAAATCGGCCTTGTAAAATCACACTATACATAGAAGCGTTTTCCACAGAGATTTGCCTTCACCGGCGTTTCATCCATCTTGTTTCTTGTACTTGTACCAAGGTTGTCATAATACGACTGGTTGCGTTCAGCGCACATCATCCCTTTTAATTCCATCCCAGTTACAATCACCTTTTCCTCTCAACTCCGATAACCTTTTGGTCCATTATCTCTAAGAGAATTTCTGTATCATTATGAAAGGACACAGGGCAATGGGTAATTGGGTCGTTTTGCATCGCTTGAGTGAAAATGGATGCCTTTATAGATTTAACTAGCCAATTCAAGCATTAAATCCATATTCACTAAATATTACAAGGTGACAGGGGCTTATTGAGAAAAATCTACTCATTAGAATTCCATGCCGTTTATTTTTAGACCATGGTGTTTTTACATCATTTGACATTTCTGTTTTGCTTTTAGAGCTTTCTGTTATTTATGCTCATTACATATTCAGATTTTTGCTTCATGGCATTGTCAACCAGAGGGGACATTCTATTATCTCTGTAATTACCAAAATTAATATGTTCTGCCCTAAAAACCTAGATTGAGAAGTGAGTTCCGATGGCAGCGCGAGCGCTGTGGGGCAGAATGAATTGTTTTCATTAAATTTATAATAACCCAAATTTTTATGTTGTGTCCTCAAAATCTGCATTACATTCTGGACCAATGGTCTGAAGTCATTGGGAAACATGCCAAGCATTTAATGTCTTGAAGATTTTTAAATGGCAGCCTAGAGGTAATAAGCACCCAAGGCACAGTATTGCAGTAAATTCTAGCAAGTTTGTTCTGCGTCTAGCATAGCAACCTTAGATCATAGTCCCATGCATCTCCAATTAACTTAAGCCTTTTTATCCTTTTTTCAAGTGCACAGCATGAAACATTTAAGAAATAATTTTCTGTTCTGCCAAGGTTATAATGTCCATGATAATCATATATTTCATAGATAGACTTTTAGCCTCCTTACAGATTGATGAATAAAAGGAAACCATTAGCAATCAGCTATATTTATAAGCCCTGGGCATCAAAATCAGATTCACTGTAAGATAAGAAAGACGTAGGAAGTGAATGGGTATTTGCCATGCAATATATAAGCATATTGGTGGATAGTAGAGCAACATCAGACTTCCATTAATTCACTTTTCTAGCATATTGACTTGTTAAAGGAGAACAAGAGCCTTTTTAAACTCTAGGCCCCTTGCAGACCTTCCTCCCAGATGCCAAATACTGCCCTGGTTGTCATACCTATTTATAAGAAGCATAGTAGTGCTGAAGAGTTGGTGGGAACCATCCACTGAACCACCTGCCATTGATGTTCTATTCTTGGCATTTGCCAAAAAAAGGATAAAGGGAGTGTGTCACAGTTACTTGTGTCTGCATTCAGTGAGTTACTGCTTTTTGTAAAGATATGACTGCTTATTAAGTGCGTAACCGTCGGAGAATCTAATCCGGCAGTGGCATTTGTTATCCCAGTTGAGTGTTGATGCTGGCTTACCACCTTGACCTGTCCAGTGTATCATTTTGGCTTCCGAGATGTGATAAGTTCTATATGGCTGATGCTGTCTTCTCCATATGGCCCTACATCCTTTTATTTGAACCGTTTTAGTTCCCAAATGAGTTTTAACTGTCTGCAAATGTGAGTGTGAACATTTATTTACTAAATTGGATGTCCCTGTAACTATTGGTAAATGACAGATACAACATTGGTTTCATAGTTCAGTATCCTTGATGTGCGTTAAGGAGAGTAACAGTCCAATTGTTGAGGCCTGACTTCTGGTTATAGATTAAGCACATAAACTGGTGAAATTGTTTCAGTTATCTGATGCCCAGAAAATACATAATAAATAAGTAAAGAACTGGCAGCTGACTAGCTACAGGTGAATATGGGGACCTTCTGGAAACAGTAATACGGATTAAATGTATCTTAATCCCCTTAAGGAAATAAAATAGTCTGCTATGCTATCACTTATTGAAGGAAAATTTTTTTTTACACAGTTTTCACAAAAAATAATTTCCAAATAAGTGCTAGAGTCTAGACCATACAACAAAATTTGGTTGCGCTCAAACTCTATTCCCCCTTCTGTGAAACTGATTAATTCGGGCTAATAATTGCCACAGCTCACCCTGTAACTTGGTGGGCCCAGGTGCAGATGCCCCGGACCTTTCGCTTATTCAATGTATATTCACAGGCATTCAGTATATACAGGTCACTCAACGCTTGAAGTTTCTGGTCCGGGTGCAGCGCCCCGAACTCGCAGCTTTGGGAGACCCATCAGTCTGTAAAATCCAATATTGCACGCAGTTTCACGTATCAACAGACAGCGGTGGTTTTAAAAGGCTTTATTTCCCCAACAATTCACCTAACGCATTTCATTTGTCATCACACGCACTCATAGGCCTATGAGTTTGTGTGATGACACACAAAACCAGTTAGGTGAAATGTTGGAGAAATAAATAAGAATATATTTTTGATCTTGTTTATAATAAAAGTCTGCTTTAAAATGTCTAATATCTTGTTAAAAATTCCAGCGGTGTAAGGAGTAGTCCCAATTCTCAGAGTAAAAGGACCATACAAGACCTTCATAAATAACCATGGTTATACATGCCAAACTCAGCAGTGAGTTTTAACGCAAATTACACTCTTTTCTATGTACAATACACTGACACATGCTTTCCTTGAAGCGAGAACCAACAAATAGAAGTATATCCCCTTAAGTCAGCACACAACAGATGCACGCTAATTTGAATAGAGTTACAGCAGGCTGAATTTCCTTCTGGCATATGAGAAATGTGGCATATACATGCATTGTCATCAGAATTTAAACACATTACAATAATCAATTTTGATGCAGTATTCAAAACATATATTGCATAGAAGAAGGGTATTTTCTGTGCGACCATATAGTGTGTTGTGTAACTATTACGCCTTATATAATATATGTTATATGGTATGAAAGGAAAAGTACATTTTTAGAATTGTCACAATTTGTAACTATAATTACCTATTGCTTTAAGCTTGGACCTTAGGCGCAAGCTGCAACTAGCATGAGATTGTGAGCAGGTAAAGGAACATGTGTCATAAGCCATACTTTCTAGTTTGGATATCTGGGCCAAACCACTTATCACAGTTCCTACGGTAAATGTATATGCATCATTTGTGGTAACAATAATGTTACTGGATTTTCCAATTAAAATCCAGGGATAGAACCACTCCCATTTTATTTTAGCTATGTCTATTCGGGGTCACAAGGACACATATTTTTCCCCTTCTATCCTAAAAATGTAGGGCCGATTTACAGTTAAAATACAAAAGGGGGATTGTGGGAGCACCCGCATTGCTAAGTAGAAATGTATATAAGTATAAGGGAAGTGCTACTGGCATATCCAAATGGGTCAGTGCACATTCCCTGGGTCCCTGTCTAAGTAATTCAGTATATATACAAGTGCATGTGTTCATAAAGACAGGGGTTTTTAGTTACAAAGTTATGATCATAAAGTTGAAAAGCCACCATACCACGTCAAGGTAAACCCCATATGGCGGTCCCTAACTTGTTTACCTACCAGTCATAGTATTGAGGATCCGATTTACAGTTTAACAAGGGATACAATTTTGAAAAAAAAAAAAAAAATATGAATAAGAAATGAATGACATTTCATATATAACAATTTGCAATTTTGTTAAAACTTCTGCTTGCTATTTGCATCAAGCATTAAGGATTCAGAGGAATTTTAGAGCCCAACACTACTGCTAAACTCGTTGTAACCTAAAAAAGGGCTTCCCCCACCACCTTAAAAATATGCTGTTTGTATACTTCCAACTGATCACATACACAGTTTAATACAATAGACTTAATATTAACTTATTTACATATGTAGTTATATATTTGTATTTATTTAACACTAATTGTTTATGCAGCAATGTACTTATATTTTTGCCTTTTTGCTTCAGTCCTTCTTTCATACAGTACTGGAAAACAGTCCATATTGTGACACCATGATTGACAATAATCTCCGGATCACAAACTGGAATCGTAAATTAGGCTGCAAATGCCAGTATAAACACATAGTCGACTGGTGTGGATGCTCTCCCAATGACTTCAAGCCATCTGATTTCCATAGATTTCAGGTAAGTGATCAGTATGCATGTTTAGAATGATGAGCCCTCATTTATTAAAGGGAAAAAGTGTTTGGGGTTTGTTCTTCTAATGCAGTGGGATTCCAGTGGGTGTTTTGGTCACTACACTACTGATAAAAAAAGATAACATACATCATACGTACATTTACAGATGTGAAACTCATTTTTAGATATACTGTATTCTATTATATTTTTAGATATACTGTATTCTATTATATTCTACTTCCTTAGAATAAGTCTTTTATGCTTTGATATACGCTGTGAATCTGCTCCAAGATGAGCTGTGTTCAGAATTGATTGTTGTGCCGTTGAGGTGTCTTTCCCTATGTTTTGGTTTTCTAAAATCGCCCAAACTTGAGCAGGAACATTGATGTATGCAAATAAGTGTCATTTATATTCAGAGAAGCTTTGTAAAGGAATGAATTAATGGTGCTGCTTAATGGATGTTGTGACAACTACAGACTGAAGTAGGAGGAGTCCAGTCTACAGCATTTATCTTTTCACTAAGATGTATCTACGGAGAAGCCGTTTGGGCTGTGACTTTGATTTGCTCTTTACCTACAATGCATGTGACGGGAGTGAAGATTTTGCACCAACTCACTTGGCGGATGTTTAGGGTTAATGTATCGTTGTTGCTATGTGTTTGCACCAGCAACACATAGCAACAAGTAATTACATGATTTTAATCATATAACCAACAAATGCTGCCAGCTGATGGTTGCTAGATTCTGTCAAAGACCTGGTGGCGACTTTATCTACATTGGCCTATTAGTTTGACACAAGTTTATGATTATTTCATTCATATTTCATTCTAAATAGATGCTTTGTAGTAGAACTTTGCAGATTGGAAAATTGCCCCACAATGGAAACAGAAATGTGATGGGTAACTGTCCAAGTGCAAATGTACCCAGTGTTGATAAGAGAACCCCATTATTAACTGGCTACTTACATGTTGACCATCTTTATAGACCATGGGAATAACAACTAGTAGCACAAGGGTGTAAATACTTCAAAAAACTCAATTGCTTATTTACAGTATACGTAGGAGGATGTTCTTCTGTGTTGTAAGTCCATAATTGATTGGCAGAATTCTATCTTCTCTTGCTGGCCTTTGACTTTTAAGGTGATTATGGTTTGGATTAAACCATAATCACCTTAAAAGTCAAAGGCCAGCAAGAGAAGATAGAATTCTGCCAATCAATCAAAGAAAGTTATTAATATTACTTGAATCCCTGAATACCTTTGTTTTTTAAAAGTGTATCTATACAAATATGGACTTACAACACACAAGAACATCCTCCTACGTATACTGTAAATAAGCAATTGAGTTTTTTGAAGTATTTACACCCTTGTGCTACTAGTTGTTATTCCCATGGTCTATAAAGATGGTCAACATGTAAGTAGCCAGTTAATAATGGGGTTCTCTTATCAACACTGGGTACATTTGCACTTGGACAGTTACCCATCACATTTCTGTTTCCATTGTTCTACCAGCAATTGGCTTGAAAAAAAGTGCTGTTCTTATATCTACCAGGCAGCTGTTATCTTGTGTTAAACTGCTATCTGGTTACCTTCCCATTGTTCTGTTTTTAGGCTGTTGGGGAGGGGGGGTGAAATCACTCGAACTAGCAGTACAGCAGTAAAGAGTGACTGAAGTTTATCAGAGCTGAAATCACATGACTTGGCAGCTGGGAAACGGACAGTATGTCTAGCCCCATGTCAGGTTTCAAACTTGTATATAAAAAAATCTGTTTGCTCTTTTTGAGAAACTGATTTCAATGCACAATTCTGCTGGGGCAGCACTATTAATTGATGTGTTTAAAAAAAAAAAAAAAAAATCCCATGACAGTATCCCTTTAAGCTCTAAACAAGTAATGTTTTACTGTGTGTTTTGTATTCAGACACTGCGATGTTCACATGGGAAGAGACGTTGATTTTGGCCAACGTATAATTGCTGTAAACAGTATCCACTTCTCTGAAAGGCCAATGGATTCAACAGAAATCAATGCTTCCCTCAGTGCAGTATTTGGCTTTGTCTAGACATAATTAACAGCTATATGTTGAGCAATGCATTTTGTACTCATTACACTGTAAAAGAGTGTCACATTTACTAGGTGCTGAAGCATACATAAAATGGGCATTATGACCCAATATGCAATCATTTGGGTGCCATTTATAAAGAACAGGGGTAAAAGGCAGTGTTATGAACATGTAGTGGATTGGCTTATAAAGAGACTAAATAGGATAGATGAGAGAGAGAGAGAGAGAGAGACGCAATATGTTGGCGCTATATAAATACAAAAAATATAAATTCATGTTAATAATAATAGTAGATAGAGATAGATAGATAGATAGATAGATAGATACTTCGAGAGGGAGAGAGATAGATGATAGATAGATGATAGATAGATACATAGAGAGAGAGATAGAGGGAGAGATAGTTAGATTGATAGATACTTGTATAGAGAGAGATTGAGGGAGAGACAGATGATAGATAGATAGAGAGATAGAGAGATAGAGGGAGAGATAGTTGATAGAAAGATAGCGATAGATAGATAAATAGTCTGATAGAGAGCGATAGCGGGAGAGATAGATAGATAGATAGATAGATAGATAGATAGATAGATAGATAGATAGATAGATAGATAGATAGATACTTAGAGAGAGATTGAGGGAGAGATAGTTGATAGATAAATAGTCGGATAGAGAGCGATAGCGGGATAGATAGAGCACTAAGTTTGCCCAGGTGCAATAATAAATGTAAGCAAGTAGGAAATGCTACTTGCTGATTGATTGGTGTAGGTAATAAGAAGAGTAGCAAGCTTTGCACAGTTACTACATAACCCCCAATATATGTGCCTAATGTCGAGGATGGAACTGGAATTAGTCAAGAGGTTTTGGAGCTGCAGAATTGTTTGGCCCTATGAGTAATAAGGAATGTTACTTGCTTAATGTAAATTAGTGAGGCAAACAGGGGCAGGAGGGGATACAGCCCTGTTATGTGTGACTTTGATCATAGTCACCCTATTATGTCTGGGAGTAGCATCAGTGCCATTTGTGAGTGGAGGTAATGATTCTGGGTGGAGGCAACGCAACAGAAGAGGAGCAGCAGCGGGGCAACAGATTCTCTGCTTTTCATCTCCTTAACTTGAATGGTTCAGTTATAGACATTACAGATAGCATCTAGAAAGCAGGATATTTTCAGGCCTAATTTAGGCCGAGATTTACTTTGTAGATGGCGTTGATGTTTAATATCAAACCATGCCAGCAAGAAATGTTATTACTCTTCATAACTCACAGGTGTCTTAGAAAACACATAATATTAATATCTCATACAAATTGTTAAGAACAGATCAAAACTGCATAGCATAAAGATACAAATCTGTAAAGTAATTGCGGTTATAGGTTCTGTTCCAGCAGTGCCTAAACACTGCTGTATAAGGGGCTTTTATATAACAGCTTGGTGTAAGCAACAAGTATGTAACAGTGCCGTGCTAGACATAATACCTAGATGTGGTTTCACACAGTAACACACAAACAACATGGGCCCTGTACCGTCTCCTAAGAGGAATGTGAGATTAAACCTTTATGGTTTTACTGTAAATGGTCTGTTGGTTTTCAGCTTTAGTCATCAGTAAGTAACACTGTTTTATCCTATAAACCCTCTGTCTGAACGGAGTCATTTCTTGCAGCATAGACACCGAATAATGTAATAAATGGTAGTAGGAAAAGAGAATTGCAGTATAATCACGGCTCCGCACACACTTCATGTGTGCGGAGCCGTGATTATACTGCAATTTGTTGAGGGGCCTTGCCGGGCCTGCGGTGAACCAGCACCACTTGTGCAGGAAAGTGGACAAGGAGAGGGTGCGGTAAATATAACACTGGACTTAGTAGGAAAAGAGAAGACATTCTTACATAAAGTAGTAACTAGCAAATGGGGCCCTTTACTAAATACATCACAGATCAGTTGTACCAAAGCTGATGTGTATAAATGTCCTTAACTTAAAGTTTTGGCAGCTTTGGAACTTCATGGGGTCAATTGTGCATAAATCAGCATTAAATTGTGGCTGTTTTATAATTAAAGGGCATGCTAACATTTATATTAACATTAATGGGCAGAATTATCAAAATGTGAGCTTAATTAATAAAAGCTCACCCACGTTCTTTTCATTCCTGTGGGATTTTTAGAATTATGTTCATCATTAGGTGAACTTCTCATTTTAGAAATACGGTGTGTTGGCACTTAGAAGAAAATATAAAAATATAATTAACATTGTTAATCTTTAGTTGTTAATCGGCTTTAATGAGTATAAAATACTTGCCTGTATGGTGCAGAATAACCTGCTTTTCTAAGAGTGGCTACTGAATTAGAGATCTTCTTTTGTATTTAGCAGACATCAAGGCCGACCTTTTTTGCTCGTAAATTCGAAGCTGCGGTGAGCCAAGAAATCATCGGCCAGTTGGATTATTATTTGTACGGTAACTTCCCCTCGGGCACACCAGGACTTCGCTCGTACTGGGAGAATCTGTATGATGAGCCCGATGGCATTCACAGTATTTCTGATGTCATGCTGACCATGTTCCATGCATTTTCCCGCATGGGCTTGAAAAGAGCAGAGTCTTCGCTCCATACTGACGGGGAAAACACCTGCCGGTAGGTTGACTTTGTTTTTATACATCCTTTACATTGCCATTTGTTAATGATAATGCAGTGCTGATATGTAATCAACAATTACGGATGGGCGAATTTGACCTGTTTCGCGTCACCGGCAAAAATGCCCCAAGTCTGGGAATTTTTCTTGACGTGCATCATTTTTTTTGACACGCCACACCATTCAAGTCTATGGGCTTCATTTCCATGGTAAAAGAGGGCGAAAAAAATCGCCCATCCCTGTCCACAATGTATATGTGGAATACTACTGCCCATTGTGCTTCTTAACTAGAGAAGTGAAATGGGGACATTAGTAAAATATTTTTAATGCAAAGGGGAAAGAGGTAGAGCCTTATTGATCATTCAAGGGTAAGGGAACAAAAGGCACGGAGCCACGGGATGTGACACAAAGGAAAAAAAAAGGTAAGTTCTGAGCGACTTGGGGCAGGCCAAGGGCTTTTTTTTTTTATTAAGGGTATTACAAATTACCGGTACATTTGTAATACGGGCACTGGCTTTGCCAGGTGTTTTACCAGCTAGGCCAGTAAAATACCGGCTGGGTGGCAACCCTAACTCCATGTCGAACTTCAGGCTCGTAGGCTCACAGAACCCTCCCCCCCTGGGCTCCCCTACCTCTGTCACCACCCCACTAAAAGCCCCCTGCCCCAAACTCCTCCGGGCCCCACTCTGCAGAAGATGTGGCCACCATCTGGGCTGAGGGGGATGCAATCAGGGGTCAGCAGGGAATGTAGGCAGGTTCGGGTCTGGGCCGGCGGGGCCCATGAGAGCTGAGGGCCTACCAGGATTTTACCTAGTGTCCCGCCGACCCAGTCTGACCTTGCACTCACTGCTTTAATAAATGAGTGATATTGTGTGTACTGTAAGTAGAAAGTATATCCTAACCAACCCAAACATGCAGTTTAGTATGTCTAGCTGGTTCCCAAGTCTTATAAAATCCAATAATTTCCATTTTGATTGGATAGAAAAATTTGCACCAAAGTAGCAATTTAAATACATTTTCTGTAATAACATTTCAAATCAGAAAGCTGTTTCCTCCATGATGTTTTTTTTTTTGTTCTGAAATGAAATAAAAGGGACCCTTAGACAAATTGCACATTTGGCCAAAAGGGCAAGAGAGAAATCTAAACAATTGTTTAGATTTATAGCCATTTTGACAATATCATCCGGCACAGCAATTAGAAGAACAGTCCCAGCCCTGTAATTTCACTACAAAAGCCCAGTCGTCTGGCTGAATATCTTAAAGTGCAGATCACAGTGAGTCGATACAGTGCTGTTTTCAAGATCAAATTCCTTTCCCATTTCTGAAGCCAAGTTTGGAATCAATGCTCGCATGCCTACAATTCCTTAATGATCCGAAATATTTCTCCTGCAAAAAGGGGGAAAACTAGGGGAGCCAGGATATTGGGTTGCAGCCTGAGCATAAGCCATTTTCTTGTAACTCCTGTTGCTCCAATGCTTTGGTGAGTAAATGTTTACTGCGGCACAGGCACAACAAGCCGTTTTAGTATTCCGCACAGCAGGTGGGATTTTGCTTATATTGGCTGCAGTGATTTGTTTGCAGCGACATTGCAGAGTCCATCAATGTCAGCCTTGTTTGTATTCTGACTACTCGACATTATTAACGGGCAGAGAGAAAATCTTTCCAGATGTTCTATATCTCTACAGAATTATTTAACTCTCTACCTTGCAGCTTTGACTAGCTGCTGTTTAATATGTAGCTCACATTGCCCATCCTGATCTAATCCTGGGTGGGGATTGCAAGCGGACATTATCAGTCCCACAGAATAGGGCGGCCAATATGGAGAATACAGGATTTATTTTGCAAAGATGTTCTTTTGATTACAACTTTTACCCTGTTTTTATTCCAGTAAATAATTTTACACCCCCATGCTTTTTATGTGTTATCATGCACCCATGTTTGCAAGGAATGTATGTGCTGTACATGGAGAGCTCCCCAACCTTCTGTGAGTCCTTTTGACAGTGAGGCTCAGTCCTGTCAGTTTTGCACAAACTGGCTTTTTTTGATGCGAAAATATTATATATATTATATATATATTTTTTAACAGGTTTGCAGGTTACTATCACCCCTGCACCGATGCTTTGACATCTGAGGGTCTTAAAAACATAAGGGTGGTCATTTACTTACTGCAAACGCAGTGTTCAGGCATAATCACAATTTTTCCCAGAATTCCAGCACTATTGGGGTTGCTAGGGGTAGTTGTTTCTGATACAATTGCGGTTGATGCATTAAAATTTACACATTTGCACTCATACTTCAACATGAATCAGACGCAATTTCACAGAAAATTTTCCAAGTCTGGTAGATGCAATTTCCAGCATAAGACAGAGTGATGTGTGCGCCTGTTCCTTTTTGCACATCTGCCCTGTGCTTATAGATCAGGTTGCGGTGGGAACCTGGAAATTTGTGGGCCTGCAACATCAGTGTGGTACATGATCCCTAAGATCTTTCACCATAAATGAATAGGAATTCCAGTGTAAAGGTGGCCATAGATGCAAAGATCCGCTCGTTTGGCGATGTTGCCAAACGAGCGGATCTTTCCCCGATATGCCATTAACAGGCATGGCTATATCGGGGGTAATCTGATTGTTCGGCCGTAAGGCCGAACGATCAGATTACGATGTGCCATGAGCTACGGCGGGATCGGTCGGGTCAAAATCAAACCTGACCGATCGACCAAACGACCGATCTCCGCCAGGCGAAAGATGTCGGCACACGCCACACACAATCCGAAAATCGTACGAATCCTCGATTTGTACGATAGGATCTGTGTGTCTATGGCCACCTTAAAGGTGCGAATAAACAATCCCACATGCAAGGGGAGAGATATACATCTGTGGATAGAACAGGGTGGATTAAATGGCACCTGTCGGGCGAATAGGTCCCCCTCGCCGGGAGGGAGCTCCCGGTAAGAGCGGCCATGTTGGGGCACACGCATGATGTGACACTCATAATGACAATGTGACGTCAGAAGTTCATTTTGCACATGTGCTCTGCACAACATAGCCTTTTGCACCGCGAGCTCACCCCTGACTTCAGGTGTCCTAGCACTGGCTGGATCTATTAGCCTGCACCTTTGGTTGGGGAAAATATTTCCACTCAACAGGTGCCCTTTAATGACTGAAACATGTCTTGGGGGCATTAGGGGCTTTAAGACTTGCATCCAATCCCTGTTAATTAATACATTTATCTCTCTTCATTTTATTTCTAGAGTTGTTTATTTAAAGTGTAGCAAGATGATTTTTTGAACCTGTATCAATATACCAGCAATAGATATATGGTATTCTTGTGCTTCCGAAGATATGGAACCAGAAAGAATTTTCTAAGGGCATGCAAGAGTGGGGGGCTGTCTGGGATGCAATAGGATGGGGGTGCAGTACACTAGCAACCAGCAGGGGGAGGCGGGTGAGTGACAAGTGGTGGAGGAGATATGGAGGTGTGTACGAGTGACAAGTGTGTACGACAGACCTTTGGTGCCAATGCAAGTTAGCCCAGATTTCATTGGAGCAATCTTTTGCACTTTAAAGGAGAATTCAACCCTAAAGTAAAAAAAAAAACCTACCCCCCCAACCTACATAGAATCCCCTCCCTCCTCCTCTCCCAGCCTAGCTGCTACGCCAGGCAAATGACCCTATCTCTTTACTTACCCCTCAGTGCAGATTCTGTCCAGCGGAGTTCATGGCAACCATCTTCTTCTCTTCGGTAATCTTCGGGAAGTGCTGTATCGGCGCATGCATAGTTGGAGCATTTTTCTGGTTCTGCGTCTTATAAATTCATGGGATGTAGTCTCTTAGCTATGGATATTCAGTTTTTTCCTTACCATTGTGCCAACTGGATTTTGGGCAAAGTGCTCTCCATATGCCTATATAACTTTAATCTACAAGAGGATCACTGCCAGCTGATCTGCTATACAACTTGTGTGCAGCACCATACATTAATGTAAATGTCAGCGAGTTATGTATCCGGCTATTAAACTGGGTAGAACTTTCTTGAAGTTGTCTCACCTAAAGACGCACATATATGGAAACCTTTTTATTGGAGGATTAACTGGAAAATGTAATTTTTCGGCTTAAGTGTGATGGTAAAGCCTTGCGTTGTCTGCCAAAGCAGCACAGCTGTGTCTTTCAGTAGGGTTACGTTGGGGCTTAACTCAATGTTAAGCCACTGCTCTTGCCAAGACAAGGACTTAAAATTCAAGGACAAATATCATCTCTTGCTTTAAAATGTTTTTCGTGTTTTGTTTAAACACAATTATTGTGTGAGGCTAATCTTAACTGATGTCTGCCTTTGCCAGGAGATGTCTTTAAAATTTTAGATGTGTTATTTGCATTGGCCATGCAGAGTTGGAACTAGGGGTAGGCAGAGTAGGCACGTGACTATGTTGCAAAGCTGGACACCAGTCTGCCTCATACCCTAGTCCAGTCTCTTTGCACCACTCTGGCCAGTGTGTGGGTGTTGCCTAGGGTGCCTGGCCCGGTGCTGCATACATGCAGAGATACACTCGTTTGGTGAGGTTGCAAATTGAGAGGATCTCTCCGAGGTGAGAGATGAGGTGGACAATATCGGACTCATCGGACAGTGGACCCTAGGGCTGAATGATCAGAAAGCAGAGAATACAGGCACTCAGACAGATGACCGCATCAACTAAGCAATGCTGTCCTCGTTCTGATGTTATTTTTAAACCTGGCTGATCGACATCTGGCTGATTCTCGGCCAGATATCAATCTGGGGAAGCCCCTCGGAGGACCCCATACAATGCCCATATCAGCCTGTGTATCGCCACCTTTATTTGTGACCTGAAGTTGGTAGAACCACACCACTGTCTATGAATTGGTGTCCCTTAAAAATAGTTGTAAGCTTATCCATGGGATACAAAAAGCACTGCAGGTAGCACATGGTTATAAAGTGCTTGCGATGGTGGCTCTATACTGGCCTTGCTTCTTTCTTAGGTTAAAGGAGAAGGAATCCATTTTCTACTTGGGGTGCCAAAAGTTAGGCACCCCCAAGTGATTGTATTTTACTTACCTGACACCCCTTCTTCTTCTAGTAAGCACCATGGAGTGATCCTCGTCCTGCTTCTTCGGTTTTTAAATTTCTCAAGGCAGACACATGCACAGTAGAGCAAAATAGCCGGCTTTTCCATTAAAGACCCAAAGAAGCAGGTAGAGGATCTCTCCGTGGTACTGGCTAGAAGAACTCCGGGGTGTCAGGTAAGTAAAATTAGTCACTTTAGGGATGCCTAACTAAATAACGCCTAATGGAATTCCTTCTCCTTAAAATATTCAGAAGCTTTGTACTTGAATGACTTTTGTCTTTTTCTATCCTAACTTACTATGCAACTTTCCCTTTCTTTTGTTTCTCCATCATTCATATTAGGCAGTATGTGCACTATTTCCAGGCAGAGCATTCTAATTTGAACTTTCCCTACAGCTTACTGAGCAAATGAAATGCCCAAATGAGCACAAGGCATTTCTTTCACATGAACCAGTGTTCAGACACTAACTCTGGAAATAGCATTATTTGGAGAATAAAGATAGTTGAAACCTAATTGCTTCATTTGCAGATGTTTTGCAAGAAATGTGCTCTAAGATAATATCATCAGCCAGAAGCCAAAGAGGCATTGAAATTATTACATTAATAGAAATGCCATTTTGCAGTAGCTGAAAGTTTTGTCAATTAATTTGTATGAAAGTAATTCCCTTCGGAAATTTTACTTTTGGTTAACTTTGTACATTCATCTACTCTAATGTTCAAAGGATAGTGGTGCACCAGATTCTCCACTGGCCATGCGGCATGTTATTGACTTCAGTGGCAACTGCCTGTCACCGGACAGATTTTGACAGACATTTGCCAATCAAGTCAATGGCATGCTACACCACCAGCGACAGATGTTTGTCCGCCTAGAAGCCATTAGCCTAGAGGTACGAGGTCACGTCACTATCCATTGAATGGTGTATAGCTATTCAAATGTTGAGTCATATACTAAAACCTTCAGAAAATGTCTCCGTACAGGTATGGGACCGGTTATCCAGAATCCATTTAACATGAAAATGCATTTGTATTAATTTTTTGTGATACAGATGAGCAGAATAATGCTGAGGAAACAGTCAGAACAGATGGCATTTTAGAAACAAGTAGAATTTTACTATTTAAAAAATGTTTTGATTATTTTGAAACATAAAATGAGGTTTTATTTTTGTACATGAAAATAATTTGAACCTTATAGTCTGTCTTCCTGTAGAAGGAATAAAATACAGGTATGGGATCCGTTATCCAGAATTATGGAAAGGCCATCTCCCAAAGACTCCATTTTATCCAAATATTCCATATTTCCCTTTTCTCTGTAACTTGATCCAAACAAAGATATAATTAATCCTTACTGGAAGCAAACCCAGCCTATTGGGTTTATTTAATGTTTCAATGATTTTCTAGTAGATTTAAGGTATGAAGATCCATATTTTTGATATGCAGATCCAATTATTGAAAAATCAGTTATCCGGAAAAACCCTAGGTCCCCAACATTCTGGATAACCGGTCCCATACCTGTACATTAATTTGATAACAATCTGTCCAATAAAATGGGTGTGCAGGAACATTCTTACTATAATCATGTTACTCTTCAGTCTGTCTTTACCTGCAGGCTTTGTGTCAGAGTCGAATATTTTAAAAGACAGTTAAGCTCTAATACATTGTCTAGGAACTGGAGCACAGACCAAAGGTGTTTTAAAAATTGAACAGATTTATTATGTGTTGAAAGTCTTCTGCTGGTGGAACAAGACAGGGTTATGTGTGGCAGCTCTGTATTTTATACACTTCTCCTATGCCCGATAGGTACGTGAATAGTTTTAGCTATTTTGGGAGTTTAGTTTGGCAATCTGTCCATCATGTAACTATTTTTATAGACCTGTCTGAACTTATTATTAAGTGCATATCAGCAAACCTCTGCCCTTGGCATTTTGCTGGATCCATTCTAAGCACTAACATATATGCAGAAGTCTTGCCTGTTTTTTCAGCCATCTAGTTTCAATCCAATCTTGTATTTCAGGTACTATCCCATGGGGCATCCAGTGTCAGTCCATCTTTATTTCCTCGCTGATCGCTTTCAGGGCTTTCTCATTAAACATCATGCCACTAATCTAGCCGTCAGTAAACTGGAGACTTTGGAGACTTGGGTTATGCCAAAGAAAGTTTTCAAGATTGCAAATCCCACAAGTGACTTCGGAAGGCTGCAGTTTTCCGAGGTAAGTTATTAAGTCTAGATTTTCTTTAGCTTCCATTGAAGAAAGAGAACCTTGCTAGTGGTTTCCTATAAGGTAATAATAGTTTTTGTAATAAACAATACTTATTCATATTCTTATTTCATATGTTTTGTGAATACTCAAAATTCTTATGAATTAAAATCCCATATTTTAAAGTAAAGGTTCTATTTTTAAAACCTCACAGTCAGCGCCCTATTGTAATCCACTGCTGTCCAACTGGTAGCACTTAGCTGGCCTTGTGTGTCTGGCCTTGAAGTCTGCTTCCTGTTTGTGCCATACTCTGCCTGGCCTATGTGGGTGCCATACTGGCTTAAAGCATCACTTAAGGTTTCTGCAGACCATGCACATTGTTTTTTGTCTCCAAAGACAAAACATCATATATAGCTGTTTATTCAGCAGCTCTACAGCTTGCAATTTCCATGCATTGATTTGAATAGGAGATTGGAATATGAATAGGAGAGGCCTGAATAGAAAGATGAGTAATAAAAAGTAGCAATAACAAGTAGCAACAACAATACATTTGTAGCCTTATAGAGCATTTGTTTTTTAGATGGGGTCAGTAACCCCCATTTGAAAGCTGGAGTCAGAAGAAGAAGAAGGCAAATAATTAAAAAATTATTAAAAAAAAACTAAAAAAAAAAAAAAACATGAAGACCAATTAAAAAGTTGCTTAGGGTTATGCATTCTATAACATACTAAAAGTTAACGTAAAGGTGAACCACCCATTTAAAGCTAATGTTCGCGGTTGTACACCAACAAAAACTTTAATGAACAATAATATAAGAAGAACAAATGCATTGCATAGATACAAAAAAAAGCAGACCGCAAGAAATATACAGCCTTTATCTTTTGATGCAGAGGCTGTAGATTCTACCTTGTATGACTAAAAGGGTTAGTAGTTGCAATTATAGGTGTGTTTCAAGTTGATGTTCATCAAAAGTAATTTCATTATGATTTAGACAATGGTATTCAGAGACAATGTGCAGTTGTTCTAGCTGAATTTGAACAAAACTTTAATTATAAAGTGCAAATTGGGCAGCATCTGCCTCTCGTATATATTTATCAATTATCATTTTCATTACATGTTTTCTATACAAATACCCTCCTATGCTGAGGGCCAGATTTCCACCTGAAGCTTTTATTTGAGTTACATCAGTACTTTATCAATAATATACAGCCTTGCAACACAAGTTGCGTCTTTGAGAGAACAGGTTCTGAAGTACGGGGAGGCCATCTCCTATAGACTCCATTTTAATCAAATAGTTCAAATTTTTAAAAATGATTTCCTTTTTCTCTGTAATAATAAAACAGTATCTTGTACTTGATCCAAACTAAGATATAATTAATCCTTATTGGAAGCAAAACCAGCCTATTGGGTTTATTTAATGTTTAAATGATTTTCTAGTAGACTTAAGGTAGAAAGATCCAGTTTATGAAAAGATCCATTATCTGGAAATCCCCTTAGCATTCTGGATAACAGGTCCCATACCTGCATTCTATGTAAAACACGGTGTATAATTAATGCAGCTATACAAGAAACAGAAATACCAATAGCATAGTAACAATGTATGCTACAGAAACAGTTTATAGAGATTAGTATTCCATTCTATCCTCCAATTAATAGGGCACATTCTTGTTTTTTTTTTTATTGTGGCCAACATAATAAATGGCGGTCATGATCGGGCAATTAAGAAAGACCAATGTAGATTTCAGTCTTTTGGTGTGTGTGGCAAATCCCAGACATTAATGTCCCATTAAGGAGATTAATGCCTGGTTACAGCAGTTTATCAGAATGTCGGCCGGTTGACTTTTAATTCCCTAAAGTGATAAGTTATCACAGCTTTATTTATTTATTTTCCCAAAGTTTTGTTTACTTGTAGCATTTGGTTTGATTCTCTTCCTTAAGGGAAGGAACAACTTTAGCTGAAAATTGCATAAATCCTAAATTGATTTTATATTTTCTGAACATTTCGTTTCCAAAATTGATTCCTTAAGTGTGAAAATTAGAGTACTTGAGGGAACCAGATATAATGTTTCATAAACATTTAGTATTACAGATCTGCTTTAAATACAATATATGCTTTTTGCATTCTTGTTAACTTGGTTTCTTGTTCTTCGGAAGGAAATGCAGGACTCCTGACCACCCATCAACAGCAACTTAGGGCATCAAGGGACCCTTTATTGGTACTGGTGCCATTCAATGCATCCACCTTTAAAGCTTTGCAGGGTGAATCCCTTTAAAGAGCTAGAAAAGCCTTATTCGCTGAGTTTTGCTGAAATATTAGGCACTTTCCAGTTTGTTGGGGGACCAGTGCTCCTGTTAGAAAAGAACTTCACCAACTGTGCAGGTTTGAATCACAGTGCCTTAGCACCATCTTACCTTGGTTAACCAGTTCCCAATTAGACTTATCGGCTTATTTATCAAAATTCCAATTTATGA